>NW_006921735.1:3941210-3967819 GCF_000298275.1 Orycteropus afer afer
ATGGCATAACTTCTGGCCCAGAAGGTGGGATGGCTGCATCAACATTCACCAAGAGGGGCTAGAGTATAAGAGTTACAAGGGGAAATTACATCTTTCCAGTCCTCAGTGCCTGGAATGTCCTTGCTGTCCCTGGCAAGTAGAACGTATTCTTATGTCCCTGGAACCTGAGAGAATGCTGTCACTTTACATATTCAAAATGGTTGACCTGCTTGTAAACATTTCAAATGGCTGCACACTCCAGATAGCCACATTTCACAGCTTAGCCCATCTCCCTCTTCGCGGCCTCCTCTTTCATTCACCAGCCACCAGTGCAGTCCTCCAAGCAGCCCCTGGCTAGCAGGGCTGATTTTTGGGTTAGTTCTTAGGTCCTAACACCACTTGGCAATATCCAAGCTGTCCATGACATCAGGATCACTGACAGCCCACAGCTCCGTACATCTCCTTTTTTGTTGTTTTTGTGCAGGTTTTTTCAACTAGTTGGAGTTTAGTGCACTTCTGTATCCTTCCTTTCAGGATTCTCTTCTGTATCTGTGTTAATTGGTTCCCCTTTTCTTTGTTGAAGAAAGTCTGTATAGTTTGTCTGCCTATTCCACCATCTTACTGGAACCCAATCCGTAGATTATTTTTTAATGGAGCAAACTGGTTTTTTTTTTCTTCAATGAATCAAATCATTTAAATATATTTCATATAACCGAGTCACTTTAATATACATTTTGGTATTGTTCTTTCTTTCTGGTGATATTGTTTTAAACTGTTGGCAATCATTCATTTATATCTCAGTGAGGATGAGTTTCAGATACTTTTCTTAGTGTAGTGTTTCTGGTCATGAAGAGGAAGCAAGGAAGACACGGAATCTCAAGAGAACTCTGAACACCTGTGTCTTTGCAGTGTGTTTGGTGATAGGGACTACTTAAGTAAGGTAATGGGGACTTGAGGAATTAAATACAAATCTTATACTCAGTTTTTCCTGTAGGCTGTTGGGAATATATCATTTCTGACAAGGAACATTTTAAGTCACAATTTCATTATAACATTTTAGACATTTTCAAGGAGTTCTAGGAGGTAAGAACTTTTTTTCCCCTCAGAGATTCTGTCTACATATGGAAAATAAATTAGAAAACAGAAGTAATTATCTCTTCACATATTCTCTCAGCAAAAATATCACTTTTGCCTCAATGAATTGAAAATTTTATGTGTAGCTGTTTATGAAATATGATTTACCTTAATATTCTGTACTTTCTCCTCTTATAGGCAGTAACAGTTTCATGAAGTTTTATTGCATAAAATTGTAACAACTAGTAGATATTTTTGTTACCCTATATGTTCTAAACTATAGGTGTAACAAGGCCAATTATAACTTAAATTCATATATCACATTTAGAAATAACATGGATTTTAGGAATAAAAATTAATCAAGCAATTTTTCAATATGTTATCCAATTGAAATCTAACAGTGCCTTTTATTCCAGTAAAATTGCACAGAGGAACAAAATACAATTTCCTAAATTAATTATCTTGAACCAAAGAGTGCAAATCTTCAGCTACAGAAGTGAAAGACACCACTAGGATTTTCAACTATGAAACCACTTTCAGCTCTGTTGAATGTTTCTTTCATATGCTTCAGCAAAAAGAGCATTATAATGTTTTCCGTGTGGATTAAGGATAAAACTGTAGAAAAATAAGCAGCTTGGTTAGATAAATACGTCAGAATCGAGAGATTCAATATCTGCATTTACAGCTTTAATTTATGATAGTTAACTGGCTAAATTTGGAATTGGATTTTCATTATCTAAATTGATTACTGTAAAGAAAAGAATAGAGTTATTTTGCCTTGACTGGAGATTGTGGGAAAGTATTTGCTAAAGTTAGAGACAATTTTTTTCTTTACTTTTTCTTTGTAAATCTCTCTATTTTAGCCATCTGAATTGCCAGCCAATCACAGAATCCTAAACCAGTTACAATGTTGTTGTTGTTGTTATGTGCCGTCCAGTCAAACCCGACTCATAGCGACCCCTCCTTGGGTTTCCAAGGCAGTATCACTACGGAAGTAGGATTGCCCAACCTTCCTTCCGAGGAGTGGCTGGTGGGTTTGAACCGCCAGCCATCTGGTTAGCAGGCAAGTGTCTTAGCCACTATGCTACCAGAGCTCCCTACCAGTTACAATAGTCCTCTGGAAAGAAAAAATATTTGAACCGAAATGCTATAGTATTATCTAATATGGAAATGAATTTTTTAAACCCTCTATAAAGTTTGTCTGGAATATATTAAATTTATATAATAAAATTGTTATTTAGCATACATTACCTCCTCAATATGTATGGTCTAAGTGTGTTTAGTAAAAGAGTACTCTTTTTTTAGCATGTGAATGGATATTTAATGAATCTCTTGTATCTGCAGCTAAATATTTGTGATTTTTTGTTTGGTTTTGTTTTAGCACTTATAGTCAATATAATTCTTGATTTGTAATTGATTAGTAATATTTTCTTGATTAATAAATTGTCACCAAGAAATATGCTTTCATTTATTCATTTGGTAGATGTGAATCATTTGCACTGAGTAATGTTTATTTCTTGGGGTCTCTTGTTACTAATAATTGGCATAAAATCTGTGGGGTTTGACAATATCAGTTTAATTTTATACATGGAGTGGTAGAAAAATAAGTTTCTCATGTTAATCCTAACAAAAGGCAGGTAATAAATCTTTGATTTCAACACCATCATCAATAGATTAGGGTATTACTGAGAAAAGAAAAAAAAAAATTCCATGTTTTCTAGAATCTTTCCTGGCTTGCTTCTATGCATAGGCTATCTTTTGTCTTGGAAATGTTTGGAAAGAAATAAAGTAGTAATTATTTAACTTTAGCCTGAATTTTATAATGAACTATGTAAATGAAACGCAATGTTGTTACAATTACTAAGTTCTTTCAAACCACAAACCAAACGCACTGCAGTGGAGTTGGATCCAACTCATAGTGACCCCTCCTTGGGTTTCCGAGGCAGTATCACTAGGGAAGTAGATTACCCAACCTTCCTTCCAAGGAGTGGCTGGTGGGTTTGAACTGCCAACACTCTGGTTAGCAGTCAAATTCCTTAGGCACTACACCACATTAAGTTCTTGGAAGTGAAAATTTCATCCCTGGCAATTATTATCCTTCATTCCCGAACAAAAGAAACCCATCTCCCTGATAACTCTCACCTCTAGGGCAGCAACTATCATAAATTGACTCTCTGAAACAATTGGAGGCTTAACAATAACTTTAGGGGAAATATTGAAGTAATTCAGTTCTACACAGAAAAAAAAAGACATGTTAAAGATGTTTTGGGGCTTTCCCAGATGTCCGTAACATGAATTAATTTTTAATCCACAAATATTTATACATCACTAAAGTATGAAATCTTTTAAAATAAGTTAAAACAGCTAAAATATTGACTCAGGTTTTCTGTTGCAGTAAATTGATGAGCCATAGGTCAGAGTTAAAGTAACTCCTTTCCAATCATTTGAAACAATTCAGCTAAGAAGATTGCCATATCCTGCATGAACAATTCCCACATAAAATGACAGAACTACCAAACAAAAGACTATAGTATCAATAAACCCATCAGCTGAACTTGTGTTCTGTTTTCTTAGCTACTAAAAAATACATAACCATGAGTATGGAGGGAGGAATTTTGTCACATTTTCACCATGTAGAATAAAATTATGTTGATCATCCAGTTTTTCCTGGGGCAAATACTCAAAGTTTTAACTTTTAAATTCTAATATAACATTGTACTGTCTAAGGGGGCATCTGAAGCTTGAAAAGAGGAAGATTGTTCATGTTATTGGGATAACAGTGTTTGGGGAAAGCAAAATTTCTACGCCTCTTTTCTGACTTTGATCAGAAGACTATCCAGAACTTAATCTTAAATATTCAGGAATTTTTTACCATTCCAATACAGATGTGTGCTCTTTTGTGTTTCTCCAAGGGACAGATTATAATGGCATTAAGTTTATACTTAATATTAACCCAAACTGAGAGTCTTTCACTTGATTTCAGTAAAGACAATTTGTTTTCACTCTACTATTTATTTGAATCACTATCTGTAGACATTCTACATTCTATGTAGAATATATTCTACTTGGAACATATTTTCAAATAAATTATGCAGCATTTAAGTTTATAGTGTAGGAAAAATATAAAAATATGATGTTTTTATAGAGTTAATCACAAATGCTCTTTATTGTGAAAAATATTACTATTTAGATTTAAAAGGAGACATAACGATTCATACGAACTACTAAAACATTAAAGGGTAATTTCTGTGGACTACTATTCACCAAACTTTATTATTTTATTTTATTCTTTTTAGGGATTAAACAATGTTATTGCTATAGACTTTGATTACAGAGAAGAATTCATATATTGGATTGACTCTAGCCGGCCCAATGGCAGCCGCATAAATAGAATGTATTTAAATGGAAGTGACATTAAGGTAACTAGATATTATAATGACTGGATTTTGGACATTTTATTGTTATGGTTGAGTTGAATAGAAAATGTTATTTGATGGTAATGATACAGCATGTAAAATGTATTAGGTTGGTTTGAATTTCACAATGTGCACTATAAGTTAATAAATACTTGAAAATGAAATAGGAGGCTTTTTATTTTATGTTATTTCATTATGAAACTACTTCTTGCCATGAGATAAAATCAAATTGAGTCGATATTGGATTGGAATCTCAATCACAACCCTAAAAAATATTATGGGTGCTTTCCACTTCGAATGATTAAGCAGCTGAGATACAATTGTGTTGATTTAACCAAAAGAAAAAGTTGAGTCAAAGAATGTGTAATTGAAAAAAATTAAATATTAGTTCTTAGATTAAAATTATGGCATTACTAAAAATAACCTACTTTAGATGGAAGTAATTGAATGCATGTGCATAAAATCCTGAATGTTCTGGTTAGAAGGCATTATAATTAAATACATATTATAATTCTAGATATGAATTACTTGGCACATTTTCAGTGTTTTCCTGAATTTTAATTTACATTTATTTACACTGTATATACACACTAAAGTATATACTAAAAAAGTTATAAATGCAAGTAGATGAAACCCATCAACCACTTTTTACTTTTTTTTTAATAGACATCTAAAACATCATACTGTGATTTTTGGTAGAAGTAATCAATTTTGAAAATATTAAGGAAATCTTGAATTATATATAATCCATACCAAGCAGTTGTTTGTGTCTGGGTGATTCATATTTAATAATGTTTTACATGCTAAAATATCAGGATATTGAAAAGAACAATGAAAGAGATGATTTCTTTAATCTTTGACAATTTCTATAAAAACACATGAAGTTAAATTATTTAAATTTTATCATATATTTTATTACACAATATTTAAAATTTTGGTAATCTTTATATTTTTTTCTGAAATACTTTAATATGTATAAGACTTTAAAGTCTCTATTATCTTGCCACTTATCCCATTACTATTTTAAATAGTGTCATAACCTAAGGTCACATAATGCTTCATTCTTCCATCGAGATGAACAATTCAGTGATTTTTCTTTAAATAGTCAGCTATGCCAAATTTTCCAAATTTAGAATTCAAGTCAAAATACAAAAAAGATATCTTGCTATCCAGTATGGTAATTGATATCATCAATTGCTACAAAAGTTCATGTTACCACTTTCTTTGTATCTATTATAGATTATAATACAAATAATCTATTTGTATTATTATAACTATAGAATGATTTTAGTATTTTATTGATTCTAACTCTATAACTATTCACTTGTATACTGGATCAAGTTTCAAATACTTCCCTCATATGGTCCTGAAAGCACTGAGAACTCAAGAAATACCAGTCATATAAATCAAGAATCCTTTGTCATTTTGTATGTATCATATTTATATATATAAAGCCTATACTTCATTGTATTTATATTGACATAGGTTATAAATGAGCCTAGGACTTATATGAGTATATTTTTACCTCCCTTTTGTTAGGTTAAAAATGCTTAGTACACATCTGTCTTGTGTTTTCTTCTCTTCTTGATAATTTAAATTGGCAATAGTAGTTGGGAGAGTGTGAATTCTATTGGTATCTTCTGTACCTACCTACAGCATCTAGTTGAATCTTACTCATAGTGACTATATAGACTAGAGTATAACTATCCCATAGATTTTCCAAGACAGTAAATAATTTTTTCCTTTGTTTTTTTGGTGCAAAGGTACAAAACAGATTCATTTTACTCTAAACAGTTCATACATATTTTGTTTCATGGCACCAATTACAATCCCAAAAGTAAACAACACTTGTTCTGTCTCCTCCCTGTGACTACACCTTCCTTGTGTCTTCTTATCTATGCCTTCTAGTCTGTCCAGCTTTCTCCCTATGTTAATGCTGCCCTTCTGATCTCTCATGGTTGATTGATCTAAGGGGTGCATTTCCCTGGGGTTGTTGTTGTTGTTATTTGCCGTCGAGTCGGCCCCGACTCATAGCGACCCCTCCTTGGGTTTCCGAGGCAGTATCACTACGGAAGTAGATCGCCCCATCTTCCTTCCGAGGAGTGGCTGGTGGGTGAGTGCATCTCCCTGGGATACATGATGTTCTGCTAACACATAGGCCTTTCTAATGTTTGGCTGAAAACTAATTCATGGAAGTGAGTCTAATTCCAGGTCTGAAGAATAACCCAGGGCCATAGTCTTAGGAGTTTCATCAGTCTCTATCCAACTAGTAATTCTGGTCATTTTTGTGTTTTTGAATTCTGTCCCACTTTTTTCCTCCCACTCTATCCAGGATCAATAATTTTGATCCCTTTTGGAGTGGTTGGCATTGGTAGCTGGGAACCATTTAGTTCTTCTTATCTCAGGGTTTGAAGGCTGAGATTCCCTTGGTCCATTAGTCCCTTGAATAATTGTTTCTATATGACTTTGATTTTCTTCACTCTTTTCTCCAGATGAGGGGAGACCAATAGTTACATCTTGGATGGCTGCTTGAAAGCTTTTAAGACCCTGGTTGATACTCACCAAAGTAGGATGTAGAATAAGATTTTTATGTACTATTTTGTGCCAGTTGAACTTGATGTCCCCTGAGACTGGTCCCAAGCCCACAAGCCTGGTGCCTCATTCCCTAGAGGTGCTTTGTTGTCACTGAGAAACTACTCCAACCTTGACCCCTGTTAGTTCTATAATGTGTATGGATATTTTTGTAGCACAAATACACATGTAGGAATATCATCATCTGTCTATGCATCCTCCCGTAAACTAGTGTTTGTTGTTACTGATTATGCAGTATTGTGTATGTAATAACATTTGCCTTTATTGTCTATATGTTTTATGCACCAAAGCTGTAAATCTTTGTGGAATCCAACTGTCTTACAGAGTGGCTGGCGGGTTTGAACTGCCAACCATTTGGTTGCCAGCTGAATGCTTTAACTACTGTGCCACCAGGGCTCCTTGATATCTCTTCTAGAACCTGCTAAAGATAAATATTATCAGTAATTTCTGTGTGTGTGTGTGTGTGTGTATGTTTGTGTGGTAGTTTTTTATTTATTTTTCTGATCCCAAATTAAAAGAGACTACGTAAATACACTGTAATGAAAATGTGATCAACAATTGTGAAGCTATGCTAACATTTTGATTTTGGTGATTTTTTGCTTAAACCAGTATGTAATTTCTAGAGACCTGATTATATACTTGGTAATTTCTCATGAACAAGTAAGAAATCTTATTGGGGTAAACTGTTCTATTCTTATCTAAATTCCATTTCTAATGTTTAAATAGAATTCTTTGTAAAAATCAAGAAGTAATTGCTTAGTTCTTTTTCTAGGCATTTACGTTGTTAACTTGTTTCATTTTTATTTTGTTAGGTAGTGCATAACACAGCCGTCCCCAATGCACTTGCTGTTGACTGGATTGGAAAAAACCTCTATTGGTCTGACACAGAAAAAAGAATCATCGAAGTATCCAAGCTCAATGGCTTATACCCTACTATACTCGTTAGCAAAAGGCTGAAGTTTCCGAGAGACCTGACTTTAGATCCTCTAGCTGGGTTTGTAATAAATATTAAAAAAATTAAGTTAAAGATTAGAACTGTGGATTGCATTCAGTGTAATAAATCCAGTTGTACAAGTTAATGGCATGGAAATTCAGTGTAAAATACAAATGTGTAGAAATTCTCACTGAGAAATTGAAAAAAGAATGGTAATGTGACTGCCATGGTGAAAAAAATTAAAGTGACTAGATTTTACAATAACTATTTTTAAGTTTTTAACACACCTTTTTCCTTAACTAATCAATAAATGTATTTCAGAAATGAAAAATCATATAAATTTCCCTGAACTTAATGCCTTTAAATTTTGTAAGAAAGGCAGACTAAAAAGAAAGTCTAAGATCTTGTGCTGTAGTGTTGGTGGTAGTCACAGTTATGGATGACATAATATCTGATCATCTCTGTAAAATATAACAATATAGCTCATGTTGGAGCTGAATATTTGAATTTCATTGTTAGACTGTACACTAAATCATGTTCAGGACCAAGGATAATTAGCTGGAGATTTCAGATGAGGGACAAAAACACATGAAGGTGTTAGTGCTGGGTGATACATGGGTGTTAAATTCCATAGATTGTGGAAATAATCTTCATTTTCAATTCTGTTGTTTTGGCAGATAGAGAAGACATGTCTTTCTTTTTGGTTTAATTTATTTTCACTGTAATGTAGAGTGATTACATACTCCAAAATGACCTCTGCAAAAGTTCAGCCTATTCAATAAGTCTGGTAATAAAACAAGTTTTTTTTTTTTTTTTAAAGTTTGATTTTGAAAAACAGAGCACATTTTCAATATTAAGTGTTACAATAAACATAATGCTCTGAAATTGCTACTGTTTAAATTAATTTCTTATAGTATATTTCACCAAGACACTGCTTTTATCATAACATATATAACAATTATTTTTTAGTTTTTACTAATATCTCTGTTTTTTGTTCCTTCATGTTTATAATCGATAAAGTAATCATGACATAGTATATTTTATAGCTTAATTTTAAACATTAATTTGGATAAAAGCAATCCATAATGTGAGAAGTTTTATATTGAAAATGCATTTATGTTTCCAAGGAAATTGGCATGTTTTAACTTTTCATTATATATTTACATAATCATTTTGTTATCTTTTTAAATATTTTCTTTACCATTGCAACAGAAATTTCAAAAGAGTGTCAATTCTGTTTTACCTGAAACTGAGTAGTAACAAGAGAGTCTGTTTCAAGAAATAACAGCCAGATGCACTAAATTTGCCTATAAATTATATTCATAGTGCCTAAGGCACTTAACTGCTAACCAGAAGGTTGGCAATTCAAACCTACCAGCCACTCCTCGGAAGCAAGGTTGGTCAATCTACCTCCGTAGTGATACCACCTCAGGAACCCAACTAGGAGTTGGTATGAGTCGGGTCTGATTTGATGGCACATAACAACAAAAACAATAATATAACACATAAATAGACTATCAAACATAACCCAAAATGCCCAAACAGCATAAGAGAAACTAGATAAATAGGACCTTCTAAAATTTAATTTTTTATGTGCTTTCAAAAACTTCTCCAAAAGAATAAAAGGAGAACCTACAGATTGGGAAAAAATATTTGGCAATGACATATCTGATGAAGGACTTATTGCTAAAATTTATAGAAAACTCCAACACTTAAACAACAAAAAGACAATCCAATTAAAAAAAATGGGCAGAAGACATGAATAGACACTTGAACAAAGAGGATGTTCAGGTAGCCAACAAACACATGAAGAAATGCTTCACAATCATTAGCCATTGGAGAGATGCAAATCAAAACAACAATGAAATACCATCTTGCCCCAATACTAGTAGCAAAGTTCAAAAAGACAGAAAATAAAAAATTCTGGTAAGATTGTGGGGAGATTAGGACTCTCGTACACTGCTGGTGGGACTATCAAATGGTACAACCACTGTGGAAAACAGTATGATGTTCCATAAGAAGTTGGAATTAGAAATACCATTTGACCCAGCCATTCCATTACTAGGTATGTATCCTAAAGAAGTGAGAGCCAGGACAAGAACAGATATATGCACACTCATATTCATCACAACACTATTTACAATAGCCAAAAGATGAAAACAACATAGGTTCCCACCAACAAAAAAATGGATAACCCAACTATGGTACATACACACGATGGAATACTATGTAACCCTAAAGAATAATATAGAATCTACAAAATACTACATAACGTAGATGAACTTGGAGGACCTTATACTGAGTGAAATAAGTCAATCACAGAAGAACAGATACTGTATTAGTCCATTAACTCTAAAAAGTCAAGGAAAGGTTTATATATGGAAGGAAATTTTCTTAGTTGCTTACCAGGGGTTGGAGGGTAGGGTAGGGGAACACTGTTACATAGATAGAGACAACTATTGATTTGGGTGAAGGGAAGGGCAATGTATCAAATGTGAGTGATCAACACAGTGGCATTGAGGATAAGGAAGACAAAGAGTGGTGCATGGGAGGTACAGACAACAAAGATGAACCCTTTTGAACATACAGTACAGTGTTGTCAGTGATGGCAAACATTGATTGATGGGTGGATGGATGGGTGGACAGGCTGAATGATTAGGTATGTATGAGCATACCCATGATCATGTATAGGGTTGGCAGACAGTGTTTCTACAAGTGTATTTGTATATTCTTTAAGAATTTCCAGGTGTATAGTAGAGCTATAGGAGCTCTGGTAGCATAGCCTAAGGCACTTGACTGCTAACCAGAAGACTGGTGGTTGAAACCCACCAGCCACTGGTTTCAACTGCCAGCCACTCCTCGGAAGGAAGGTTGGGCAATCTACTTCTGTAGTGATACCACCTTGGAAACCCAAGGAGGGGTCTCTATGAGTCAGGTCTGACTCGACGGCATATAACAACAACAGCAACAACAACATTTTACCAAGTATTTTTGAGTGGCCAAGCCATCATCTCCTTTTTCAAAAAGAATATGGCTAGCTTAGCTTCTCATTTCATGCTATTTAAGATGCTTCACTTGTTAAATGAAAGAAGCATTACTCGTTGATAATTATCTGATAAAATTTCCTGCTTATGCAGCAAAAATTGTACTCTAGCCTAAAGAACATAGGTAAATCTAGCTTTAGGTTTTATTTTTCCCAGGTTGTATTTATTACTCCATAACTGAAAGCAATCCTAAGTTATAATCAACATAAAGCCATCTATTAATAGTGTCAATTAAAACAACAATGTGCTAAATTATTGTAGATGTTAAGAAAGACTTACTTGATTTCACTTGAATAATATTTAGATTGCAATATGGATATGCCACATTACAACCATTGAAAGAGATAAAAATTCAATCTTATTATGAAATAACTAAAGCCATATATTCTAATAGATAAAATTTAATACCTTGTGTTCATGTTGTTTTCCTAGTTCCTCAGAGTGAGACAATAGGGGAACCTGGATTTAGCTTTTGTGTGATGAGCCTCAGGCTGAAAATGCCATAATTGTGTAAAGTATCGAGCAAACCTGCTTCAAAATAACAGCTTAAATTGTTAAAATATTTCATAAAAATCCAATTGAGTTTGTCTACATAAGAGTGCCACTTAGGATCTTGTATATATTTAAAATATGCCAGTAGCCACTGTTTCCTTGAGAAATGTGAACTCTGTCCTGATACAGTATGAGGAACAGGGCAGGGATATTTTTAAATGTAGGATAAGGACCACTGGATAATCTAAAGTAATGAAGTAACTAAATTTTAGGGAAGTAGGATTTTTTCCTCCTTTGTTTCTATATTTTAATAATATCATGTCAATTGATACACAATTTGGATATGATTATTAGAAGAATGGTAAAAAAAAATGTAAGCCAGATAGGTTATTTTCCTAGATATCACATTTAAATCTAATTAAAATACTAAATATTCTTGTTATCCTAATCATTTTCTAATCTCATCTAGTTTGGGAATGGGTGTTGTAAGTCATCATATATTCTGATTAATTGATTTCATGATTTAAAAGAAATATTTATAAAATTTATCATTTATGTGGGATCTGTTTATACAGTTTAAAATTATATTATTATTTTGGATAATTAATATGTCACTTTAGTTTATCATTACTACGATAAACTGAAGTTTATCATTACTCTGATACTGAAGACTATCATGAAAGATATTAAAATGAATGGATGATATGACCAACCAATAAGGAAAAACACTCCTCTACTCGTTTATTTATTCACTTCATATTTCTTCAGCATTTAGAATGTATCTATTCTACTATTCTAGGTAAAAGTATAAAAGTAAAAGACACAGTCTCTGTCGAAAAATATTTAACAAACTAGTGGGTAGGGAAGGAGCTCTGGTAGCATAGTGGCTAAAGCACTTGACTGCTAACCAGAAGGCTGGCGGTTCAAACCCACCAGCCACTCCTCGGAAGGATCCTACTTCCGTAGTGATACTGCCTCGGAAACCCAAGGAAGGGTCGCTATGAGTCGGGGCCGACTCGACAGCACATAACAACAACAACAATAGTGGGTAGGGAAGTGTGTAAATAATTAGAATAAAATGCAATAACTCTTATAAGAGAGAGAAAATAGAATAAGCATATATCTCACCTCAGATCAAAAAGTTTCTTGGATAAGAATGGTGAAGTAAGAATTAACGAGGTGATAATAGTGCATTTGGGGCTGGCAGTATTTCAAGTAAAAACAGCAGACTTCCTGGGGAAGAACAGACACATTGCAAAGTGTGGGACATTCAAAGAATTAAAAGAAACTTCTATGATTATAATTAAGAAAGGATATATAATTAGTTAAGGATTTTGGAATCAGTTCACTGTACAGAATAAGGCATCTACAAATAAAAAGCAAAACAAAACAAAAAACTACAAAGTTCTGGCCTGGACAACTGGGTAAATAAGAGAGCAATTTCTTCAGAGTATGGAGGATACAGGAAAAGAGGCAGATTTACAAAAAAGAATGAGAAATTTTTAGGCCTATTGAGGTGGTGGTTGTTGTTGTTGTTATGTGCCGTCGAGTTGGACCCGACTCATAAAGACCCTCCTTTGGTTTCCCAGGCAATATCACTATGGAATACATTGCCCAATCTTCCTTCTGAGGAATGGCTGGTGGGTTTGAACCAACAGCCTTCTGGTTAGCAGTCAAGTGCCTTAGGCACTATGCTACCAGAGCTCCTATTGAGGTTAGGAATTCTCATATACTGATAATGATTAGTAATAATGGATATCACTAGCATTCCTACAGCATTTTATCAGTTACAAATATATAGTTCAGTTTTAGCACTTTAAGTGCTTATAACATTTACCCAGTCTCTGATTGAGAACAGTATAATTATTTTTTATTATTTTTCTCAAAATTCAGTCTCAAAATTACTTTAGCTAATAACAAATTAAGCTGTGATTTAATGCAGTTTTCAGGCTTTGGTACCATATTTTTCATATTACATCACACTAGAGTTTTCAGTAGCAATATGATCTTGGACCTTGAGCCTTACAAACAAGGAATAAGAAAATAACCAAAAAGAAATGAACATTGTATTTCCATTTTGAGAAACTTTAAGAAGATAAATAAAGTGCTGAAAGTAAATTGTTTGGAAGTAAGCTAAGAGAACTTGCATGTGCTTGTTTGAATAGTATCCCCAGACATCATGACCACCTGGAACCTGGAATATGATATTATTTGGAAGTAGTCTTTGCAAATGAAATCAAGATAAAATAAGGTCATACTGGATAAGGGCGGACCCTCATCCTAAGATTAGTGTCCTTATAAGAGGAAATTTAGACACAGCCATACACAGAGAGAATATGGTCATGTGAAGATGAAGGCAGAAATGGAAATTATGCTGCCATAAGTCAAGGAACACCAATGATTTCTGGCAACCACCAGAAGGAAGAAGAGGCAATGACTGATTCTTTGCTAGAGCCTTCAGGGTGGAGCATTGCCTTGCCGACATGTTGACTTTAGTCTTCTAGCCCCTAAACCTGTGAGAGAAGAAATTCTTGTAGCTTTAAGCCACTTAGTTTGTAGTATTTGATTACAGTGATCCTAGAAAATTAATGCATTGCCTGAAGCATTACAAACATACTTTATTTTTCAATCTATGTTTTCATTTTCTAGTACTCTCTGTCAAAATAAAATCTAATAAAAAATAAAATCTGTCCTGGAATAAGTTGAGCTTGAATGCTCCTCAGAAGGAGAATGCTCAGACTCTGTCTCACCTACTGTGGTCATGTTGTCAGAAGGGCCTATTCTCTAGAGAAGGCTATCATGGTTGGTAAAGTAGAGGATCAGTGAAAAAGGAGAAGATGCTTAACAAGATAGATTGACACAGTGGCTGCAATGATGGGCTCAGGTACAGGAAGGATTGTGAGAATGGTCCAGAACCGGGCAATGTTTCATTCTGCTGACCATAGGGTTGCTACAAGTTGGAGCCCACTCAACAGCACCTAACAACAGTAATCTCTGAGTAATTCCACAAGGAAATAAATATTGTTAAATGCTATTTTGAATTTGAAATGTGTATTAGGGAAAATATGTGAAGAACACTGTATATACTCAGTATTTGTATCCATTACTACTAATATGGATTTGTTGTTGTTGTTGTTATGTGCCGTTGAGTCAAACCCGACTCATAGCGACCCCTCCTTGGGTTTCCGAGGCAGTATCACTACGGAAGTAGGATTGCCCAACCTTCCTTCCAAGGAGTGGCTGGTGGGTTTGAACCACCAGCCGTCTGGTTAGCAGGCAAGTGTCTTAGCCACTATGCTACCAGAGCTCGGATATTGCAAATAAAATCGAAAAGACAACACTTTGTGGCTTTGTATCTTGAATTATGCTATTATCGATTCTTAGAATGTCTTGCTCCTTCTTTTCAATTTGGAAAAACTATCCATTTTTCCAAATCTAGCAGAAATATTATATCCTCTGGAAATGTTTTCCAATTATTGCTGACTAAGTGATCCTCGGAAGGAAGGTTGGAAAATCTAATTCCATAGTGATACTGCCTTGGAAACCCAAGGAAGGGAGGGTCACTGTGAGTTGGCTCCAACTCGACAACAATGAGGTTTTTTTTTTTTTTTTTGGTTAAGTGATCAGTACCAACAGAACATACCAAACCAAACAAACACTGTCCTGTTGACTTGATCCTGATACATGGTGACCCTTCTTTGGGTTTCCCAGGTGGTATCTCTATGGGTGTAGATTGCCCAACCTTCCTTCTGAAGAGTAGCTGGTTGCCTTGAACCTCCAGCCTTCTGGTTAGCAGCCAAATGCCTTAGGCAGTATGCCACGAGAGCTCATATATAACATTATTTACATAATTGTCTAACTCTTATCTAGAAAGTGTCTTCCTTTAGTATAAGGGCTAAGGCTTAATCATTATTTGTGCCTAGTAAAGAGATTGTTAAATTCACTGTTGAATAGAAATAATAAATTTATAATGGATATGCACAAGGATATAACTTCAGAAACATTGCACCTGCACTATGCAAAAATGAATACATTGGTATGTAAATAGCCTGCATGTTTCAAGGGTCAGAAGAAAACTTACTTTGTGAGGGAATGAAAAGCATTCCAGGCATGCTAACTAAGTATCTGATTTCTATAGGGAAACAGATATCTACCATTGAACTAAACAGTCATATAAAAAAAAAAAAAAATCTTCCTACTAATTTTTAAACCAATACAAACAGCTGATTTCAGTATTCCCATAATTAGGCACAAAATCATAGGGCATAACTATAGAGTAATTTTACAATTCCAAATCAGAAATATTTGTAGGTGTAAGGAAATTCTCTAAATTTATTATCCACATTTGATTAAAACTAATAAAAACAGAAAGAGAACATCTAATTAATTTTAAAGAAATATAGTGTCTTTTATTTGCTATAAAAGACAATCTCAGAATCATAGAAGCCTGTTGTGGTTACAAGCAGACATTCTTTTACATGTTTACACTTGGTTATAACTCTGGTAGCATAGTGCCTAAGGCACTTGACTGCTAACCAGAAGGCTGGCAGTTCAAACCCACCAGCCACTCCTCGGAAGGAAGGTTGGGCAATCCTGCTTCCATAGTGATACTGCCTCGGAAACCCAAGGAGGGGTCGCTATGAGTCGAGGCCGACTCGACGGCAAATAACAACAACAACAACAACAACATAACTTACACAGTATTTATTATTTGCGACTGAGATTTCTCTTATGTGATCTTCAGTAACCATTGTATAGTATCCGAGTGAAATTTAGTACTGTTCATTTTTAATTATTTACAGCAAATTTTATGCATACATAATTTTTAAGGGATTGTATTTGCATATGGAGCTCTGATGGCAGAGTGGTTAAGTGTTTGACTGCTAACTGAAAGGTCAATGGTCAGAACCCACCAGATGCTCCACAGAAGAAAGATGTGGCAATTTGCTTTCATAAATATTATAGCCACAAAAACTTTATGCAGCAGTTCTATTCTGTCCTATAGGATTGCTATGAGTCAAAATCAACTTGATGGCACACATGAATGATAACATTTCAGAAGTTAAAACTGCCATTATGTCTAGTGTAGGCTTAATGAGAAACAAGGAAACATATATAAATAACAATGGTATATAAGTATGGAAAAGAAAAGCATATTTCATTATCTGAAAACAGTGAGAAAGACAAAATAAATTCTGTTTTGAAGGCTCAGAGTTACCACAAAAAACAAACAAAACAAAACAAAAAAACTCATTGCCATAGAGTTGTTTCTGACTCATAGTGACCCTCATTGCTTTCCAAAGCAGTAAATCCTTACAGAAGTAGATTGCCCCATCTTCCTTCTGTGGAGCGACTGGTGGGTTTGAACTGCAAGGCTTCTGGTTAGCAGTCAAATGCCTTAGGCAAATTATACCTTTTTTTAAAACCAGTGGAATATTTACATAATATTCTCTTGTTGCAGAATGCTTAAATGGAATAAAATGTAATAACAAGATGAAATCCAGGCAAATTGTGTAATTATATACATAAAATCCAGATGCAAAGAGTATCACTAAACTAAAAATATATATTAATGTATATATTCCTTATCTATTCCAGATAAAATAATAGCTAGTATTTACTGAATATTTGCTATGAGCTTGTCAAAGTTCTAAGTTCATTCCACATATTATTTTATCTAATTCTTACACTGAACTTATGAGGGAAAATATTATCATTCCTTTTCAATATATGAATAAATCCACACTTGCTGAGGCTACTTAAATTGTCCAGGTTCACATAGCTAGTAATGGATGTCTTCAGGATGTGAACCAAAGAAATCTATTTTTTACACCAGTAGATAAAATGCCTGTGTTTTGTTGCTTTTGAGTAGTAATAAAACCTGTGTTTCATTGGCTATGTGAAAACATTTGACTGTGTATCATAGCAAATTGTGGATAACATTATTAAGAATAAGAATTCCAGAACACTTCACTATGCTCATGTAGAACTTGTAAATGAATCAAGTGGCAGTCATTCGAACAGAACAAGGGGATTCTGTGTGGTTCAGAGTTGTCTGGCTGGGCTGCATCCCTTCACCTTACTTACTCAGTATCAAAAAATAACCCGAGAAGCTGGATTATAAGAAAAAACACAGCATCAGAATTGAAGAAAGGTTCATTTACTCCCTGAAGATGACACAACCTTGCTTCCTCAAAATGAAGGCAACTTGAAAGACTTACTGGTGAAGGTCAAAGACTTCAGTATACATCTGAAAGTGAAGAAATGGAAATCTTCACAACCAGACTGATAAATAGTATCATGATAAATGGAGAAGAAATTGAAGTTGTCAATGATGTCATTCTACTTGAATCATCAATCAATGTCTGTGGAGCAGCAGTCAAGAAATCAAACAATGCATTACATCGGGCAAATCTGCTGCAAAAAAAATCTCTTTAAAGTTTAAAAGGCAAAGTTGTTTCACACTGATGAATAAGGTGATCCTGATTCATTCCATAGTCTTTTCAGTTGTCTCATATGCACAAGAAAGCTGGACAATGAAAAAGGAAGACAAGAATTAATACATTCAAACTGTGGTAGTGGCAAAACACAGTGAATATACTATACACTTCCAGAAAAATGAAGAAATCAGGATTAGAAGAAATAAAATCAGAATGTTCTTTACAAAAAAAGAATAAAGAGACATGGGCTCACTTACTTTGGGCACATCATCAGGAAAGACCAATTTCTTGCAAAGGGTATCATGTTTAGTGAAGTAGAGGGTCAATGAAATTGAGGGACGCCCTCAGTGAGATGGACTGACACAATACCCGTAACAATGGGCTCAAACATACCCATGCTCATAAAGATGGCACAGGGCTGGAAAACGTTTTGGTGTTTTATATATAAGGTTGTCATGCATCAGAATAGACTCAACAGCACTAACAACGCAATCTACTTCTTAGGCTTGTTCGTTGAAGACTTCACAGTGTTACTTTGGAAAAAGGACAGTCTACAAATCTAGAGAACAGAGTCCTTGTTTCAATTGGGTCATTAGGTATCATAATGGACTTGGGCAAAAGGTATACAGGTCTCCCCCTCCCAATATCTGAGAGTGGAACGTTCCTATGAAAACTTTTGTAAACTGAAATGACATAAAGTGAAGAAAAACTTACCATTCATTTATATGGGAAATATGTTCTCAGACCGAAAAATTATCTACCAAATCATACCAACTAACACATAAAATGTAAAATAATGCTAATTTATAGTCTCGAGACACAGTTCAAAACTATGGTGTCTTGACACTGAGGTGCTGAGTGTAGATCCCAGAGAAGGAGCTTGTCAATGCCACTTTTGCTGCTCAGGGTGCTCAGAGCCTCTTTAATGGCTTGCTGCACAACAAACACTGAACAATTGTTTCACTTTTTTCATAAAAGTGAATGAAAATCCTCTTTAGATTTCTTGAATTTTTGGAAAGCAGGGTTACCTATAACCATTTTTTTGGGCCTCAGTTTATTTATCAGTAAAATGAAAGCCTCAGACTACATGATCATGAACAAACATTACAAAATTAAAATTTTCAATTTAGTTATATTTTGTCCTAGAATCTGAAAGTGATAAATGGTTGTTGTTCAAAAATCATGTATGTTAAATTCTGTACTCTCAGTAATTAGCAATATCTGGCATATTAACAATATCTAGCATATTTGTTGGTAGATATTACCAATATCTGGGCCTCAGAGAATCAGTTTATTAAAATATGGTTATCTTCCTACTTCAGAATAGTTTCAGGGCTTATCAAAAAATATTCCACTACTGATTTATTGAGTCATGTTCTGTGATTATAAGGCCTGAAAATCTACATCATTACTGCTTTGTGTTGTTTTCTATGTGTTTTCCAATGACACATGTGAAAAGGAAATAATCCTGTAGACCACAATGGGCTATACCCATTTTCTCAGTGTGTATTCCCTCATGCAGTGGGACTGTGAACTGCTTTGTTGTGGTGTGCTATCAAGTCCATTTGGACTCATCCAACCCCATAGGACACAGCAGAACTTCCGTATAGGTTTTCTTAAGTGGAAATCTTGACAGAAGCAGATCACCAGCTCTTTTCTACCAAGGAGCTGCTGCTGGGTTCAAAGCAACAATCTTTTGGTTAGCAGCCAGCCATTTATCTGTTGAATCACTCCTTGTGAATTGCTCTAAGAAAGTAACATGCTGTCATGTAAAATTATGTGTTAAAAAGTAAATACTACAGCTCTTTTGTGAGAATCATAATGTTAGTTAGCATATTAAAGACAAGAAATAAGAGAAAGCTCTTATATCCTATTTTGAAAAATATGCACTAACACTAATTGGGAAGAATTTGTGGAGAACCAAGGGAAAATGTTAATTATGTCTGAATAAAATGATTTATAATTGAGGAGTCAGGAGAAAGGCATATGATATGATAAAACCACAGAAGTGAAAGTATGTTAGGACCAGAGAAATGAAAATAGGGCTGTAACCAACACTCTGACTAGAGCTGAATTTCATACATTTAAACAGTGGAAAGCAATTTGAGGAAGCACGGTTGGGCCCAATAATGAGGGGTTCAAATATCAGGGAGAGAATTTCAGACTTGGAGCTATTAATAAATTTATTGAAAGTGATGTAGCAGATGTTGATCTCCATGAAATATGCTCTGCTTCATTGTCTGGATATCTTGGTTCAAGATGATAAGACCAGCCAAACTAAAAAGTTGAGAATATAGACGAAAATTGAGAATTGCAACTATATAGAGGTCAGACTATTTAGAAATAAAATTTTACTTAATGACTACAAAAATAGCATCAATATACAGTAATTTACTGTATTTTGTTGACAGCATTTGATGGAGAAAATCTTTTTTCACTTTGTTGTTGTTAATTGCCTTGGAATTGGCTCTGATTACCTACAAGCAGTTCTAGAGTAAAGGGCTAAATAGATATATATAAATGCTCTCTAATTAAAACAATTTGGATATGACCTTTTTAATGTTTCAGAAATTATTGAAATATTGTTCTTATTTGCTTATACACAATTATTAAAAGCATAACATATAGTTGTATAGAGACACCAATAACTTTGATCACACATGTGAGAAGCTGACATAAACGTATCACGTTTAGTAGGAAAAAAAATTGATATATCAGTGTATTTGTATTGTGATTCGGATGAAAGTTTACAGAGTAAATTGTTTTTCCATTCAACAGTTCATACACATTTTTATTCAGAATTTATAAGAGAAATGTTTTTTAAGGAGTATTTTAAATTTTAATGAATATACCAGCTTTAAAACCATATAAAATAATTTCCATACTATGTTATTTTGATTACATCTTCCAAATCTTAAGAATTGATTGCTGAAGATCATTTTCTTAGCAAAAATGAAGGATGAGGTCTAGGAAAACTAACTGGTTTAATAGATTCCAATTTTAAAGCTGGAATGTGATAGAACATTAAAGATCTTCTAAGCCAAATTTTGAATTGTATTGATAAGCAAATGCATCTGAGAAAAATAAATGAACTTTCCTTAGTTGAGAAAAAGCAAGTGGCAGTTTAGTGAAAATAAATTACTAAGTAATCTCTATCACTTACACTTTATTTTTTATTTTATGAGGTACATTATTTATATTTACTTCAAATGAACTAATTTTAGTATCAACATTTCTTAATTTAACTGTTTTCTTCGCATTGTCTAAAATGTTCTACTCAAGAACATCCAACAAAATAATTTAAGTCAATGTTCCCCAATAGAACTTTCTGTGATTATGGAAATGGGTTATAATTTGCCTTGTAAAATGTAATTAGCACAGTCTATTCAACACTTGAAATATAGCTAGTTTAACCAAGAAACAATTCAGTTCATTAAATTTTATTTGATCTGAAATAATTTAAATTAAAACAGTCACAATTAGCTTGTGCTACCATATTGAACAATGCAGATTCAAATAAATGAAATGTACTCCTTCATAATTAATTTTGAATAATTTTTAAGTAGCAATCAAAAGAAAATAATATATAACTTGATAGTTTTATGCTCTAACATTATATATGCTTTTTTAAGATTTAAATGTTTTAATTTGGGGAATCTGTAATTTGGTAGGACTTGTAGAAATATTATACACACACACACACACACACACACACATATGGTTTGTACACCAAAAGAAACTGTTTAAAGTAATGTGGATATTCTAAATTATACTGCAGATTTAATTAAAAATCTTAGAATGTTGAAGTACATTTTTTTACAATTCAGAAAGATTTCAAGAATTAATTTGGGAACAGCTAAACAACTAATTGAAATATTGTCTGATGTGTTAGTCACTGAAAGTCTGTAAACAAAATGGTTATTGATTTTCTTTCCTAGATATTTGTATTGGATTGACTGTTGTGAATTTCCTCACATTGGCCGTGTTGGAATGGATGGAACCAATCAAAGTGTTGTCATAGAAACCAAGATTTCTAGACCGATGGCACTTACAATAGACTACGTCAACCATAGACTCTACTGGGCTGATGAAAATCATATTGAATTTAGCAACATGGATGGTTTTCATAGACATAGAGGTTTGTTGAATAGCACAAATAACTCAATATTTCATTAGTGCATAAATAATCATTAAAAATTATATATATGTATATATACATACAATTTCATAAAATATGTTTCTTAATTTAAGGTTACATTATTGTTTCTTCTTATAATAAATTGTTAAATTAGAATTAGATATATTTATTCAGAATTTATATAATTCATGCATAAAATAATTTTGGAACTGTCCATATTTTCTTAATTGTACTTTTCTATATAGTTATTTTTTTTAATAAGTGAGTGATAGTTTATAAGTTAACATATGTGCATATCCTAATTGAGATAGTAGGATATTTGTGTTTATAGCTGAGAAGGACATTTGTGTTTATAGTTGTTATTGTAGTTTGGTAGGATTTGTTTGAATTTTCTAGAAAATTAATTGTTTAAAACTGTACATCTCTACAGGGCGTAGCATAGTATTATTTAAAAGTTGTTAATTATACTATGTACTGGATGAAATGTATTGCTATCTAACCAACAATATCAACAACAGTTAATGCAAAACAGCTTTCAAAGTAGAATAACTTCTAGAAAATAA
This sequence comes from Orycteropus afer afer, assembly GCF_000298275.1. Classification (NCBI taxonomy): domain Eukaryota; kingdom Metazoa; phylum Chordata; class Mammalia; order Tubulidentata; family Orycteropodidae; genus Orycteropus; species Orycteropus afer. The sequence goes on from NW_006921735.1 coordinate 3,963,883, forward strand.
CTGAATGTGAATGAATATAAAATTCTACAGATATTTTATTGTCCTATTTTTGATAATTCTCAGTAAGTTAAAAAAAGTGTAAGTGAAGTCCAAAACAAGTGAATGAAGAAATTGGATATGGATGGAGATAACGCTGGAATTCGTGATGAGAGAAGGTTTATTAGAGGGGAGAAATACATAGATTAAGGAAATTAATAAGTGTAATAGAGAAGGTAGAAACAGAGAAGAAAGGGGGCAAAGATAAAGATAAAACATGACAAAAATTACAGATGATTCAGATGAATCCTCAGATTACTTTAGGTGCATATTATCTTGTGAGGATGAATTTTTTTTTTCTCTGAGAAGAAAATGAAAATTTATTCAGTGTCAGTGACCTAAAGTCACCTTTATTTCCATGATCAGATGTCTATAAAAGTACAAATTTCACAGAGATTCCAAATAAAGCCAGCATGATAGTATGCTTTAGTTTACCAGATTGCAGTAAGATTAGAACAATACCTATGGAGAAGTGGTAAGGAGAGAGGATTTGTGTGTTGAACAGGTGGTGTCCTGTAAATGTAATTAGGTATGTTGTCCTTGGACAGCTGTTAGGCAGCACGAAGCCATTGAGTTAAAGAAAAAGGAGATAAAAGCATTGAAGCCACACAACATAACTTTGTCTAGGCCTTTTCCATTTAAGTTTAAATTAACATACCCTTTGAACTGTAGATGATGGCAGGAAGCGTTTAGAGGGGTTTTGTAAGGGTGGGAACAATAGAGATATGACAGGTATAGTCAGCTGAGTCACTTATTTAGGTGTTGGCATTTCAATTACAGAAATAAAGAAACTCATCAGGATGCAATTTCAGTGGAGAATTATTTAAAGATCACTTTAGGATTTTAATTACAGCAAAAGTAATGTTGACAAATCAAAATCACACTTAGCATTCAGCAGCTATATCACTCCCAAAGAATCAATAATGAAATGTTCTACAACATTCTTGGATGATGTAATTGAAAATTTTATTATGGCAATAAGTATTTCCCCCTATGTAACCATGAACCTGTCCATTTTTAGCATCTATATAAAACACTAAGTTGCTGTGAAGATATTACTTAGAGCTAAATTTTCACTGACAGATAAAAGTTAACAATTTTTTGTTTGATAGGAAAATATTAAAAATACTGAAGCATAAAATATTTGCCTATTTTTCATTTGAGCGTTTGGAATTTGAGAACCAAAAATTCTACTTAAAAAATATTTGGTCTATTATAAACTGTTGACTTTGTCACCTACTTATTGCTAAAAATATATGTCATATATGTGGATTACTAATACTTTGAAAGATTTAATACAAAATTAAATAAAAATAAGGAAAATATCTCTCAATCATCATACTGATGCCTTTTTGTAGAATGACGTTTATAGCTGAAAGAAATAATATTAAGTGCATTACTGAGAAAAATTTTTAGCTGAAAGATATTCTACTATGATGTTATTAGAATTTTAAAATTTGATTTTGAAAATACCTTGAGGCTCAAGTGGGTAGAAAAGGAAAGTGAAAGAGATGATGCCTTCAGAAATATTTTCTACTGAAGGATCTTAGAAAGACTAATGCAAAATTCATTAAGTGCATTATCAGGCATCTGCCAATAGCTGAATGCAAGCCAATAATGAACTGGTAGTTACTAATGAGCTACTAATTGTAGTCAGTCTGAATTATGCCAACTCCACAGCCAATGAAAGGAACTGCCATCTATTTGCATGTTTTTAAAGAGGAATTGAATTATTGTGCTCCTTGTATTTGCCACAGAAAGACAGACATTGCTGTGGCATCCAGGTCACATATTTGGAGCCAGAAAAATTAAACTTTCTATATCATTAATAACTGTTGTATTAGTTTCCATCTAGCCTTTTTTTTTTTTCTCTCCCAACCAGACCATTGTCGTTGTTCTCATTTATTTATTGAAACTGAGTCCAGAGTTCATCAGAAGGAAGGGGCGTGACAGTTAGGACAAAATAATTTGAAATTATAAAGAGTGTATAGGAAATGTAAAAATGATGACTCTTTTTCAAAATCCAAAATACTAACATAGAGGGAAGTTAACCTTTGAATAAGACTTTATATGTCAAAATTTTATTTTTGTCTTTCGCAAGCATATTCTCCTTTAAACCACTTAGTAATTCCATAAATGAGGCATTATTTTTTTTTCGTTCAGCTCAAGAACCCATGAGGAGTCTGAATTCTGTACTTTAAACTATAGATCAGACCACCTCCAAGATACATGTGATTTGTAATTTACTTAAGAATTTCTGCCTCTCTTTCTCTACTATCTTTTATACACCATGTTCAAACACCATAGTGCAAAATTATAACAACAATAACAAAAATCAATTTGCTTAGGAATAGTGAGATTCACTCTTAGGCACATGATCCTCTTCCTAATCCCTATAATCCCCCAAATAAGGTAATATAATAATAATATATTAATAATACAATACAACAGAATATTATGCATGGAACTGGATGAGTGAGTCAGATAATTTATTTAAAATTACATCGTCATTGACCACTTTTTTTTTAATTTCTCCAAGTTTTTTTTTCCCTTTTAGCTCTGCCCATTCCTTCATTCATTCAACAACATCTACCAAAATTTCACTCTGTGCCGTACATTATGGTAGGCCCTTGAGTTATAAAAATGAATAAGACACATTCTGTCTTCAAAGAACTTGCAATTTACAGTGAGGTTAGAGGTATATGTAAAATATTATGAAAGTTCAGGCAGGAGTAAGGAAAATTTAACTGGGAAAAGAGGACCTTTGAGAAGTCTGACAGATTTAGTAAAAGCTCTCTGCAGAGGAAAATGCAAGAAGGATTCTCCATAAGGAGGGAACAGCATGTGCAAAGTTATAATAGAGGCTTGAAACAGTATGGGACCCTACTTGATTTGGCTATAATTGGAAGTCATGTAAGAACCAGGTAATGACACAAGGGCAAGTTGAGGCCAGATTGCGATAGGGTTTGTGTGCTAGGTAACTTGGATTTTATCCTGTAGTTCTTAAGGAGGCATTTATGGTTATTAGTGGAGAGAGTATTATTATATTTGACTACAGCATGAAAAATGGAAGGTCCTGGAAGGGCAAACAATTACTATATTTTTAGAGAAAATACTTGAAGCAATTATAGTTGTGGCATTTGGAATATGGGTTAGATTTAATAGTTATTTAGCAGATAGAATACAAGAGATTTTTAAGCTTAAAATAGCAGAAATGTTGGTGGTTGAGTTCTAAATATTTAAGTACATGATTTATATTATTACCAGCTCGCTAAGGGAAACTAATTCACATTTTTGATGAGTTACTAGTTTCATATATGTGTGTCTTTTTTTTGAAAGAATTAAAAAATTTCCAAAACTAAGCATAATTTAGAGATTTAAGGATCATCACTATTTTCAAACCTCTGTTTTGATAAGAGACACATTTAATTTTTAAAGAAGGGTCAACATAATAAGAATTCTAAGGCTGTAATTAAAATCCATTGATTGCTACTCAGAGCAACCCACATTGGGTTTTCAAGGCTGTAAATCTTTATGGAAGTAGATTACCTTATCTTCCTCCTGTGGAGCTGCTGGTTGGTTTGAACTGCCAGTCTTCTGGTTAGCAAATGCCTTAGGCACTGCACCACATCCTCTGTTGTAATGGTTAAGTGCTGGACTGCTAATTGAAAAGATAGTGGTTCTAACCTATTCAGCAGCTCTGTGAAAGAAAGGGCTGGCATTCTGCTCTCATAAAGATTGTTGTTGTTGTATGCTGTTGAATTGATTCCTACTCATAGCAACCTCACTGACAAGGATAACTACCCACATAGAGTTCTCTAGGCCTTAATCTTTATGGGAGAAGATATCCAGGTCTTTCTCCTGTGGAGTAACTGGTGGGTTTGAACAGCTAACCTTTCTG
>NW_006921735.1:3968342-3989937 GCF_000298275.1 Orycteropus afer afer
TTTTTTTTTTTTTTTTTTAATCTTGAACATGAATAAGTGATTTCCCTTGGCACCAATTGCCTCATGTATAGAAATAAGAATTTTGGAAAAAATGCTATCAAAGGGAATTCAAGATCTGAAATTCTAAGCCTTCACTTAGGTAGATCAAACAAACCTTTTAGAATATTCGCCAAGTCCTAAAATTTTAATATCCTATTAATATTTTTCATTTTAATTCTGAGGTAGATTGAAAAATTTGTAATAATCAAATACTTCCCCAGTTATCAGTAGCCTTGATAAAAATCTCAAATTGCCAAAAATATCCCCAGTTCTCCCTAACATTGTGTTTTCTCAAAAGTTATTAATATCACTTAAAGTTGAAAATTTGTTAACTGGCCAAATCATCGAGGGGGGAGAAAACTTATATAATTGAACATAAATTCAGACTTAGTATTCTTCATTATTTATTAGTTGTAACGTTGAGCTCGAGAGATGTTAAGGCAGTTGGTATCTTGACAACAGAATTGAAATTACTGTATGAACAGTAAACAAAATGGTAAGCACAGCAAAAGGTATGTTTGACTGACTTTTTATGTTGTTTTAGCTCTGGTAGCGTAGTGCCCAAGGCACTTGACCGCTAACCAGAAGGCTGGCGGTTCAAACCCACCAGCCACTCCTGGGAAGGATGGTTGGGCAATCTACTTCCATAGTGATACTACCTTGGAAACCCAAGAATGGGTCGCTATGAGTTGGTCCAACTCGAGGACACATAACAACAACAGTATTTTTTTTTTTTTTCTTCAGAAAACTATTTTGTATGTCATTTAAAAAAAATTCTTACTGCCTAGTCACTTCCACTCATAGTGGTCTCATGGGTTTCCGAGGTAGTAACTCTACGGAAGTAATTTGCCCAGTCCTTCCGCGGAGTGACTGGTGGGTTTGAACCACCAGCCTTCTGGTTAGCAGTCAAAGGCCTTAGGTACTACGCCACTAAATGATTTAAATTTGTGTTAAATCAGTTAGTCATGTATATTTTTTATCTAACATATTGAAAAAATATATACTCATAACTGCTAATTTCTCTGTAGAGTAGTAGTTAGGTATGATCTAAACTATAGTTTTCACTAAACTATCGTTTATTTTGTGGGCAAATTGTTTAAAATGTCATATAATTATATTGACTACAGCTCTTCATTTAAGCAGTAGCTTTTTCTAAGCCTCCAGACCTAAAGAACCTCTTACTGAAGTGTCAATATCATAGTATAACTCTACTGTTTGTTTATTGCTCTGGGAAACCAGTTTCTATTGTGAAGGGGAAGTTTTGTGTTTGGATTTAAAAATTTCAATCATAACCCTTGCAGTGACAGTCTAGTTAATTAATGTTGGATAAAAGAATTCAAATCTCAGAACACCATTGGGGAAACAATGTAAGACATATGCCCTGCCCCCGGAGAAAAAATCACTGAAAAACACAAGGGAATAATTTGTGCTTATATATTATGAAATCCAATTGCATTCAGTAAAGCTCACAAATAAAAGTAAGACACTAATAAACAATCTTGTACACCCTAAAGACATATTCTGGTGTATTCTGGTGTATTTCTTTCTGAGTAAGTTATTGCATTTTAGTGCTTCTGAAAAAAAGAATTAAAAAAAAAAAAAGATTCCTATCATTCACAGTCCATTACAAACAGTAGATTTCACTTTATGCCAACAGTGTTGCTCTGCTGCTGTTTACAATACAATAACAGTTAATAGAAAGAAGCAAAATATAATTCAGTTACTATAGAAATGTTCTTGAACCAGTAAAATAAATTGAAATTAACTGCTGTTTCTAAAAAGCCTGAGAATTTCAGTGTCAATTATGCATTTCAGTTCTTTTCCTTGAAGAGAACATGTTACATTAAATAGCATACATTTTTAAAACTGATTATAATTTTGCAAATGTCATATATATTTCATATTTTCTTTAAGTAAGATAATTTTAAGTACTACCCTAAGATGAGTTTCAGTCACTTAAAACAATTTATCCAACCAAATTACAACATAGTGTAGTATGCAGAGGTGGAGTCTGGAATCTTAATGGTTAAAGCATTTGGCTACTAACCAAAGGTCAGCAGTTTGAACCTACCAATGGCTCCACCGCAGAAAGATACAGCAGTCTGCCTTGATAAAGATTTACAGCTTTGGAAACTCCATACCAAAAAAATCCTAACTCACTGCCATCCTGTCAATTCCAACTCATAACAACACCCGTTGGGTTTCCAGAGTGGTAAATCATTACAGAAGTAGATTGCCCCATCTTCTTTCCATAGAAGGGCTGGTGGGTTTGAACCTCCAACGTTCTGGTTAGCAGCCAAATGACTTAGGCACTGTGCCACCAGTTCTATTCTGTCCTATAGGGTTGCTGTGAGTCAAAATTGACTTGATGGCAGTGGCTGTATTGTTGTTGTTGTTGTTATGTGCCATCGAGTCGGACCCGACTCATAGTAACTCCTCCTTGGGTTGCCGAGGCAGTATCACTATGGAAGTAGATAGCCCAACCTTCCTTCCAAGGAGTGGCTGGTGGGTTTGAACCACCAGCCTTCTGGTTAGCAATCAAGTGCCTTTGGCACTGTGCTACCAGAGGTTGTATAGCGTGCAGAAATGTTAAGTACACTAGGGATCAGTAGGCCTGCTTGGGTCCAGGATACTCTCTAAATTTAGGCAAGTTGCCTTACCAAACTATGACTCAGTGATCTTATACGTAGAATAAAATAGTTTTATGTAATCAGTGTATTCTTATATGCTCTGACAGAATTTAGTTGAGATCGCAAATGGTAGAAGAAGCTTATTCTATCAATTCCCTCACTTACTCCTATTTATTCCTAGGACTACCAAGAATACATTTGAAAATTTTTAACATTATACTTCTTTCTCTCTTTATTCTATGCACATTTATCAAGGCTGGAATATGGAAAGACAAGATACCAAATTTATGTAAATGACTCTATTTATAGCTGTCACCGAGACAAGTGCTTGTTAAAATCCTTCAGGCTTCATTAGGACTTTCTGACAAACATATTCTTAACATATATGTGTTTAGAATATCATAACTCATACATTTAGTATCTGATAGATACATCATCAATGCCTGTTAAGTCCTGTGCCATGAACAGAAAGGCTAAGAATGCTTCAAAGTAACAGAAATATACCCTTGCTATGTGCATGAAGCGGTATTACTTTTGTTTACTTCAGAGGTTGGACAGCAGTGTTATCATCAAGGGAAGAATTAGGAATAGTCTAGTTTTCAAAATGAGTAATTTGTAGTTTGTTTACTAAATCCTCACATTCATGTTGTTGTTGTTATTTGCCATCGAGTAGGCCCCGACTCATAGCAACCCCTCCTTGGGTTTCCGAGGCAGTATCACTAAGGAAGTAGGAATGCCCAACCTTCCTTCATAGGACTTCTCTATTTAGATGTTAAATATTGAACTTAAAAAAAAAAAAAAAAAAATCAAACTTACTGCTTTCTAGTTGGCTCCAACTCATAGTGACTCCTCCTTGGGTTTCTGAGGTGGTATCACTACAGAAGTAGATTGCCCAGGCTTCCTTCTGAGTAGTGGCTGGTGGGTTTGAACTGCCAGCCTTCTGGTTAGTGGTCAAATGCCTTAGGAACTATACCACCAGAGCTCCTAAATATTGAAATAGCCACATTTGACTTTATATTATGAATAATTTAGAAATATACAGGTCAAAGATGGGGAATAGTTTGAATTTTATTAAACCTTGACCTTATGGGAACACTGATCATTCAGGTATTTCCTTTCAAACAACATATTAAATTCTTTATAACTCAAATAATCCATACTGAATGTAAATTCTCTAAAAAGCATTTGAATTTCCTCATTAAAATTATTACTGAATTTGGTGGTCTGATTCTGGTCCAATAATTTAAAAATTGTTCCTAGCACCTTTGCAAATTTACAAAATAGGTTCCATTTATTCTCAACAGTTCACGCACATTTAATTTCACAACTCTGATTACAATCCCCGAGCATGAAAAATTCTCCTTCCCTCTCCACCCTGTGCCCTTTTTATCTATGCATTCCTGTCTGTCCAGCTTTCCCTCTATGTGAATGCTGCCCCTCTAATGTCTCATGGCTGACTAATCTAAGGGATGCATTTCCCTAAGGTTGATGTGTGCATTTTCCTTGGGTAGGTGTTCTGCTTGCAGGTCTTTCTACTGTTAAGCTGAGAGCCAATCCATGGAAGTGAGTCCATTTCTAGGCAAAAGGACAACCTTGGGCCATAGTCTCTAGGATTCCTCCAGTCTCTATTCAACCAGGAATTCTGGTCATTTTTGTGTTTTTTAATTTTGTTCCACATTTTTTCCTCCCACCCTATCCAGGATCTCCAATTTTGATCCCTTTCTGAAGGGTTGGCATTGGTAGCTGGGCATCATCTAGTTCTTCTGGTCTTGGAGTCATGAAGGCTGAGGTCCTTGTATCCATCATATCTTTAGACTAATTGTTTCCAAATTACTTTGATTTTCTTCCCTCTTCTTTGCTCTAGATGACAGGAGACCAAAGTTGCATCTTTAATGGCTGCTTGAAAGCTTTTAAGACCTCATTAGCTGCACACCAAAATAGGTTGTAGAACAAGATTTTTATGTACTATGTTGTGTCAATTAAGCATGATGTTCCCCAAGACAATGGTCCTGAGCCCACAGACCTGGTGATTCTCTCCCTCAAGGTGTTTAATTGTCTCTGAGAAGCAACTCCAACCTAGTCCTCTGTTACTTGTGTAATGTATGTGGATAATTTTTTAGCCCAAGTACATATCTTCAGCCAAATCTATCCTTGGTCTTGGACATATTCCTGTTCACCTACCCCCACCTGATCTTCTCATCTGTCTATGCACTTACCCACAGCTTGTTTTTAGTGTTTGATGTCACTGGTGATACAGTATTGTAAATATAATAGTATTTTCCTCTGTTGTCTATATTTTTTCTGTGCATTTATATGACCTCTCTTTCCTTGTTGTCACTGGGTTGGTCACAAACTTTTTCCATACTGCCCTTCCTTTCACCCAAATCAACATGTGACCCCCAACTAGTCTGAAATTTTCACTCCCCTTACTTTCCATCCCCAGTAACCATCAAAGTACATTTCCTTCTCTGCACAAACCTTTCCTTGAGTTTTTTTAAATAACAATAGACTCATACAATATTTGTCCTTCTGTGATTGACTTACTTCACTGAGCATAATGTCTTCCAAACTCATCTATGTTGTGAGATGATTTGTGTATTCTTCATTATTCTTTAATATTGCATAGTATTCCATTGTATGAGTACATCATAATTTGGTTGATGGTCCATTCAGCTGTTGATGGACATGTAGGTTATTTCCATCTCTTTGCTGTGGTAAATTGTGTTGATTCGAACATGGGTGTGCATATTTGTGTCCCAGCTCTCACCTTTTTAGAATATATTACTAGTAATGGAATTTCTGGATCAAATGGTATTTCTATTTTTAATTTTTTTAAGGAAATATCATGCTGTTTTCCACAGTGGCTATGCCATTTTACAGTCCCACCAAGTGCATGAGAGTTCCAATCTCTCCACACCCTCACCAGCATTTGTTATTTTCTGTTTTGTTGAACTTTGATATTATTGCTGGGGTGAGATGATATCTCATTGTTGTTTTGATTTACATCTCTCCAATAGTAATGATTGTGAGCATTTCCTCATGTGTTTGTTCACCACCTGTATATGTTCCCTTTATAAATATTTTTGAAACAATAAGTTGCTGCATATAAAAAAAATTTTTCAAAACAATATTTAGACCCTTAAAGTAAATCTAGGAGGAGAAATAAAGGAAAAAAAAAAATAGAGCATCACTAGTGAAATTTTTATGTCATTATTAACTAACTCAACAGTCATATCCAATTGCCATTATCCCAATGTTTTGCCCTATCCATAGCACTAAGATAATTGAACTTGATGAAAGAAGAATACTGTGTTACTAGTGCATTTTGTTCTTAAGTATTTAAACTAGATTAGTCTGAAATATAAAATTAGAGTTATATTATCCAAGAGTACTCTTGTTTAGCACAATAAATGCTGTGCAAAAGCTGAATAATCAAAAGTATTACAATAAAGTATCTCTAGCTGTGAGGCAACAGTTAAACTGAAAGCATGTTCTGGATTGCCACCTTTTCTATTCATCATAATTACTAAGTGACTGGGAGTTCTGGTAGTGTAGTGGCATGAAGAGACTTAATAGGATAGCTTCAACTTGACCAGAAGGGAGACACTTCACAAAGGAATATTTCTTTGGTTTACTTTTTGTCAAATATCAACTCCTTTCTTCTGGTAGATGTAGTCTATAAACTAAAAATGGAGCCTAACGCTTGAGTATAAAAAAATTCTAGAAGAAGTGCAATTAGTAATATTGATCTACAGTACAGGGACCAAACTATAATTAGAAGTGTTAAAATAGGCTTTAAATGTATAATAAGCACCACTGGTGGCGTAACACATAAGGCACTTGACTGCTACCCAGAAAGCTGGTGGTTCAAACCCATGAGCCACTCCATGGAAGGAAGACTGGGCAATCTATTTCTGTAAAGATTTACTGCCTGGTAAACCCAATGCATTCTCTATGAGTTGGAATGGAGTCGATGGCATTGAGTTTGGTTTGGTTTTGAAGCTAAGGCCCACACAGTAATTTTTTTGTTCTGCTTTTTCTTTCTTTTCTTTTTTTTTTTTTTTAATGTGTCTACTCAATACCTGTAAAGGAAAGTCTCCTCAAACATTTTTCACATTTCTCTTTTAATTAAGCAATGGAATCTTATGTATGACAACAATATTTAAGAAAATTCTAAGCTTCACCAAACTCAACCACATCTCAGAACTAGTAAAAGTTTGCTGAATGTTTCTCTTATACCAGCACATTCTGTAGTTTTTTTGACTGCACTGACTACAAAATTACTTTTCATTTAAATTATAATTCCTGTTATCTTGACTATCTCTCTCTATATATACAATATTTATAATAAGTATTATATAGTGCCTAAGGCATTTGATTGCTAACCAGAAGGCTGGCAGCTCAAACCCACCAGCCACTCCTCGGAAGGAAGATTGGGCAATCTACTTCCGTAGTGATACTGCCTTAGAAACCCAAGAAGGGGTCGCTGTGGGTCACATCAGACTCAACAGTATTGAGTTTGGTTTTGGTTTTTGGTATATATATATGATATATGTGAAACCTACTGCCATTGAGTCAATCCCAACTCATAGTAACCCCCACTGGGTTTCTAAGGGTGTAAATATTTATGGAAGTAGATTGTTTCATCTTTCTCCTGAGGCACAGCCAGTAGGCTTGAACCACTGACTTTCTGGTTAGCAGCCAAATGTCTTATCTACAATGGCACCAGAGCTCCTTATGCATGTATTTTACCCACTATGCTAACACATAATGTATATATTGTACATACACATATTGCTAAGGATATGTAGCCATGATACGTTAAGGTAAAATAAATAAATAAGACACATAAACATTTTTTTTTTTCTCTCATTGAATGAAGACAGTTTTTTGTCCATGTGTCTCCTAAGGAGATATTCTAGTGCCAAATATATGACATTTTTGACTCAGAACATTCTCACATTTAATCTCAATGTATTGAACTCTCTACTACTGTTGCAGCAGACTGATTTGAGCTTTTTAATGTATATGAAAAGAAAAAATACAGCATTCATTTATTTGGATTTATCATGGTAGCAATGTTTTCCTCCATTGAAGCTTAAGCAGGTAGTCAATCAACTTTTGCTGAAGAGATTTAGATCCTAAAGAGGAGATGAAGCATGCTGTCATGTTATGAGTTCAGTGCTCTTAAACATTATGTAAAGAGTTTTATTTGTCTGTTCATTACTTGCCTTTGTTTTGTTTGCTCTGGCTTGGTGCTGCTTGTGGTATTAAAGGAACTTAGAAGAGTAGCTTGATGGACCCAGTATAATGTTATAAGAGGCTACATTTACCCCTGTTAAGACAAGTTAGTGTTCTAACTTTGTTCATTTTCTCTAGAACAAATAGTCTGGTAATTATATTTGATGCTGCTCAGGAATTAAGTACATTTGCCAAATGTGCAGTCTTGGAAAGAGCTTCTGAAGCTACTAGTGACAGTCAATGCCAATGTCAAGCAAAGAATTGAATCCAACAGATGGTCACTTTGGGCAAATAAAATAATTATGTTCACTCTGACCTGACTTTTCTATATTCTTGTTGCACTAATCTATGTGCTATTATTTCTTCTGAAATAAAAGTTTACTGATTTCAGAAAAGTTACCTTAAATTTATGGTGATTTTCTGATTCCAAAAGGTTTCTGATGAGCAAACATTACACGCTTAGAGATAGCAAAGTTGTCCGGAACTTATATTGTCCCAACTCTAGAAACCATATATAGTGTAATTATAATCAAGTAATCAAATAAACTGTCATTCACGGGGCTTATGGAATTGGTTCTGTTACTTAATATACTTTACTAAATTTTCTCTTATAAAGGCTGTGTTAGTTTGGTAAGGACAAGAAGCCAACCTGATTCAAATACCATTTCCATCATTTACTAGATGTTCTCCCTCTCTCTTTTTGTCAAATTACTTAAGTTTTCCAAACCTTAGTTTCTTTATCCACAAAGTGATGGCTACTACTGCACAGTAGAGTTGTTTAGAGTATAAATGAAATAAGATGTGCAAAATGGATCTCTTTATGAGAATTTCTCTACCTAGAACTATTGATGTTTTGGGTTTCATAATTCTTTCTTGTGGGACAATTTTACCCCCATTCTTACTCCACTGGTAATCACTACCTTAGTGCCACAGGAGTAGGAGCACTGGCAGTGTTGTGGTTAAAGTATTGGGCTGCTAATCAAAAGGCCAGTGGTTCAGAACCACCACCTGTTCCATGGCAGAAAATGAGGCAGTCTGCTGCTATGAAAATTTACAGCATCAGAAACCCTATAGGGGCAATTCTACTCTGTCCTATAAGATTGCTATGAGTTGGAATCAACTCAATGGCCATACTTATTTTTATATTTATTCATTTATTTTAATGCCACTGGATATGCTTAATAAATGTCAGTTACACTTACTCCTACACCACTCGTCTATCAGTTTGTTATACTGTGGTAGCTTGTGTGTTGCTGTTAAGCTGGAGGCTGTGTCACTGGTATTTTGAATACCAGCAGGGTCAGCCATGGTGGACAGGTTTCAGCAGAGTTTCTAGGCTAAAACAGACTGGATAGAAGGCCAGGCCATCCACTTCTGAAAGAATAGTCCACCTTTGAATAGCAGTGAAACACTGTCTGATATATTACTAAAATACTTTATGAATAGCAGTGAAACATTTTCTGATACAGTGCCTGAAGATGAGTCCCTCAGGTTAGAAGGCAATCAAAATATGACTGAGGAAGAGCTGCCTCCTCAAAGTTGAGTCGACCTAATGACATGGGTGGAGTAAAACTTTCAGATCTTCATTTGCTGATGGAGCATGACTCAAAATGGGAAGAAATAACTGCAAGTATCCATTAATAATAGGAATGTAGAATGTACCAATATAAATCTAGGGAAATTGGAAGTTGTCAAAAATGAAATGGAAAAGATAAATATTCTAGAAATTATAAGTTGAAATGGACTGAAATTGGCCATTTTGAATCAAACAACCATATAGTCTATTATTAAGAGAATGACAAATTGAAGAGGAATGTCAAAAAGAACATTTCAAGATGTATCCTGAAGTTCAATGCTGTCAGTGTTAGGATAATATCCATAAGCTTACCAGGAAGACTTCCTCAGAATCTTCCTAGTAGGTTTATGGATATTATCCTATAACTGACAGCATTGTGTATACATCAGAAGAGGACAAGGAATAGTGGATATCATTGTTGATATCAGATGAATCTTGGCTGAAAGCAACAATACCAGAAATATGTTTACTTTTGTTTTATTGACTATGCAAAAGTATTCAATAGTGTGCATCATAACAAATTATGGATAACGTTGAGAAGAATGGGAATTCCAGCACACTTGATTGTGCTCATCAGGAACCTGTACATAGACCAGAAGGCTGTCATTTGAACAGAACAAGGCGGCTACTGAATGGCTTAAAATCAGGAAGGAAGTGTATCAGGGTTGTATCCTTTCAACATATTTATTCAATATGTATGCTGAACAAATAATCCAAGAAGCTGGACTATATGAACAAGAACATGACATCAGGATTGGAGGAAGACTCATTAGCAACCTGAGACACACAGATGACACAACTTTGCTTGCTGCAAGTGAGAATGACTTGAAGCACTTACTAATAAATATTAAAGACTTCAGTCTGCTGTATGGATTACATATTAGCATAAAGAAAACAAAAATTCTCATAACTGGACCAATATATAGCATCACAATAAATGGAGAAAAGGTTGAAGTTATTTAAAAAAAGATTTCATATTAGTTGGTTCCACAATCAACACCAATGGAAGCAGAAATCAGGACAACAGACAGCATATTGCACTGGGAAAATCTGCTGCAAAAGACCTCTTAAAGGGCTAAAGAGCAAAGATGTCTCCTTGAAGAATAAAGAGCACCTAATCCAAGCCATTGTATTTTCAATCACCTGATATGCATGTGAGAGCTGGACAATGAACTAGGAAGACCAAAGAAGAGTTGACGCTTTTGAGTTGTGGTGTTCATACTGAAAGTACCATCGACTGCCAAAAGAGCTAACAAATCTGTCCCAGAGGAAGTGCAGCCATAATGCTCCTTGGAAGTGAGAATGGCTAGACATCTCACATCAATCAGCATCTCACCTTCTTTGGTCATATTGTCAGAAGGTATGTCAGAAGATATCTCTGGAGAAGGATGTCATGCTTGGTCAAGTGGAGGGTCAATGGAAAAGGGGAAGGTCCTCAATGAGATGGATTGACACAGTAGCTGCAATGATGGGCTCAGGTATAGCAGGGATTGTGAAGCTGGCACAGGACTGGGCAGTGTTTCATTCTGTTGTACATAGGGTCACTATGAGCTGGAGCCAACTCAATGGCACGTAACAACAACCACCACCAGGAAGACCAGTTAATATGATAATTAAGCAAATTTACATTGGTATGTACCAAAGCAAAAAAAAAAAAAAAAAAAAAAAAGAAATTGAAGACTTTTACCAACTTCTGCAGTCTGCAATTGACCAAATATACAATCAAAATTTATTGATAATCACTGGTGATCAGAATGCAAAAGTTGGAAACAAGAAGAAACATCAGTGGTTGGATAATATGACCTTGGTGATAGAATTGATGCTGGAGAGCTCATGATAGAATTTTGCAAGACCAGAGACTCATTCATTGAAAATACCTTTTCTCAACAATATAAATGGTGGCTATACCCATGGACCTCACCAGAAGGAATATACAGAAATCAAATCAATTAAATATGTGGAAAGAGGTGATGGAGAAGCTCAATATCATTAGTCAAAATAGGGCCAGGATCTGACTGTAGAACAGATCAGCAATTGTTCACATGCAAGTTAAATTTGAAGCTGAAGAAAATGAAAACAAATCCACAAGAGCCTAAATAGGACCTTGATCATATCCCACCTGAATTTAGAGACCATCTGAAGACTAGATTTGACACATTTAACACCAATGACTGAAGATTAAATGAGTTGTGGGATGACATCAAGAACATCATACATGAAGAAAGCAAAAGATGATTAAAAAAACAGGAAAGGAAGAAGAGACCAAAATGAATGTCAGAAAAGACTCTTGCTTTTGAGCAGAGAGTAGCTAAAGCAAAAGGAAGAAATTTTGAAATAAAAGAGCTGAACATTAGATTTCAAAGCATGGCTCAAGAAGACACAGTAAAGTATTATAATGAAATGTGCAAAGACCTGGAGTTAGAAAATCAAAAGGGAGATCATACTTAGCATTTCTCAAGCTGAAAGAACTAAAGGAAAACTTTAAGCCTTGAATTGCAATATTTAATGATTCTGAGAGGAAAATATTGAACAATTCTGGAAGCATAAAGAGAAGATGGAAGGAATACTTAGAGTCACTGTACTAAAAAGAACGGGATGATGTTCAATTATTTCAGGAGGTAGCACATGATCAAGAACCAATGATACTGAAGGGAGAAGTCCAAGCTGCACTGAAGGAATTGAAAAACAAGGCTACAGGGATTAATGGAATACCCACTGAGATGTTTCAACAAATGAATGCAGCTCTAGAGGCACTTACTTGTCTATGCCAAGAAATTTGGAAGACAGCTACTTGGCCAACTGCCTGGAAGACAGAGATCTATATTTGTTCCCATTGCAAAGAAATGTGGAAATTATCAAGCAATATCATTAATACCACATGCAAGTCAAATTTTGCTGAAGCTAACTCAAAAATGAATGTAGTAGTAGTAAACTGACAGAGATTTTCCAGAAATATAAGCTGGATTCAGAAGAGGATGTGGAGAAAAGGATATCATGGATGATGTCAGACGGATCTTGGCTGCAAGCAAAGAATACCCGAGAGAAGTTTACCTCTCTTTCATTGACTGTGCAAAGGCATTTGACTGTGTGGATCATAAGAAATTATGGATAACATTGAGAAGAATGGGAATTCTAGAACACTAAATTGTGCTCATGAAGAACATGTACATAGACCAAAAGGATGTCGTTGGAAAAGAACAAGAGAATACTGCATGGTTTAAAATCAGAAAGAGCATACATCAAGGTTGTATCCTTTCACCATATTTATTCAATCTGTATGCTGAGTGAATAATCCAAGAAGCTGGACTATAAGAAGAAGAATGTGGTATCAGGATTGGAAGAAATCTCAGTAACAACCTGATATATGCAAAAGATACAATCTTGCTCTCTGAAAGTGAAGGAGATTTGAAGCATGAAGCACTTACTGATGAAGATCAGACTATAGTTTTCAGTATAGACTACATCTCAATATAAAGAAAACAAAAATCCTTACAACTGGCCCAGTAAACAACATCATAATAAATGAAAAAAAGGTTAAAGTTGTCAAAGATTTAATTTTACTTGGGTACACAATCAATATTGATGGAAGCAGCAGTCAAGAAATCAGATATCATATTGCACTGGCAAACATGCTGCAAGAGACCTCTTGAAAGTATTAAGAAGCAAAAATGTCACTTTGATGACTAAGGTGTGCCTAACTCAAGCTATGGCATTTTCAATTGCCTCCTATGTATGTGAAACTTGGACAATGAATAAAGAAGACCCAAGGAGAATATTGATGCCTTTGAATTGTGGCATTGGCAAAGAATACTGAAAATATCATAGACCGCTAGAATAATGAACAAATCCATCCTCTAAGAAGTGTGGCTGGAATGTTCCTTGGAAGTGAGAATGGCCAGACTTCATCTCACCTACTTTGGTCATGTAGTCAGAAGGGTCCATTGCCTGCAGAAGGATAGCATGCTTAGTAAAATAGAGAGTCAGAGAAAAAAAGGATGACCCTCAATGAGATGGATTGACACAGTAGCTGTAATGATGGTCCCACAGGTTGTGAGGATGGCACAGGACAGGGCACTGTTTCATTTTGTTGTACATAGGGTTGTTCTGACTAGACTGGATCACTCAGACTAGACTGGATGGCACTTAACAAAAACCACTAGCTACTTACTCCTGAATAGTTAAAAACAATATGCTGCTTTATGCAATAATAATTATAATTTCAGTAACTTAATTTTGACTTGAAAGTTGATTAAATCTTAGACTAAGTTTTTTAAAAGTGAATATTAACTTTTTAAATAATTGTTTAAAGATGTATTTTCTTCCTTTGAGTCCAAAGAGATCTGAATTGAATATTTATGAGGGTTTCAACTTTTTTTGCCAATGTATTATGAAAATTTCCAAACTACACAAAATAGAAAGAATATTATAATGACCACCCGTCACCAAGATTCACTCAAATATTAATATTTTTCCAAATTAAAATAAATTTTAAGTTATCCCTCTCTTGAATGAAACAGCCAAGGGGAAAGGTGGAATACTTTACATGAATAGCTCAGATCTGTTTCATCCTTTTATCCAAGTACACTTATCATTTTAGCTATGCATGTTTATAGAAGTACATGGATAATTTAATTGTGAGCACTTACATCAAAATCTACCCACCTGATTTAACTTGATTTTATATCTTTCATTAGTATCTATTCTGAAATATGTTCCTGGTTGCATGATAAATTATTGATAACAATCAATGAATTAAAGTGTTACTTATTTGAAGAACTCTTATTTTATTCCCTGTAATTTCTGACTCATAGTGAATTCTCTGATTACATATGAGCTGTCTGAATGAAAAATAACAAGTAAGTGGATGAGAAATGTCTACTTTTTGTTGACAGTATAAATCTATGTATTATTTTTTTAAAATAAGGCCATATGCCTTCTTACAAATGGTGAAATGTATTTGAAATTCTATAGTTTCAAGTTACTACTCAATAGAGAATATGCTAAAACTTAATTCTCAGTCATTAAAATTCTAATTTATTCAAAAAAAAGTAATACTGGAATGACAGTCTTTTGCCAGTTAATGAAATTTTCCTCAGCATTTCTAAAAATAGTTCTGAAAATTAGTACAAAGATACATATCAGAAATTTTGTGTGAATTAGGTAATTTCTGCTTTCTTAATTTATTAATTATTTGAAAATAATGAGAAGCTAGAAGCATAAAGGAAACCATCATTGTTTAAAATTATTTAACTCCAAATCACCACACAGAATTCTTATATCTTATCTGCCTCATAGGGTCCTGGATGGAGAATGTATATATTCTCCATAATATTTTTCTCATATAATGTACCCATGTAAGTAATGCACACAAGTATATATAGCACATATCACGTGTTACAGAATTGCAGTTTGCAAAAATTATGTAGTATGTGTTATTTATGTAAAAATACTGTATCTATCTATACATGTACACACACACACAAACACACACATACTCACACATAGGTTATTTAAAATGTTGGCTATTACTTGTTTCTGGTGTAGCAGCCATTCCTTATGAGTAGGAGCTTATTCATTTTCCTCCTAGTGGTTGATTGAACCAAGCTAAATCTGAGCAAAGTGAATTCTTGTGCCCAATCCTGCATTCTCTTAAAAGGTAATAAAGAACCTTGCTGGCCTGACAGGTTGTCACAGCAATTATTCACATGAAGTTCCGTAGTGGTTGTATCTGTCAGCCCATGCAGTATTGAATATTTTAACTGGCAGTCTTCCAAGATTGAACATTAATCTTACCATCTCCTATTACAGTCCCTAATCAAGATATTCCAGGGGTGATTGCACTAACATTGTTTGAAGACTACATCTACTGGACTGATGGGAAAACCAAGTCGCTCAGCCGTGCCCATAAAACCTCTGGAACAGACAGACTCTCACTGATTAACTCATGGCATGCCATCACAGATATCCAGGTGTATCATTCTTATAGACAACCTGATGGTAATTATTCTTTACATGATTTCCATAAACACATCAACATCTTTCAGTAGCATTCCATTTTTTATTTCTCCAAGCTTAAGTGCAATTTTATTTTTGAGACAGATTGCCAAGTTTCATTATTTAGAATCATTTTATAAGATGAGTTCTACTGATATCAACTACTGTTATAAGGAATAAGATGAGAAACTTAGTATCTGTACAAAGAATAATTGACCTGTTGAATGGTACTAAGATGAAATTATAATAAACATTCAGTTAGAGAAGTAAAGAATGCATTATGAAATAATGTAATTAACAGTTAGAATAGAAGTCTAAATTTCTGAGATGCTGGGTAGAAGGAATTCCATTTCAGTAGTTCTAGGACTCAAAAACTAGAAATATATTAAATTTGCTTAAGTGTATACCTAATAGGAATTATATCAGTCCTAATATAATAAAAGTTTTGTAATTTCAGTTAAAATACATATCTTGTCTACAAAGTCACTGTACTATTAGTTTCACTGTTTTATTTTCTGTTTAGAATTCTGAACATATGAATAACCTCATCTAAAATTCTTTTAGCTTCTTTATTTTTCTCAGGGGCAGTTTTATCTGCTTAAAATATTTGCTTTCATTGAAATGAATTCTTAAAATTATTTAATGGTAAAATAAATGTCATAGGGCAATAAATAGCATTGGTAACAAGATTAAATTATATTTACAATCTTGATTTCTTGGTTACTAGGCCATATTAAGATACAAGTATAAAGTTTAAATGTCTTATCTATAATTCCACCTTATATTATTGGTCTTAATGATCTTATTTTGTTGTTGTTTCTGTTTTATCTTCAGTCTCCAAACATCTCTGCATGATAAATAATGGAGGTTGCAGTCATCTGTGCCTTTTAGCCCCTGGAAAGACCCATACATGTGCATGCCCTACCAACTTCTATCTTGCAGCTGATAATAGGACTTGCTTATCCAACTGCACTGCTAGTCAGGTAAGTGGAGATCTGGAAATTATTTTATGGGATGTATGGGCAAGTTGTTAAAATAATTTATCTCATTTATTTATTAATTTTGTCTGCATAAGCCATTTAATTAAAACAAATCTTTTTTTTTCTTTTTGTGTAATATTGGATGAATATTACATACATCATAGAAAAGGAGTAGTAGTTTAATACATATCATTGGAATGGAGCTTAGAAATATTCTTAGATTCACACAGAATGATGATTCAAATCATGAGTGTGCATAGCAGAATCATAGAGGATTTTTACATAATTCAAGATGTTGAGGTGACTGAGGCATAGTATAAGCAAAGGCATATGTAGTTTAAACAAAATTCTTCCTAGATAATCTCTGTGTGTTTTGCTCTGGAGTGATCTTCAAGTCAGTCTGTTGAGGCCCAAAAACAAGGAATTAATTGAGTTAGTAGCAATGACACAAGCCTAAGCCACTAAAGTGCATTACAGGATGCTTTGATCTATGTCTGAACATCTCAAACATCAAAGAATAAAACTTTAAAAATTATTGTGTAAGAAAAACTAATTGTATTGACTGAATACCTGAAACTCCAAGCTATATGAAAACCTAAGTATAACTAGAAATTTTTAATGCATATACTTAAATGATTTCCAAACTTGGTATCAATGATGACCAGACTAAAATGTCTATAATTTTTCCAGTACTCTTATATTGGTTTGAATAGTGTTCCCTCAACTCAGAAGGAAGGTTTAGCAATCTACTTCCGTAGTGATACTGCCTTGGAAACCCAAGGAAGGGTCGCTATGAGTTGGGTCTGACTCTACAGCACATAACAACAACAACAGTGTTCCCTCAAAATTCATGTCTTTTCTGGAACTTCAAAATAAAACCGTATTGGAAATAGGATCTTGGTAGATCTAATCAAGTTGGCATGAGGTCATCCTGGAGTAGGATGAACCCTCAATTGAATATGACTAACATCTTTACAAGTAGAGGAGAAGAGATACAGAGAGAGAAACACACATTGGAGAAACACTCTCTGACATGAGAGGCAGAGATTGGAATGTTGTATCTACAAACAACAGAACTCCCGAATCTAAGAAAAAAGGCATGAAATAGATGCTACCCTAGAGTCTTCAGAGAGATCATGTCCTGGCCAGCACCTTCTTTCTTAGCTTCTAGCCTTCATAACTGTGAGATAATAAAGTTCTGCTGTGGTTGAAAACAATGTAGTAATTTATTACAGCAGTTCTAAGAAACTAATATAACTCTCAGTTGTCTTTTTCATGAAGATTCTTATAAATAAGATAAAAGTAAAAGAGAACAAACACAAATGTGACCCAGATATCTTTGTTTCCAGCCATATTTTTCAGAAAAAAAAATGTTATCACTTCATTTGTTTCCTCTTAATGAAAAAAGTTAACCAAAAACAAAATCACAATCCTTTAGTGATTGTTACTATAAGTCATTTGATTTATGTAGCTATTTTAACTTTGATTCTTTTCTGATATGGTTGGAGAGAAAAATCTGCTTTACACTCCTTGGTGAAAGGTCAGTTTATACAAACACAGTTTTCAGTGAGGTAGGCATTAAAATTAAGCAAATTATGTAACTCAGAATCATAATATTAAGTTTTCCAATAAAACTACTGCATAATTAACTTGTCTTACAAGGGATTTTGATTACTTATCATTTAATATTTGCAATCAATGACACATGCCAGAACACTATTGAATTTTTGACAAATAAAATAAGCAAATCACACCAATAAGAATTCTGTTAAGGTTGAAAATGTCTGTATGAGAATCTGGTCAAAATCCAGCAAAAAATAAATTCTTACAGCACCAATCATTTACATTTTAAATGTAAATAATTTTTATTAGAAAATGCAAAGTATATTTAAAATGACTTTACTTATTTTCAAAAGTAAACTTTTTCTGTTTCAACTAAACTTCACTATATGTGGGATGTGTATCTTATCCTTGTTTCTATATTAAAAGAATCAAATCAAATGTACTGCCTTCAAGTCTTCTGATTCATAGTGTCCCTATAGGTCAAGGTAGAACTGTCCCATAGGGCTCCATGGCTGTAAATCTTTATAGAAGCAGACTATCACATTTTTCTACCAGAGCAGCTGGTAAGTTTGAACCACAAACCTTTCTGTTAGCAGCAAACTGCTCAACCATTGCACCACCATGGCTCTTTGTTTACATGTTAGTCAAAATCAAACTAACCTCACTATCATCCAGTAGATTCACACTCATAGCAACACCCATTGTATTTTCAAGGCTATAAATCTTTATGGAAGTAGACTGCCTCATCTTTCTTCCACAGAGCAGCTGGTAGGTTCGAACCAATGGCCTTCTGATTTGCAACCAAATGCCCTAACCATTATAGCACCAGAGCGCCTTAATAATTTTTGGTAATAGCTTCACTTTGTGACTGATAATTGTATTCTGCAGTTTATTTTATGAAGATATTGGTCTTGGAGAATATTTACCATGAAGAGTGTTTTATATTTATACCTAGCATTAATCTTTTTTAAGTTACAGAATTTAAGTATAAAAAATTAATCTCACACATGGAATAAAAGAGATCTTCCTTTTGAGAGTAATGAATAAAATGTTGATTAGCAAAGAAGGAACATGATACATATATTTTACCCTGCTCTTCTCTGAACTCAGAATCCTTTTATGTTGTTATTAAAAATGAAATGGAGAAGAAAATCATTATGTCATATATAATTCCAACCGTTGGTGTTTATTTAAATCAGACCTATTTAGTGAATATATATGTATACATATATATGTTTTAGATATTTTTTGAATCATAACTGGAAAGACGTTAAAGAGACTCGGGAGACCTGAAATGTTCTTATGAATGGGTTTTGATATACTCTAATGACTGGAAATGTTTAGTGTTCAGGCAATTGCTTTCAGAGTTAGCCTCATCTCCCCAGACAGTCACTTTCTATAAAGGTGATTTTTTTTTTCCCCTCTGGTAATGCATGAAAAACCACAATGGATGACCAAAGGCTAAGCAAATATGGGAAAAGCAGTTGAGCAAATATGGGAAAAGCCCATGTCACCTCGTATTCATAGTGCTCTACTTCCTCTCCATATAGCCAGTAAAAGGCAATATTTGCCCTAATAATACAATTAACGTCAATCTACCTTTAAATGAGTTTCATGAGGTCCAGGCAGGTTCAACAAAGTTGTGCACGGAATTCTCTCTTGAAGAATGTTACAATATTTTAAATGAACACCCTCTTAGCTTGCTAATCCATTTTTATAAGAAAAAATGGAACATAGGTTATATATTTCTGTTACAAATCTTTTCTACATTCAAAATGCTAAAATAAATGCTTATGTGCTATCAGTCACTCACATGGGAATTCTAACATAAATGTATCAAACAGAAAATGAAAAACTTTGAGAAAATTAGAAAACTAATATTTCAGTCCTAGATGAATATTGTGATGTGTGCTTTTCCCTGAATTTCTATTAAAGAGAAGAAAACAAAGTTGATGGCACCTGAAGAAATGGACTTAGCTTTATCCATTGTAATGTTGGTAACAGAATAAATCTTTTCATGGCAAGTATTTAATATGCATGTACCTTCTGAAAGGAAAGTCTGATTTCCTTTCATTTCTTCCATCTTCTGAGGTAAGCTTAAAGCTAAGTGATGCTAAGAAAGAAATTTGTTCACAGAGTGAGGAACAAATTGCCTTGCTTTCTTGGGCTCTGTGAAAATTGGCCAACAGAGAAATTAGCTGAAAAAGTAGTTTTGTGCTCTTAGTGGATGAATTTGAATTTGGATTACCTTTTTTAAAAAAATAATGTGCAATAGTCAAGTCCTGAATTTTTTCTCTAGTCACGTGTATGCTAAATAGCCTAAAAGTGAGTATCACCACATAACATTTCAACAAATTTCCCTTGTTAATCTTCCACTTGATGGTTCATTTTAAATGGAAGGAATAATAAAAACAAAAACCTCTTATTTCAATAAAAAAATAGAGTTATGCTTTTATAGAAATATTTGTTATTAATATATTTTAGCTTTGCTAAATGAAAAGGTGATAATACAAATACATCTAATATATTTAGTAAATAGTTTTATACATAATATTGAATAAAAGTCTTATTAGCAGTCTTCTTCTGTGCTTCTATTTAAAAAGAGTTAATATTTTCAACAATAAAGATTATCATGGATTTATATTTTCCCTTTCTTAAAAAGCTACCACAATTTCATTTTGTTTATCCTAAAAGATCATGTACATTTTTAAAAATTCCTAAAGCTGAAAATAACTGCATAAAAGTCAACTACCTTAAGGAAATATACTTAAAATGTCTATAGGGAAGATATTTATTTTGCTAAAGGCATTTTCAGTGTTGAGGATATTTTATGGAATCCCAGCATAACCAAGCTGAAAAGTGTCCTCCAAATTATCCTTAGCTTCACATTTGATGGTTAAGGAGCAGAGGCTGAGAGATATTAAGCATTGTCCAAGATTCCTAGAACAATGCATGTCAATTAAATTAATTCAAGTTAACTAAATTAATTAAACTTGATTCCTGGAATTCTTGACGATTTTTAACTCTTATTCAGGGGTCAGCAAATGTGTTCTGCAAAGAGCCCAATAGTAAATATTTGAGATTTTGCTTGCCACAGGGTCTCTGTAAAAAAGCTCAATTGTTGTAGTTTGAAAGTAGCCATAGGCAATATATAAAGGAATGAGGTTTTCCTAAACAATGTGTTTCTCTGGAAATCATTTCACTACTTGTGCATTTAGGACATATTGTGAAATGCTCTAAGACCATGATTGTTTACAATTGCAAGAGAGTAGGGTAGGCTGTTCTCTGGTCAGATGTTAAATATCCATTATATGCAAGTTGGGTTCTTCAACATTTTTTTTTTTTTTTTTTAGTTTCGTTGCAAAACAGATAAATGTATTCCATTCTGGTGGAAATGTGACACTGTGGATGATTGTGGTGACGGGTCTGATGAACCAGATGACTGCCGTGAGTACATTGGTTAATGCTGGAGTTTAGAATTGAGAGCTCTTAATATCCAAGATACCTGTAAAATGTTAGCTAGCTCTAAAAAAAATTTCTTCCAATATATAGTGCCTAAGGATATATATATA
>NW_006921735.1:3990372-3991806 GCF_000298275.1 Orycteropus afer afer
TAATCAGTATGATTTTCACTGTCTATATGACCAAGTGGAAACTAAAATTGGGCAAGTGTTCAGAATGCCACCCAATAACTGGAACATTACCTTTAAAGGGAAACAATATTTCAACATTTCTCTCAATATTAAAATCTTGAGAGTTATTAAAAATTCAGTTTTTGCTAAACAAATTATCACTCTGCTTATATGTAACTTAGTATACTTTTGCGGCGGAGCAAAGTGATTACCAACTATGTCTAGACATGTGACTGAGATTGACATGGTGAGGTACTACTTCTTTTAGCTATCCTGGATAACTTTGGTAGTAATGGACAATCAGTAGACTTTTCCTTGATAGCCTTTTATGGGTCAGTCCGTGGGTCACTCTAATATTGTCCTGTCAAGTTGAAGATGCTTGTAGTCAATCATGATAATTCCCTCAAAATCCCAGTGGATGGTTGCCATGATTTGGTCTTGACAATTGAGTTCAAAAAAGATCCTTAGGTTTGTGCTAAAGAAACACAGTACCCTGTCATAGTAGAAGCTAGCTACTTCCTACTAGCTAACTTTCTACCATCTAGATAGTTACTTAGATGAATTGTATTCCAATTTCTTTGTCCACTACCAAATGTATCAGACATTACTTAGTTTATATGTGTTTGAAAGCAGTATTTAATAGATTTAGTGAAAAGGAAGAAAGTAATATAAGTCCTAGCTTTTCTAACCTTCTCTCCATGTTTCTGAATGATATATTACTCCTTGAGTTTTAGAAGTGTTTTGTATATAATTTTTGTTTTCACTATGATAGACAACATATAAAAGCTAGGATCTGTATGGGCTAGGTATACTCTTATGCCTGAAATATTCTTTTATATGATTAAATTATGATTGATTTTTTTTAAAAATACATTTTTAGAAATTAGCTAAGTCCTGACAAGATTTTCTTCTTAAAAGAAAATTACAATTTCCCCACAATATAGTAAATACAGTAAACATAACTTATTTCAACTTATTTTTAAAGTTTACAGAAACAAACAAAAATGACTATTTTAATTTAACCCTCACATTAAAAATATTTTATATCTAAATTAACTAATATATTCTCTGAGGAAATACCATCATAAATGGCTTGCAGACAAAGTCAATGACACACAACACAAAAATGTCTGCCAAAGCTGAAAACCTTCTAAAATAGCTGTTGTTGGGTGCCATCAAGACGGCTGTGTCTTGTAGTGACCCTATGTACAACAGAACGAAAGACTGCATGGTCATGTGTCATCTTCACAATCCATGTTATGCTTGAGCCCATCATTGTAGCCACTGTGTCAATCATTTTATAGAGCTGAAGCTCTTTAAAACCAAATATAATTTAATCTCACCTAAAATTTCATTCCTAAACCATATTGATACAAAAAAAATTAGCTATAAATTTAATACACTGATTTTTTTTTT
>NW_006921735.1:3992326-3995213 GCF_000298275.1 Orycteropus afer afer
AACATTACCTTTAAAGGGAAACAATATTTCAACATTTCTCTCAATATTAAAATCTTGAGAGTTATTAAAAATTCAGTTTTTGCTAAACAAATTATTACTCTGCTTATTTGTAACTTAGTATCATTTACTTGGAGTTGATGGGTTAACAGCATTGCACATCTGTAAAGCATGACCCTTTATTTTGATTCTTGGTGCAGTAGAAAATAGTATCTATGAGTCAGAATTCTTTTTTTTGTGTAGCTGCAGCATTGAAATCTCAGGTTCTAAGAGCCACTCACAATACCTATAGCTTCACCTGAGAAGGTAGAAAACCCTGATCCCAAGGCCACATACTTGAATATTTACATAATGTTATTTATGTAAATGTAGTTAAGTGTGACTGATCAGGAATTCTCTGGTATTTTGAATTTGTAACTACCTTACTTTTGACTGTTTAATACTGCATGAATGATGTGTTTGAAAGTCAAAGGGCTTTCTAGTTATCTTCCAGGTATTAAAACTTCCATTAACAGTTGCACCCCTTCTTAAAGGGAGGATTGTTTTGTTAACAACAAACAGTTAAAGGAAATTGTATATGAAGGAACGGAAAGTAGAGGAAATGTAGTGTTTAAAGTACTAGAAATTAAGTATCACACAATTTAAACATTTAGTGTTTAATTTTAAAATGTTATGTATTGGAAATAAATGACTTCCAACATTTTATTACCTCACTTGCTTATGGAAGTAAAGCATATATCAATATCAATTTTTATAAGGACTTTAAGTAAACTGTTAATTAATACTATAATTTACAAAGCACAACTTATTTCCCAAAGAAAATTTAAAGTGTTATTTATTATGTTTGAGTCACTGATTTGAAGTAATAAACAGCATATTATTAATCTCAAAGTCAGTGATTACCAACATACATTGAGCTCATCAGTCTAAAGGTAAATGGTTTATTACAAGCAATATATTTGTAGAAAGACTTGAATCAAATATGGATTTGAATTCCAGGATTGACATTTGAGAGGTGTATATCCTTGCATGCATTATTGAATATTCATGAGATTTATTTTTCTTATTTGTAAATTGATCATGGTGATGGGGGAGGTTTGGAGGTTGTAATGGGAAATCATTTTGTAACTACATGTGAAAATGCCTCACCTCGGGTCTGAGACAGAATAGATGCTCAGTGAATTTTACTTTTTTTATTATTCCTTATGTAAGCAGAAAGAATGTTGTGAAAGAAAATGTGTTATCATCTGGGAGCTGTTGATTATAATAACATTTGTATAATATATGAAATATTGATTTACTTTACAAGATATGTTCCTTATCTGTAACAATAGGATTAAACAAGTGAAAATTAAAGAATCTAATTTCTTATAGGAAATATTTACTTTAAGCAGTGCTAGGGAATATGTATTGATAGCACATGTACTCTTCTCTCATGTAGTAGGCAGCAAAGTGGTCAGGAAGATAAGACTTTTAAAAAAAGACATTGGAATACCTTTTTAAAAAATTACAATAAATTATATTCTGCCATTTAACCTCAATTTACTTCAATGAAATTAGGAGACATATGTTGTTAACAATTCATCCTGTCTTAATATGATCTATAGGCTACCTTATTCAGCTTATTTGTACGTACAAATCTAATATCTATCTATATAGATATGAGATATTCACATTGTGCTCTATGACATATTGAACATAATAATATAATAAATATTTAGTATGTCAGAAAATCTATGTTTAAGAAGTCATGATCTAAGTTTGCCATTCCATGATACCTTTTTCTCCCCCAGCTGAATTTAAATGTCAGCCAGGCCGATTTCAGTGTGGAACTGGACTCTGTGCTCTGCCTGCTTTCATCTGTGATGGAGAGAATGATTGTGGGGACAATTCTGACGAACTCAACTGTGGTAGGTGATTAAATTCTTAACTGAGAAATATAAATCTAATTCCTAACTGATTATGTCAGCACCAATTTAAATTCAGACAGAGGTTTCAGTTCAGATTTTTTATTCTATCCTTTCAGACACTCATGTCTGCTTGTCAGGTCAGTTCAAGTGTACTAAGAACCAGAAATGCATTCCAGTAAACCTCAGATGTAATGGGCAAGATGACTGTGGTGATGAGGAAGATGAAAGAGACTGTCGTAAGTCACGGCAAAATATTCTGTCCTGTCTTATTTTTGACTTCTGCCTGGAATCGGTCTAAAAAGTATAATCTTGGTACATAGATTCATATGGTATAAAAAAATGTATATAACAGCAATTATGGTCAAGTAATTGTAGATAGTTGTCACTTGGGATATATTATGTAAGAAACCTAAAAAGAATTAGAACATGGGTGATCTTTACATAAGAAGATACCTAGAGATCATGGCAAATATGAAACAAAATCAATTCTTAGAAGAGAAGCAGCAAAAATAACATTGCAGCCAACTATGTTTTTTTTTTCATAAATGATTATTTTTGCCCATATTAAATTGATAGATGTAATTTACTGCTATTAATAAATAATTTAATTTAACTCTATTTCAATTAGAGATCATTTATTTCCATAAAATACATACTGAACTTATGATTAAAAAAAATTAAAAATGGGGCAAAATAACATAGCAAAATTACATGAGAGATATCTATAAATAATGTTTCATTCAATGTCTCTTGATCGATGACTTCAAAGGATAATAGTAAAATATCCTCTATTCACTTCTGATTTACATTTTGTACACAAAAATCAAATTACATTAAGTGGAAAACAAAGCAGTTTTCACAATATACACATATACACTTATGTGTGCATGTGCATATTTATATTTATATATATATATATATATATATATATATACACACACACATGTACATTCATAGGCATACACTTTCATAGAATCAGC
>NW_006921735.1:3995953-3999813 GCF_000298275.1 Orycteropus afer afer
TTTTTTTTTTCTTTCTTTCTTTCCTCTGGAAATGATTTTAGGAATATATTATAGCTATTCAAAGAATAACTCACCTTTAGAGCCCTGTAGATATAACTAACACACTTTCTGTTGACTGTCAATATTTGCCTGTCTAATTGGTTTTTAAATAAAATGTCTGTTTTATCCAAAGTAACATTTTTAATGGGATGTTTTCCTCTTAAGCTGAAAACAGCTGTTCTCCAGACTATTTCCAATGTAAAACAACCAAACATTGCATTTCCAAGCTGTGGGTTTGTGACGAAGATCCAGACTGTGCAGATGCATCAGATGAGACCAACTGTGGTGAGTGTTTTTTGACTATGGATCTTATCCATTGTATTTGTGTCATCATCTGAGGTGGCCAGGGTGGAATGGGTTTAAACATCATCTCAGTGAAACTAAATTCTTACCTAAGGAAGTTTCCCCTCTGTGTTCATAGAGCCATAGCCACCTAGTTTAGCTATTTTGTGTAAAACATGGAGGACTGAGGGCAAAATTTAGTATTGCTAAGTATAATACACATTTCAAAAAGGACAAAACAAAATTTAAGATAAGAGGCTAAGACTATCATCTTATGTTTGCCTGAGCACGTGGTATTAGCACTTAGTGAATAGCAACAAGTAAACACTGTTTTGCTATTGGCCTACAATTCATTTATTTTTCTGATTAAACATATGATTGATTTCTCTTTCATTCACTGCTTATTGTTCTTTATTCTGAACCATGCTGAACAAAGTAAACTATAATGAAAGCATCTGTTGTGTTCTAGTAGATGAATGTGTTTCCTTACTTAGTTAGCATTTGTTTATGAAACAATAATATTTTCTTTTAAATATATTTGTCATAATTATTTAATTATCATTGTAGAAATTGAAAAAATACTAATTACTTTTAATGCATTTGACTCTATCTTGAAATGTCAAAAGTGAGAAAGAAATGAACAGTAGCTGCCACATGTATTTGTTAAATATTAATTGATCTTAATTTCTAGGTAAATATACACAATTTGGAATTTTTCGGGAAAAAAAAAAGTAATTTAGTAATTGTGTAGAAAGAGGAAAATATTGATCAAACTAAAGATAAGATTTCCAGGTTTCATAGACAGAATTATATTGAATCCATTTTTTAGATTCCACACTTTTTTTTTTCTTGCAATTTTACATTACCTAATGTTAGTCACTTTTTTTTTTTTAAGTAAGTTTTTATTGTGATTTGGGTTCAAGTTTACAGAATAAATTGGTTTTCAATGCATATTACCCTTGAATTCCTCTTATGGGGGAAATGAAGAACCTTTAGGTTTGACTTATGCTGAATAGCATTTATTAGCTACATGCATAATTCATAGTAATATAACATGTCTTTGAATGATCTGCCTAATATTGTTTTCCATGTAACTGTGTCTTCAGAACATGCAACCAATACTAAACACATTGTGGAACTCTATTTTCATCAGTAATCCACAAGTCTTGAAACTACTACATTCAGCAATAAATTGCCATAAATGATTATAAAGTACTTTCAAAGGCTGATTTATTTACTGGCTAATTTCCAATGTAGTGTTTTGCATTTTTGTTTTCCAAACCAAAGCCAAATGGAACAATGACAATGAACAATAAATAATTCTTTACTGTTGTGTTATTTCTATTATTTATTTATTGCCTCCCCTCACCTGTGTATGATATAACTCTTTTGGGTAGATTATGTTGTTCAATTGTCCTGTAATTATAAATAATAACAATAATAATAAATGATTTTTAACTGGTGCTTATCATATGGCCTAGGCAATGTGCTAATAGCTTTATAGTGATTATCTCACTTAATCACGTTATTATTACTTTCTTAAGGTTTTCTAGAGAAACAGAACCAGTAAGACAGATTAATTGATGATACAAAAGCACCAAACCCACTGCCATCAAGTCAGTTCTGAGCCAGAGTAACCACACTGGGTTTCCAAGGTGGTAAATCATTATGGAAGTAGTTTGCACCATCTGCCTTATATGGAGCGGCTGGTGGGTTTAAACCTCCAACCTTCTGGTTAGAAGTCAAATGCCTTAGGCACTATGTCACCAGAATTCCTTTAAATTGAAGATAGAAATATTTTAAGGAACTGGCTCATGTAATTATAAGGGGCTGGCAATTTGTAGGCCAGGCTACATACAGGATGAATATTTCTGCAGTCTTGTGTCCAAAAATCCATAGTTCAGCCAATGGGAAGAGGGAAAAGAGGAGTTCTGGCAAAATGTCTATTTATAGTCTAGAAGGAGAATATACTTTGGAGAAACTTCTTTTTTTATTTTAAGGCCTAAAATTGATTTTCTGAGGCCTGTTCACATTCTGAAGGATAATATGCCCTACTTAAGGACAACTGATTTAATCACATTAACTATCTCATAATAGCATCTAGACTAGTGTTTGGCCTTATAACTGGGCAGCATAGCCTAGCCCAATTGAAACATACTATTCACCATCATGATCCTTCATTTTAAAGATGAGGGAAATGAGACACAAGGAAGTTACAGAACTTACCTGAAATCTCCCTGATAACTAATAGTGGGACTGGGACTTTAATATAAGATTGTTTAATACTAAAGGAGCTCTGGTGGCATAGTGCCTAATGCATTTGACTGCTAACCAGAAGGTTGGCGATTCAAACCCACCAGCCAGTCCTCGGAAGGAAGGTTAGGCAATCTACTTCCATAATGATACTGCCTCAGAACCCCAAGGAGGGGTCATCTATGAGTCAGAATTGTCTCGATGGCAATGAATTTGGTTTTTCAGTTTATACCAAGCATGGACTTTGAAGCACTTTAGGCACAATGGGTGGAAACAGGTGTTGGGGGGAGAGAGACAATAGAAAAGCCTAACAAAAATATGAAAGTAAATTAAAAAAAAAATGCACATGTATTTTAAGGAATTAAACTCACAATTCTGTAAATATTTTTTGAAATTATTCAATTTGTATTTTTAATGCAATAATATATTGATCAAATTTAACATTATGCAATTTTTGAGGTCTTTTATGGGTACTTGCAAATTTAATAAATAACAATGAATGTTAATCTGGAATTCACAGGGGTCTGAAAACCACCTTGACTGGATATTGATTAAATACATTTTAGGAGTAACATACATCAATCTAGTTTTGGTGAGATTTTAGATATAAATTTTAAAAATTGAAATAACTATATAATTTTTCATATTATTATACTTAGATTTTTTAGGAGCTCTGGTAGCTTAGTGCCTAAGGCACATGACTGCTAACCAAAAGGCTGGAGGTTCAAACCCACCAGACTCCTCGGAAGGAAGATGGGACCATCTACTTCCATAGTGATACTGCCTCAGAAACCCAAGGAGGGGTCTCTATAAGTCAGGTCTGACTTGAGGGCACATAACAACAACATACTTACATTTTAAGATAGTTAAATATATGGATCTGTAAAATTTACATTTAGTACATTTGGTTTTACATTCCTAAATATTTCCAAAAATATTCAACTCTAATTTTGTGTAAATTAATATTGAAATCTATGGTATCCTGACAGTCATGGCAAAATAGTTGTGATCTCTTTTGACAGTTGTTAAAGTTCTTAAAAATTAATATTATTATTATTTTTTGCTTGAATTTGCTTATTGACTTTTCACTATTTGCTAAGAAAAAAAGAAGAAGAAAAGCCCACAAGATGAAAAGAAAACATATATATGTACTTTTATTAGAAACTGAAACTGTATACATTGATTACTATCATAAGGCTTTTTCACTATTTGGTATAATATTGACAAATACCAGATTTGAACATTTGACCAAAATAAGTAGAATACTTTGATTGTAGCAGTGCTAG
>NW_006921735.1:4000723-4001714 GCF_000298275.1 Orycteropus afer afer
GGATAGCTGCCTGTGACTAAACAGTGACCACAACCTTGCCCCTTGTCAGCTCTACTATACACCTGGGAATTCTGATCATTCACATAAACTTAAAGGACCATTGTCTGCCAACCCTATACATGTTCTGGGATACACTCTCCATTTCATAGACATACCTAATAGTTCAGCCTGTCCACCCATCTATCCATCCATCTATCCACCCATATACCCATGTTTGCCTTCATCTGACAATGCAGTACTGTATATGCAAAAGGGTTCCTCTTTGATGTCTTACCTCCCATTTACCATTTACCTCTCTCTATGTCTTTCTCATCCTCATTGCCACCATATTAGTCACTCACATTTGGCACATTGCCCTTTTCTTCACCCAAATCAATACTAATCTCTATCTATCTAACAGCATTCCCTCCCATCTCCTCCCACCCCTGAAAACTTCCTTCTATAGATAAACCTTTCCTTAACTTTTACAATAACAGACTAATACAATATTTATCCTTTTGTGATTGACTTATTTCGCTCAGCATAATGTCCTCCAAGTTCATCCACGTTATGCGGTGGATTGCAGATTCTACATTATTCTTTAGTGTTGCATCGTATTCCATTGTGTGTATGTAGCACAGTTTGGTTATCCATTCCTAGGGTGATGGATACCTAGGTTGTTCCCATCTTTTGGCTATTGTAAACAGTTCTGCGATGAACATGGGTGTGCATATATCTTTTTTTCATGGCTCTCACTTCTTTAGGGTATATACCTAGTAATGGAAAGACTGGGTCAAATGGTATTTCTAATTCCCATTTTGAAGGAATCACCATACTGCTTTCCCCAATGGTTGTACCATTTTACAGTCCCACCAGCAGTGTATGAGAGTCCTAATCTCTCCACATCCTCGCCAGCATTTGTTATTTTCTGTCTCATTTAATTTGCTACTTGCTGGAGCAAGATGGTATCTCATGGTTGTTTTGATTTGCATCTCTCTAATAGCTAATGATC
>NW_006921735.1:4006006-4015848 GCF_000298275.1 Orycteropus afer afer
TTTCTGACAATTTAGTATTAATCTTCTGGATTTCTATCTATAGATTTAGAATACTTTATAATTTTTCATTTATTTTGTCATTTTGTTCTTGTATTTTCTTCCAAAATTCTTCTAAGGTTTTTTTTTTTTTTCCTCTGTTTACTTTTTTCTGTATCTCAGTCCTTTGAAGATACCTAAAGATAATTCTTTTGAATTCCTTATCAGAGAGTTCCAATGCTGCTTCTTCCTCAGGGATGTGTTCTTGGTCTTTATCCTCCTCCCTTGTTTCCCTCACTTTATCCTGCTTCTTTGTGTGGACTGTGATGGTCAGTTGTCTCCAAAGCATTGTGTCATTGTTGTATTTAGATCTCTGTTAACCATTTGTGAAGAGCAGCCAATGGTGATTCAGGCTCCTCTTGGTGGTTTTTTATCATTGGCCCATTGGTGGAGAAGTAGGTAGTGGCTCTCGCTCAGTGAGTGAAGTTGCAGGAGATGTGGGTATAGTTGTGACTTATGGGGACTGTTGCTGTCTCCCACTCAGTTAGACAAAAATTACAATTGAATAATGATCAAAAAACTAAAAGCACATGGACAAAACACACATCATGTATTCACACAGGAACAGTAACCAAAAAAAGAGCAAAAGGGAAAAAGAAGTAGAAAAAAACAAGAAAACCTGCAATATCTGGTGATAGGGAAATAAGAGAGAAAAGGTAGAGAAGGAGAATAATGAAGGGGGAAAAAAAAGGAAAAATGCAAAAAGAAAAACAAGGAAGGGAGTTAACCACGAGAAAAAAAGGGGAAAAAATCTTAAATTACAAAAATAATAATAATAAAAATTTTCAACTAGGAACAGGGAAAAGAAAAAATGCTAAAAACTAGGACCTGAGAGGGAAAGATTAATCATAATAGTAAAAGGGACGAAAATATTAATAGTAATAGTTGTTTTGAAACAGATGAATACAAGCAAACTAATCACCAGAAAAAAAGAAAGTGAAAAAGAAAAAGATAAAAATAAAAAAAGAGAAAAAAAATCGGTGGAGGACAGAGCAGGGCACTCAGGCTCCGTCTGAGCACACAGACTGTGGTGGAATTCCTGTGGACCCAGAAGGTAGGTGGGAGTAAGGGATGGCCACACCTCTGTTCACCAAGCAGGTGTGGAGTATAAGAGTAACAAGAGGAATGTTGTACCTTTTCAGTCTTACAGGTCCCAACTGTCCTTGAGGTTGCTTGAAAGCAGAATGTGTTCTTAAGCCCCAGGAATCTGTGTGAGTGCTGTCTCTTTAAATATCCAAAATAATCAAGCCACTTGTGAACATGCTGGTGAACATTCAAAATGGCCGCTCCCTCCGGACCAGCCAAAGTCCACAGCTCAGCCCCCCTTTCTCTTCACCTTCTCCGTTTATTCCCCATCCAACAGAGCAATCCTCAGTGCAGTCCCTGGCTATTAGGGCTGATTTTTATATTAACTCTTAGGTCCTACCATCACTCGGGAGTCTCCAAACTCTCTGTGCCCTGCCATCAGGATAGCTCAGGATTGCTGCCAGACTGCAGCTCTGTCTGTCTCCTTTTTTGATATTTTCATGCAAATTATTCTGATAGTTGGGGTTTAGTCCACTTCTATATCCTTCCCTTCAAGGCTCAGTGGTCCAGTATTATCTTCTGTGTCTGTGTTAATTGGTTTCCCTTTTCTTTGTTGAATATGGTCTGTGCAGTCTTTCTGCCTAGTCCACCATCTTACCACAACTCCTTGGAATCTTTTCTTGAATTTGACTTATACAGGATGATATCATAATTTACCTCTATTATCTTCTCTTTTCCCAGTTTTTAGTTTTGGCTCTCAGTTCCTTTGATACCTGTTAAACAGTCCTCTTTTCTTTAATTGTTCTGTCAGGGCTTTTCTGGTCAACTCTGTGCTCAAAACTCAGCTATCTAGAATCTGCCATCTGCTCTACTATGTTGCTCCTTTGTATGATCTCACTTTCTTCTCCCACATTCTGACACTTTTTCTAGATTCTGTGTCATCAAAGAGAGTCTTACTTCCAAATTGATTCAGCTTCACTTGCTGCATTTGAGCAATCTTGGTATATAACCTACTGCTTGGCTAATTATTTAATTAATGTGCCAGCTATAATCAGACTAACTAGGGCTTGTGCGAGGAACTTGAACTTTAGTACAGTAGCTTTGAACTTTGCACAGCTTTGCTTACTTGTAACTGAACTCATTAAAATTCAATGAAAGAACTGGACATCTTTTGTTTTTAATTTCCTTTAAATGTTTAAATGTTTGACCAAGAAATTTGAAACAGTCTGCTCAAGCTGTAAGCATATTAGAAGCAGCTTTTATTTAGGTTACATATGTACATATTAAATTATGAAATATTGCAAACACACAGACTTGTACAGAAAGTTATAAGTAAGCACAATATACCATGTCTAGTTGATCTTGATATGTCTTTTAAATTATTAATATCCCTACAATAACAACAAAAGCCCTCCTCTGTTTTTTCCACGTCATCCCTCCTACTGTTCTGAACTGGTTATATATCATTCATACACACACACACACACACACACACACACACAGTTGTTTTTGTTGTTAGGTCCCATTGAGTCAGTTTATATACACACACATATACATATTTATAAATATCTACTCCTCACTA
Source organism: Orycteropus afer afer (assembly GCF_000298275.1). Taxonomy (NCBI): domain Eukaryota; kingdom Metazoa; phylum Chordata; class Mammalia; order Tubulidentata; family Orycteropodidae; genus Orycteropus; species Orycteropus afer. The sequence continues at coordinate 4,008,651 of NW_006921735.1, forward strand.
TTGACTATCTCCTTATCCAGTATTTCACATTTGCCACAACAGCAAAAAACTACTATTTGACTATTTTGCTCGTTAGTGAGGCAGTGGGAATGGCAGAAATGGCTATGGAGTGTCCCCTTCCTCTACAAGGGTCTCTGGGTGGTGTCTGGGAAGCTTGGCCACACTTCCCTGAGCACTCTACTTCCTCTTGCCAGCAGCTGGTGACCTATCCAGCTGCCACATGAAGCCAACCTCCTCCTTGGCCATGTCTCCTGACAGATGTACAGGCAACACCCAGCCAGTTGGTACCTGTTCTGGATTTCCAGCTCCTAGCAATCTGAGTCCCTGCAGCTCAGAATTACTGTGGTGTTAGAATGGAGGAAAGAAGTATTGGAGAGGATGTTTGGAAGAAATGTGTGAGAGTTTAATGACAAACTGCAAAAAGGACATGGAGGTGGCATCTTCTGACCTACTCCAACCTCACAAGGGGAAACAGAGTTACAATCAACAGCCCAAGGATTATTCCTATGAGGTCAGACATGCTGTGGTGTAGTCAATTACATAATATGGTTTTTCTAGCCATAAGTCTTTATAAACTCCATGGTGGAATTTGCTGTGAGCAACTGCGTAGCTCCTGATTGTTAAAATTATCCGTTTGGGGTCTTTCTATTGGGAGGAGCACAAAGTAATTTTCTGAGAACTTCACAATCTCTCAAGTCTATGGAATTCTGATGTTGGGATTGGTTAATTGGCCACTCTGCCAGGCTCAAAAGGAGCCCTCCTAAAGGCAGAAGGAGTCTTTCTGACTGCTGGCTGAGAAAGCTGTGCTGCTGAGAGATACGTGCCCCTGAGAGACATGTACTCCTGAGAGAGAGACACTGAGAGACATGCATTACTGAGAAACACCAAGAGATATGCACTGCTGGGAGAGAGACTGAGAGAGACTGTTGGCTGAGGGATGGTGGGCTGAGAGAGACTGAACGTTGTTCCTAAACTTGAATTGTAGCCTGGTGCTTCCCTAATAAACCCTATAATCAGTGAGTTCTGTGTGGCCACTCTAGCAAATTATTGAACCTGGAAGAGAGGTGGTAAGCAGTATGGGAGGAACTGCTGGTGTCAGGGTTTTTGAAAGGGCTAGAGGAAGGCAGCATGTCTGACCTTGTAGGAGTAGCCTTTGGGCTACTGATGGTGATTCTTTCTTCCTCTTTTGGGCTTAGAGGATGTCAGAAGATGTGGCCTAACTGCCTCTTTGGCACATGCCACCTCTGTCCATCCTTTTTATCAATTCTGACACCAATCATCCCTCCCATGATTTTCACTACTTCTATCCTAGATTCAATAATTCATTACAAGCATCACACAGAACTCACAGAAAACACTCATGATTATGGGGCTTATTAGGCAAGTAACAGATACAAGTCAGGTTCAGGAACACTCTCAGTATGCAATTCTTTGATCAGGACAGTATCTCCTCTGCTCTGCTTTTGGCATACCTCTATGGCCCTTAGGTTTGGGCCTGGCCTCTGCCCTGCTTGGGCAAGTGTTAAAACGTTCTTTTACCTCTGCTGATAATTACTCCTAGATGCACCCTACTCGTGTCTCTTGGTTTCATGGCTACTGTCTCTCTGCATGTCTCTCTTCCTGGCATCCCTATCCAATGTCTCTGCCAAGGAGATCCATCCAGCACAGAGATCTTGAGTCCAAGGATGTGCTCCACTCCACTCCACTCCACCTCCAGCTGTTCACTCTTGACAGCAGTGAGATCCCCTCTTCTGCCTGTAGTAGGGCTCATTTTAAGCCTAGCAGCATAGCAAAATTAGCCAATCCTTACATTAGAGTTCCATACACCTTATTTGCATGGCCCCATGTAGTAATCTGCTGAGAGTCACAAACACTGGCTAGAAAAGCCATATCAAGTAATTCACTGCATCACACATACCAAAGTGAGCTAAAGTGGGCCTGAAGCCCCTGCCTCAGTGGGACTGGGTAGATGGACATGCTCCTGGCAGGCTCATACTTTCAGGAAACACTGAGGTTTGGTCAGACTCAGAGGGCAGAATGTGCTCTGAGATTATGAGTGTAGGACTTGCAGGGATGAGAGTAAAGCACCGGAGGGAGCTCCATGAGGAAAGCTCTGATCAAGCACAGGAGGAAGGTGAAGTGGTTAAGCTGTAGGCCTTCCATTTGCACAGCCTGGTTTTATCAAGCTTTGTCTCCTCCAAACCTTTTTCTCTACAAAAGACTGAATAATTGATAACTGGACTCACTAGAGTAATGAACACATCAGTGAATCTTACATGTTAGTATTTCCATGATCATATTTTCTAAATGAAAAAAAAAAATTGCTGATTTTCACTTAATGATCTGGTCTTTTGAACCCAACCATGTTGATAAATGAGAAGTGAGGATAGATGGATAGATAGATAGATTAAAGATAGACAGATAGGTTTTCAGCCATCAAAAACACTACAGAGTAAAGGTCAGCTATTAAAACTCACAGAGTCGTCAAAAATCGGAATCAGAGTTGAATTTGGTTTACATCTCCTAATAGTTTAAGGGATGTAGAGAGTTTACATAAATAGAATCTTATTATCTATATTATTTAGAAGCTTACCATTTTCTAGTATAGCAGTGTAGTACTATGCACAACACACTTCATTCCTTTATACTCTTTCATGTTAGATTTAATAGATAATCATTAGCAAATCAGACTCAAAACATTTCATACAGCTTGTGCAATAGACACAATGGAGTCTTTTTTCCCTGGTGCTCTACTCAACTGCAAGAATTATCAAAAAACATTAATACCACACACAAGTAAAATTTTTCCAAAAAATAATTAAAAAATTTTTGCAGCAGCACATATACAGGGAACTGACAGAAATTCAAGCCAGATTCAGAAAAGGATGTGAAACAGGGATATCATCACTGATGTCAGATGGATCTTGACTGACAGCAGAGAATACCCTAACAATGTTCAGATGTGTTTTATTGACTTTGCAAAGGCATTTCACTGTGTGGATCATGACCAATTATGGATAACATTGTGAAGAATGGGAATTCCAGAACACTTAATTGTGCTTATAAGGAATCTGTACAGGGACCAAGAGGCAGTCAGTCATTCAAACAGAACAAGGAGGTAGTGCATAGTTTAAAATCAGGAAAGATGTGTGTCAGGGTTGTATCTTTTCACCATACTCAATATGTGTGTGGAACAAACAATTCAAGAATTTGGATTATGTGAAGAAAAACGTGGATCAGGATTGGAGGAAGACTCACTAACAATGTGCAATATGCAAATAACATAATTTTGTTTGCTGAAAATAAAGAGGACTTGAAGCACTTCCATATGAAGCTCAAAGACTATAGCTTTCAGTATGGTTTACACCTCATCATAAAGAAAACAAAAATCCTCACAACTGGGCAAATAAGTAACATCATGATAAATGGAGAAAATATTGAGATTTCCAAGGATTTCATTTTACTTATGTCCACTATTTATGCCTATGGAAGCAGCATTCAGGAAATCAAATAACTTATTGCTCTGGACAAACTTGCTGCAAAAGACCTTTTTAAAAGTTAAAGAGCAAAACTGTCACTCTGAGGACTAAGGTGTGCCTGACCCAAGCCATGGTGTTTTCAGTCACCTCATATGCACACAAAAACTGAACAATGAATAAGGAAGACTGAAGAAGAATTGATGTAATTGAATTATGGTCTTGGGAAATAATATTGAATATACCATGGGCTGCCAGAACAACAGAACAATACATAAGGAAGACCGAAGAAGAGTTGATGCTTTTGAATGGTGATGCTGGCAAAGAATGCTGAAGGTACCATGGACTGCCAAAAGAACTAACAAATCTGTCCTGGAGGAAGTGCGGCTGAGATGCTCCTTGGAAGTGAGGATGGCCAGACTTCGTCTCACCTACTTTGTTCATGTTGTCAGAGGGGACCATTCCCTGGAGAAGGATGTCATGCTTGGTAAGGTGGAGGGTCCATGAAAGAGGGGAAGGCCTTCGACGAGATGGATTGACACGGTGGCTACGACAATGGGCTCAAGTACAGCAAGGATCATGGAGTTATTGCGGGATCGGGCATTGTTTCATTCTGCTGTGCATGGGGTTGTTGAGTCGGAAATGACTCGATGGAACTTAACAACAAAAACAAAGCCAGAACAATAAACAAGTCTACCTTGGATGAGGTACAGCCAGAAAGAATGCTGTTTAGAAATAGGGATGGTGAGATTTTGCCTCTCTCTCATACTTTGATTATGTTTTCAGGAGGGTCCAGTCCCTGGAGAAGAATATCATGCTTGATTAAGTAGATGGTCAGTGAAAAAGAGGAAGAATCTCAACCAGATGGGTTGATATGGATTGATATAGTAGCAACAGCAGGGCTTAAGCATAGCAACAATTGTGAGGATGGCACAGAACTGGGCAGTGTTTCATTATGTTGTACATAAGATCATTGTGAGTTAGTACCACATGATAGCACCTAACAGCAACAATAATAACAAGTTATCACCTTGAATGAAAGTTTATAGAAAACAGAAATAACAATATCCAGAGACAGGGTTCTATTACTCTTATAGTCTGTATTAGGCTAAACTATACTTAGGACATAAAGCCTGGAATGAGCCTGAAGAAGAAAGCTCAGGAACTGATGACTATAATTATGGTAAAATAATTCATATTTGAATTTAGTATTTATGAATTCAGTTACTAATTTACATTCAGAATAGCATTTAGAAAATGTTAGTTTTAAGATTTCAAGATAGCCCAGGAGGAGAATATTTAGTGATAATATATGCATAAAAATGATGTACTAACTTCAGCATATTGAAAACAATACATACTTACAAGAATTTAGCTAACATATCAGTTTAGTTATTTTTAATCATTACTTCCTGAATATAAATATAGATCACAATTTTATATACTATATTTTGATTTAGACACAAATGTGGCTGTAACTGTATATTTGCAACTGTATGTGTGTTGTTTTAATTTTTGTTATCGAGGAACTCTGCTGGGAGGCAGACTTAAAAATTTCTAATATGTGGCATCACAGTATTTTTCTCAGATATTTACAAGGGTAGGATTATGCACCCTTATGTTAGGAATTGGGAAGAATGAGGGCCTCCTATTGACATTTTCTATCATATCTTGTCTATCTGCTGAGTATTCTAATCTGAAGCTTATATTAGTAACCACTGTGGAGTCCTGGCATCATCACTGGTGGAGTGTAGTCTTGGCTATTTGCCTTAAATATCAAGTATCTATTCCTGGTGCTCTGTAACCCGATAATAAGTTTCTGCTGAGACATAGAACCTCTTGCTTGATATACCCTGAGAGAGAACATGGGCCTGCAAATATTATAGGTCGTATGAGAAACCATGACTGTTGCATCATGCTTATGTATGTAGCAGCTACCCACTCTTAATGCCAGAGAATTGCTCCTAAGTTTCTTTGAATATAGCCATGTACTCAGTGGAGTACCCTGGAAGTACAAACAATTAGTGTACTTGACTACTAACCAAAAGGTTGGAGATTTAAATCCAACCAGAAACACCTTGAAAAAAGGCCTGCAGATCTACTTCCAAAACAAAAATCAACCATTGAACAGTCAGACTTTGACACAATAGTTGATCACATGTGGAAAACACATGTGATCTCTATAAGGTGAAGTTAATTCGATGGCAAGTATTTTACTTTTAGGCACACAATTCTAGGTGTCTAGATACTTGGTGTCTCCCAAATATAAATTAAGGTCAGTGTAACAGTAATCTTTTAAGTTTTCTTGAACTGTCCCACATCAATTTGAATGAAGCTGCTGCATCTTGAGGACACAGGCAGCTGAATTTCCCGTTCAGCCTCATTTCTGTTTTCCTTCTTACAATCTCTCATCATTCAGAAGGCTTTACATTTCCACTACCTACCTGAAAGAAATGTCAACACCTTGTCTTACTGTCGATGTGACTCCTACCTACTTGTTCATTTCCCTGGCATAATAGCTGTGAAGAAATATCATTCATGAGGTAGAGAAATGAAAATAGCTTTGTTTTACTGTTTTCAATTTTTTTAAATTTTATATGTGTTTAACTTCAGGTGATTATTAAATGACACTCAATAACATGCTATGGGATTCCTATCTCTTACAATGTTCTCTCAAAATATTGTCTAGTATATATGGACTACTGCAGACTGCGTGATCAATATTCAGTTTCATGTTAAAGCTAATTTTTTTAAAAAAATAATTATATAGCTTTACATTGCTATTTAAAAATGTATACATATTCCATATTTTATATATTTTTTACTAATAGTAACTTCTGCTATATTTCTGAGCTTTGGAAGTAGTTTTAAGGAAAATAAGTATCTTCTTAAAACTGGTAGCGAAGTGAATTTATTTTCTATGGATAAAGGAGTTCTATTCAGAAAGATCTATTTTTTATACTACTATTATATTACAAGGGAGCTCTGGTAGCATAATGCCTAAGGCACTTGACTGCTAACCAGAAGGCTGGCGGTTCAAACCCACCAGCCACTCCTCGGAAGGAAGGTTGGGCAATCCTACTTCCGTAGTGATACTGCCTCAGAAACCCAAGGAGGGGTCGCTATGAGTCGGGGCCGACTCAACGGCAAATAACAACAACAACAACAATTATATTACAATGGTATGTGGCAGAAATATTTTATGTTCCATATGTTTTGTTCACATCCACCTGTTAGTTTGCTTTGAAAAAATCATTCTTTTCTCCTTTTTCCCCATCAATGGCATTGCTTTGTGTGTGTGAATCCATGTGTATGTATATCTTTTGCACTAAAATGTTTTGGTTTCAATAGAGCCCTTAAAGGAAAGCCTATCTATATGTTGGAATCAGGAAATGGTCTTCTACCTTTTATGTGACAAAATGGATGACCTACATATGAATCATAATATAGTCTAAGTGGAACACATTCGATCTTTTTATAATTTGTCTCAGTAAGTTGCATACATTGACTGCCTCTATACCAAAAGAGCCTGTACAATGATTTGGTGGGAGTTTTTTTGTTTTTTTTTCTTTTCATTTTTTTCCTTAACAATAAGAGGAAATTGTGAAATATAAATTTTATTGCATAAAGTTAAAAAAGAAGCCCACATATGCTACCAGAGCTCCTGTTTTATATATATATATATATATATATATATATATATATATATGTTGTTATGTGCT
>NW_006921735.1:4015948-4026582 GCF_000298275.1 Orycteropus afer afer
ATATGTTGTTATGTGCTGTAGAGTCGGCCCCGACTCATAGCAACCCCTCCTTGGGTTTCCAAGGCAGTATCACTACGGAAGTAGGATTGCCCAACCTTCATATACACACACACACACACACACACATACACACAAACACACATACATACACATATGCAATGTGCACAAACATGCATATACATATGCCTACATATATACTACAGATATACTAGGAGCTCTGGTAGCATAGTGCCTAAGGCACTTAACTGTTAACCAGAAGGCTGGTGGTTCAAACCCACCAGCCACTCCTCAGAAGGAAGGTTGGGCAATCTACTTCTGTAATGATACCACCTTGGAAACCCAAGGAGAGGTCTCTCTGAGTCGGGTCTGACTCAACAGCACATAACAACAACAATAGATATACTGATGCATACATGCCATATATTCACATGTGCCTTCTTAGAGTCTTCATTTACCTTGGACAAGTTGGGCAAATTCCACCCATATTTGGTATTGACTTTCCCATCATCAAAAATAACAAGTGTCTACTATCTAGGAAGTGATTTCTTCTTCTTCATCTTCCCATCCCTGGTAATCATTGAAGAACATTGCTTTCTGTGTGTATACCTATTCTTGATATCTATTCTTGAGTTTTTATGAAAATAAGACCATAGAATATCTGTCCTTTTGTCTCATAGGTTATGGATATTACACTGTCACTGACAGTGTTGTACTTCAGGATAGATCTTGAAATGTTCTTTTTGACAATAAATTTGACATCATTCCTCCTCAATTTGTCATTCCTAGCACAATATACCATATGATAGTCTGATTCAAAATGGCCAATATCAGTTCATTTCAGCTTATTAGTTTGATTGATTTCCTAATATTGAACCACCATGGCATACTTTGTATGAATCCTATGTGATCATGATGTTTTTTTTTTTTTTTGATATGCTGTTTAATTCTGGTGAGAAGTTTTATATCTTTGATGTCTTTACCTGAACTTGGGTGATTCTGGCTTCATAGAAAGAGCTCAGGAGTGAGTATTCCTTCCTTTTCTGTGTTTTAGAAGAGTTTGAGTGGAATTGATTAACAACCCTTGTCTGATTGTTTGGTAAATTGCCCCAATGAAGCTTTCTGGGCCAGCGCTTTTTTGTGCTGGGAGTTTTTATGATATCTTCTGTCTCTTCTTTTGTTATAGGTCTATTTATGTTTTCTACAGCTATTCAACTTAGTTGAGATAAATAGTGTGTTTCTAGAAATGTGTCTCTTCTAGGTTTTCAAATTTATTGAAATAAATTTTTTCGTAGTATTGTTTTATAATCCTCCTAATCTCACGTACATCTCTTGTAATGGCTCCAGTTTCATTTGTTATTTTTCTTACTTACTTCTCATTTTTTTCTTTTGCCAAATTGACCATTAATTAGTCAGCTTTATTTATCTTTTCAAAGAATCAACTTCTTTCCTTGCTAATTCTATTGTTTTTCTGTTTTCAATTTCACTTTTTTTCTGCTCTGGTCTTTATTATTTCCTTTCTTCTAATAGCTTTGGCCATCTTTAGCTCTTCCTTTACATTTGTTAAAGTTGTCAGGATAAGTTGTTGATTTGGGATTGCTCTTTTTTAATGTATGCATTTATGGCTATAATTATTCCTACTAACATTGCTTTTGCTGTGTCTCAAAGGTTTTCGTATGTTGTATTTTCATTCTCATTTGAGTCTAAGCATTTCTTTTTAATTCCACTTTTGATTTCTTCTACAAACCAATAATTTTTCAGTAATTTGTAATTTAATTTCCACTTTCTAAATATACTTTTATTCATCTTTCTGTTATTTATTTCTAGTTTTTAACCATCATGTTCAGAGAAGATGCTTATAAATTCAATCTTTTTAAGTTTATTGAGACTTGTTCTGTGGCCTAAAATATAATTGCTTCTTCAGAATGTTCCATGTGAATTGGTGAAGAATGTGTATTGTGCTGCTGTTGGGTAGTGTGGTCTATATATGTCTGTGAGGTGGAGCTGATTAATTAGTGTTGTTTGGATTTTCTGTCCCTTTGTTAATTTTCTTTCTACTTGTGTGCTGCTATTAGTCTTGAATTCAATGCATAGGATGCAAGACCTCTGGGGTAGAATTTTCATATCATGAGGTCACTGCTCATGTGTGCTTCATTGCTCAAAGGTCCAGTAGAAAATAAAAGGAGTGGACAAAAAGTTGATGTAGAATTTAGTCTAAGATAAATCCTTCTTGTTAGCTCTTACTGGGTTAAAATATCAAAGTAAATTATTGTTTTTTGTATTGTCCTTTGAAATATTAACACTCTAATTAATATTTCATTATTCTAATCCAAATATTTTGAGAAAGATTGTAAAAAGAATATCCACAGAAATTCCCCAAGATGATTTTCCTTTAGCCTAAATCAAACCTGGCTTGAATACTATCTTTCAAGGATCAAGGAATTGAAATAGAGAACAGATCTAACCTGCAACCTGAGGTTTCTCACATCTATTGAGAATATTATTCATATTATTACACTTCCCTTCACAATTCTATGTTTTACGAGATACACTCCTATTATATAATGTTTCCTTTTTGCTCTGCTCAATGGATTTTGTGTGATACTTGAGAAAAAGTAGAATAAATATAGAGTGATTATCTTCAGTGAACTTGATGTTTCAAACCTAAGATGTTTCAAAGCATGTTTTAGATAGATACTATTTTGATTATGTAAATTGTATCTCTTACTCAAGCATTCAGGGGTCAATAATATCAGTCCTTATATTAATACCTAAATAAATAAAATATTACAGATATATGCATTATCTGCAATAGTATTTTAGAAGACATTTTGTTGTAAATGCCAGTATCAAATTTAAAGTAAATATATTCTAATTTTAGTTGATTAAAATAAATTATTTAGGAATTGAGTATATTATCCATTACTATTAAATGATGAATAGAAGACTCAATCAACCTTTCATAATAGAATACTTGGAACTTACAACTTTAACATTGCAAAATACCTACCATAATATCTTACTTGAGCTATTGAAAGTGTAACATGTAACCAATTTTAATTTATGGAAAATGTTTCTAAAGTCATATTATGATTTTCCCTATTAGCACAGACTAACAAAAAAAATTCTTGTATGACTTAGTAGCATATATTACTTTAGGGTTCTCATTCTGATTATACATGTAAATTGTTATATTAAAATAATCAAATGTAGAGTCTATATATTTTAATCTTCTTTGTAATTAGCTTCTGAAGATTATTCTTATGACCAGATGTTGGGCAGTTAAAACCCCATTAGTTACCTAGTTACTAATGTAACTAATTAGTTACCTAGTGCAAAGACTTGGAGGGAAAGTCCCAAAAGGGAAGAACATGTTTGGCATTTCTCAAGTTGAAAGAACTGAGGAAAAAATTTAACTTTGAGTTGCAATATTGAAAGATTCTATGAGCAAAATATTGAATGATACAAGAAACATCAAAAGAAGATGGAAGGAATACACAGTCACTGTACCAAAAAGACCTGGTCTATCTTCATCCATTTCAGGAGATGGCATATGTTCAAGAACAAATAGTAATGAACGAAGAAGTGGAAGCTGCACTGAAGGAATTGGTAAAGAACAAGGCTCCATGAATTGACAGAATACCCATTGAGATATTTCAAAAAATGGATGCCCCACTGGATGCATTCACTCAGTTATGCCAAGAGATTGGGAAGACAGCTACCTGGCCAATTGACTGGAAGAGACTCATTTTTGTACCCATTCCAAAGAAAGGTGATCCCACAGAATGTGAAAATTATTGAGAAGTATCATTGATATTACATGCAAGTAAGATCTTACTGAAAATAATTCTAAAACGGTTGCAGCAGTATATTGACAGAGAACGTCCAGAGGTGCAAGCAGGATTTAGAAGAGGCCATGGAACAAGAGATATCATAGTTGCTGTCAGATGGATCTTGGCTCAAGGCAAAAAGTATTAGAAAGATGTTTAGTTGTGTTTTATTGACTATGCAAATGCATTTGATTGTGTGCATCATAACAAATTATGGGTAACACTGAGAAGAATGGGAATTCCAGAACACTTAATTGTACTCATGAAGAACCTGTATATTGACCAGAAGGCTGTTGTTCAAACAGAATGGGACATGGCATGGTTTAAAATCAAGAAGGGAGTGTGTCAGAGTTGTATCCTTTTACCATACTTATTCAGTCTACATGTTGAGCAAATAATCTGAGAAGCTGAACTATATGAAGACGAACATGGCATCAAGAGTGGAGGAAGAGTCATTAACAACCTGCGATACTCTGACGACAGGACTTTGCTTGCTGAAAGTGAGGATGACTTGAGGCACTTACTGATGAAGGTCGAAGGATACAGTCTGCAGTATGGATTGCATCTCACTATAAAGAAAACAAAAATCCTCACAACTGGACCTATAAGCAGTGTCATGATAAATGGATAAAAGATGAAGTTGTCAAGGACTTCACATTGCTTAGTTCTACAATCAACACCAATGGAATTAGAAATCAAGACATTAGAGGATATATAGCACTGGGCAAGTTAGCTGTACAGGACCTCTTTTAAGTGCTGAGGAGCAAAGATGTCTCCTTGAGGACTAAGGTACATCTGACACAGGCCATGGTATTTTCAATTGCCTGATATTCATGTGACAGTTGGACGATGAATGAGGAAGACGGGAAGAAGAATTGATGCTTTTGCTTTGGGGTGCTGGTGAAGAATGTTGAAAGTACTATGAACTGCTAAAAGAACTACCAGATCTGTCCTGGAGGAAGTGCGGCAGAAATGCTCCTTGGAGGCGAGAAAGGCCAGACTTCATCTCACTTACTTTGGTCATGTTATAAGAAGGGACCATTCCCTGGAGAAGTTTGTCAAGCTTGGTAAAGTAGAAGGTCGACAAAAGAGGGGAAGGCCCTCAGTGAGATGGACTGACACAGTGGCAGCGGCGATGGGCTCAAGTACAGCAAGGATCATGGAGTTGGTGCAGGACCATGTGGCTTTCTATTCTGCTGTGTATAGGGTTGCTATGCGTCAGATATGACTTGATGGCACCTAACAACAACAATAGTTACCTAGTTAGAAGTCCTAGTGACAAAGTGTTTAAGTGTTTTGCTGCAAACCTAGAGGCTGGTGTTTTGAACCTACCAGCTGCTCCACAGGGGAAAGAAAGCTGTCCATTGGCTCCCATAAAGATTTACAGCCTTGGAAACACTATGAGGCAGTTCTGCTCTGTTCTATGAGGTCACTTTGAGTTGAAATAGACTCCATGGTAACAGATTTTTGTTTTGTTCTTTTTTTTTTAGCTAGTTAATGAGGAAGCATAGATCAGGAAACTACCTCCAGTAATCATAAAAACAATTATAAGCTCAGTAGGCACTGATAATTCAGTCAGTTCCCATAAGTAAAGGACATTTCTTGAGTTACTGTTAGAAAATAAAGAAGCACAAACTTAAAATGTAAGCAAGACCATATATATATATATATATATATATATATATATATATATATATATTTTTTTTTTTTTTTCCTTTCAGGAATCACGATTTATTTAGATTGTATGCCCCTTTTCATACTATCTAAATAAAAGTAAGTGCATCCTAGCTTTTACAATATTTCTTAAAATTAATATTGTGAATATAATAATTTAAAACTCTGGTATTACCAGTGGTGACTTAATTATTATACACAAGATTGAACTTCAAGAGGCTTTCATGTCAGCATCCCCTGTTCTTCCCAGAGGAAATTACCAAGCCCTTTATGTAAGTAGATTGCCCCATCTTCCACCCATGTAGGAGCTGTTGGATTTGAACCACCATCCTTCTGCTTAGTAGTCCAATGTCTTAGGCACTGAGCCACTAGAGCTCCTTTACAATTCCTGGATCTTGTCAATTCATCCTACAATGTTCTTATTTAAAAAAAATAATACATACCTACTGAAATTGTTAAGAAAGTATTACTCGGCACAACTTCCATGACCTGTCATAGTTAAAATAAGCCATTAAAATAAAGCACTGATACAAATAATCCCAAACAAATTGAAATGGGTAAATATCATCAGAAAAATACAAATTTAAATCTTTTTTTTAAATGATAACTTATAGTTATTAATAGTGTGTGAGTAGTGAAAAAAATGACAATAAAAAATACATTGTCTGTAGACAATTTAAAAGCACTAATAAATAACTAAAAGTCAGTCGGCTTTTTATTATTACCATTCACCAGTTGTGAGTTTAGTTGATGATTAAAACTTCCCTCTTGAAAGGACAGACTTTTACTTACTGATCACTACCACAAATGAAAATGTAGTGTCTTATCATAAAAGTAATTGTAATGTTAAGTATAATTAAAATGAACAGTGTTATTAAATTCTAGTTTGACTCTTAAACCAAAAAAAAAAAAAAAAAAAAAACCTCACTGCCATCGAGTCAATTCCAACTCATAGTGACCTACTTTGGGTTTCCAAGGTGGTAAATCTTTAGGGAAGTAGATTGCCCAGTCTTCCTTCTGCAGAGTGGTTGGTGGATTTGAAAACACCAACTTTCTGGTTAGCAGTCAAATGCCTTAGGCACTATGCCACCAGAACTCCTTAGTTTGACTCTTCGTTGCAATTTAATATTGGGCTATCAAAATCTAGTACTGTCTTTGTTAAAAAGAGAGATTAATGAATATCAGAGAAATTCTTTATCTAGCACTAAACTTCTTATCATGAAGCATCTGAAACCAAAGCAAATCTTTTGCCATGGAATGGATTTGATTCATACAACCCTTTTGACTAAAGGACAGAGAATAACTGATCCATAGAGTTTCCAAGGCTGTGATTATTTTGGATGTAGACAGCCATATCTTTCTCACATGCAGAGGCTGATATGGCCAAATTGCCAAACACTCAGTTACCAAGTGCTTGACGATTGCATTACCAGGACTTCCTATGAAGCATCTTGTTGCTGTTCTTAGGTGCTGTCAAGTCAATTCTGATCATGACAACCCTATGTACAACAGAACAAATCCCTGCCTCTTCCTGTGCCATCCTCACAATCCTTGCCGTGTTTGAACCCATTGTTGCAGCCACTGTGTCAACTCAACTTATTGAAGGTCTTCTCCTTTTTCTCTGACCCCCATATAGGAAGAATGAAAAATAACTGAACAGGGTATAACTTCCTCACCAGCCATTCAATGTTATTTAAAATTACATTCTTCAATTTACTTAAAACTACATTCATGTTCTTTTTGAACTATCTGTTGTGTTGTGCACAGCTTACCATTTATGTAATACATATTTCACTTTTGGAAACACTGTCCTCTATGTTGACTATTGTTGTTAAGTGCCGTCGAGTCGTTTCCGACTCATAGCCACCCCATGCACAGCAGAACGAAACACTGCCCGATCCCGCGCCAGCCCCACAATCCCTGCTATACTTGAGGAGCTCTGGTAGCATAGTGCCTAAAGCACTTGACTGCTCACCAAAAGGCTGGTGGTTCAAACCCACCAGCCACTCCTCGGAAGGAAGGTTGGGCAATCCTACTTCTGTAGTGATATTGCCTCGGAAACCCAAGGAGGGGTCACTAGGAGTCGGGGCCTACTCAAAGGCAAACAACAACAAATGTTGAAAATTACCACAGTAAATATACTATAAAGGACATTCTATTCTATCAGTATGCCATCATTATTGGACTTACACTGTATTTCCACATTGTAACTCTTTTTAGCAATGACTTTCTTTTTTATGTTTATTACTTTTATTCAGTGTTGCAAGCTGATTGTGTTCAAGAATTTTCTATTATTGTTTCACTGGGGAAGTAGAATTTTTTCTAAGTAGAATAATTTAGGCCAAGTTACAATATGAATTCAGAGACATATATATTTTTTAAGACCATTGTAGATGAGAGCAATCATCCATTCTGACAATGGCTCTATAGGATAGTTTATATGTTATTGTTATTAAAAAATAAAAAGGACCTGCATAAAAAATGCTCAATTCTCCTTTAAAATTCAGTAGGAATTATAAATACTTTGTTGTTGTTGTTGTTATGTGCCGTCAAGTTGGACCTGACTCACAGCGACCCCTCCTTGGGTTGCCAAGGCATTATCACTACGGAAGTAGATTGCCCAACCTTCCTTCTGAGGAATGTCTAGTGGGTTTGAACCGCCAACCTTCTGGTTAGCAGTCAAGTGCCTTAGGCACTATGCTACCAGAGCTCCCTATAAATACTTTAGCTGTAATTTTTTTCCTAGTTATTTTTAGGAGAAGTATGTTTTGAGTCTGAAAAATCTTATATATAATATTGGTTGGACAGAGTGATCTGTGTCCATGTGTCTGTTTCAAGGAGTACTTTTTCACTCATCACTTCTCCTTGAACTATTTCTTAATTTTAAAATTCTAGGTTTTGCTAAAGAATTTCATGAGTAATATATTTTAAATTTCTTCAACATAGACTAACTCATACTAGTCTTCAATGTCAACCATCCACTCTGTTGAAATTCTTGACAATAGAAATATTGTCTTATTCATTTTGAAACAAATTTGATATTGACTGAACATTTATTTACTAGTGAATGAATGGGTATGAATATAGTCTTATTTCTTAGGTCATATATTTTATCTTTCCAAGAGCTTTTCTAGTGATATTAGTTATGTCTTTCATGATATAAATATTTTATTGATATTTTAGTATATATATGGGTCAAAGTTTCTCTTTTATCTCCCCAAAATATCAGGATGCCAAGATTACTGTATTGCTTTTTGTTTTGTTTTATTTTATCTTCTGCTGGATGTAAATACCAGAAGTACTTTCAGGAAGATAAGGAATTCTTCACACTGTTAACTTTTCACAGTATGCAAATCATTTAGAGAACTGGAATAGTGCTTTTAAAATGGTATTTAAAAAAAAATTCCTTCTAATTTAAACAAAGAGTAAAAATACTGGAGATCTCACAATTGAGGTAATTAATTCTAGAAATATTATTTTTCATACTAACTTTGAATGAATAGATGATCATTAAATAGATTAAAATACAAGTGATGATTAAGAAGAGAATATATGTTTATCTTACTGTTACTTACTCTTGGTGAGCTTCAGAAATTTTTACCACGAAGAAGCAAAATTTCTTAAAAATCTATGCTTTGTTCTAACTTACTGATATCTTTAACAACAAGAAATAATTAATTAATATTTTTTTATTTTTTATGAAACTTTTTAATTGACCACTGAGCTTGAGTTATTCAGACTCCTTCTTGGAGGATATAGTTAAATTGTGTCACTAAGAGCTCTATTGGCACAGAAACAAATGCAAGAAATGCATATGTTAAAATTTCTTATTTAGGATAATTAAACCAGACTTAATTATATGTAACTTTACTGAATAATGGTATGACGACCTTAAACAGGCATTGCTGATGTGAGGTAGGACAATGCCAGCCTTTTATTTAAGTGTTTTTTCATTGTTGGAATTTACAACTGTTGGTAGTGCAAAATTATCCATCTACCCAGTTTCATTTTGGGGCTCAATGTTGTGACTCAGTAATTTCATCATTTTACCACCAGGTGAAAAGTGATCACTAACCATATCACTAAATTAACCTTAAATGCATTTCTAAACCACAATAAAATACAGAGTAGAAAATGTCAATTCCACATGCTTTTATCTGCAGTACTTACGTTGTTATAATTATGTTCATGGAATCTTAGCATGGAAAAGGGTCATTAGAGGTTATCTGCTTAAGGTGGGGCAAATTCTATCATCCTCAATCTAAAAAAACAAACAAGCAACCAAACAAAGAAGAATGACAACCCCCTCAAAAAAAAAAAAAAAGTAAAAGCAAAATTTCCTTTATGTCTAGATAAACTCCTAAGCTATAGGTTGAACGTAATTTCTCCTTTTTTTATTTTTTTCCAATACAGATAATAAATAATCTATTAATATCCTTCGTGTAAAATTCTTCTGTTTAAGGACTTTCAAATTAAGCTCTTTCACAATTTTCTCTAGGCTAAATAATTTCATTCTTTTAAATCTCTACACGGGTTACATTTTCCATGTTAATCAGCTTTATATATCTCCACTGAAAGTTTCCCAACTCCTATGCTTTGGTTATGATCTATGAAACCGAATGCAGCATTTTTATTCAGAGCTTAATAAATATGCTGGTGACTTCTTCATTCTCCATTGCTGTATGTTTCTTTCATAGTCTAATACTGTATCTGATTAAAAAACAAATAAAATAACAGTGTTCATACTGTTAACGCATGACCAACCTTTATGACCCCAACAATTTTGGGGATTTCTCATATATTCTGCCAGATTTTCAGTGTCATATATTTAAAAACTGTTCCCATGTTGTTGTTTTTCAAGGGGATTTCATGCAGTCTATTGTTTGTCTTGCTAAGTTATAAGTTCCATAAGGGCTGGTCCCGTGTGTATTCTACTCCTCAATATGTACCCTGTACCGAGTACAAAATCTGGCATAAAGAAATGTTTAAGAGATGAATAAAGAAAGGAGATAAAATAAAATAAAATATTTATGTGGTTCAACCACATATGTTGTTGTTGTTGTTGTTGTGTGCCGTCGAGTCGGCCCCGACTCATAGCGACCCCTCCTTGGGTTTCCGAGGCAGTATCACTAC
>NW_006921735.1:4026682-4030209 GCF_000298275.1 Orycteropus afer afer
AGGAGTGGCTGGTGGGTTTGAACCGCCAGCCTTCTGGTTAGCAGTCAAGTGCTTTAGGCACTATGCTACCAGAGCTCCCTAAATCTGGGCTTTAGGGCAATAGTTTCCTTTCATTGATTTCCTCCATATTTTATTCTACTTTTGTACAAATACTGCCTCCTTACTGACCAATTGAATAGTTTGTGATTAATTAATCTGAAAAGTATAAGGAGGTAGCCCTGTTGGCGCAGTTTTAAAGTGCTTGGCTCTTAACTAAAAGTTTGGTGGTTCAAACCTACCAGCCACTCTGAAGGAGAAAATGGAATCTGCTACCATAATGATTTACAGCCTTGGAAACTCTATGGGACAGTTCTACTCTGTCCTTTAGGTTCACTATGAGTCAGAATCCACTCCAGGACCATGAGTTTGGCTTGGATTTTTTGTTTCAATATATAGATCCACTGGTATGTCCTGTTACACCATTACATAAAGACTTGCCTGTCCATCTCTAGGAAGGAAAGTATACAATGGTAGTAGATTGAGCAGTCTCATGAAAAGAGCTGACAAACTCTGGAGTAACCAGGAACAGAGTTCCATTCTTGACTATAACATTTATTAATTGGATAGATTTCTTCATAGCTCTTCTATTTCCTCATTTGTAATACTTTGACCTTATTAAGCTGTTGAGAGAATTAAAAGAAAGAACACTATATAAAGTACCTAGAAGATAGTTAACCCTCAAAAATACTTTTAGTCCATTCTTTCAACACTTTTGGCTAAATAATTAGCATCGATATGGGCAAAAGCATGAAATAATGCATCTTGAAAGGAGAGAAGAGGGAGCAAATGAAATATTTAAATACAATATAAAATTTTATAACACCAATAGAATAGAGTAGTTCTGTGAAATCTGACATTTCTTGGGGGGGAGGTGTATAAAAGATAATTTCTACTGACAAAGATTTGTCATTTAAGAGAAAATATGTCCAGGGTAAAACTAATGTTCTGTTTTGCTTTTACAATGATTAAGGTAATAAATGTTAAAGGATATGAATAAAAATCCAACTATGAATCTTCAGGCCTATCTTATATAGTTGCCATGAAATGTGTATATGCTTTACCCTGTCATAACTTATTATTTCTTCATTTAACATGTTTATGGAGATAACTGGTATACAATTAATTGCACATAGTTAAATTGTGCTATTTGATAAAGTTCCACATATGTATACACCCATGAAACCATCACCACAATCATGATTATCAATATATTTACCACTTCAAAATTTCCTTGTTCCCCTTTATAATACCTCTCCCTCTGAACCTACCTTCCCAGAGTCATGTATCTGCTATAGATTAGCATACATTTTCTAGAGTTTAATAAACATTGAATTATATAGTATGCGTTCACATTTTTTTGGCTTATTGCACTCAGCATAATACTTTTGACATTTACCTGTGATCATAGGGTTATCAATTGTTCATTCCTTTATATTTCTGCATTGTATTCCATCACATGGATGTAATTTTTTTTTTTTTTTTAATACACTCACCTATTAATGATATTTTGGGTTATTTTCAGTTTTAGGCTATTACAAATCAGTGTCCCATGAACATTTATGTGATAGTGTTTCTATGGACACATGCCTATTTTTTTTTTTTTATCTAAGAGAGAAAATCTGGATATTATGATAATTATGTTGTAACATTTAAAGAATACCAAACACATGTTAAGTGGTTGCACCATTTTAGGAATTACTAGCAGTGGTTGAGAATTGGAGCTCTGGTAGCATAGTGTCTAAGGCACTTGACTGCTAACCAGAAGGCTGGCGGTTCAAACCCACCAGCCGCTCCTCGGAAGGAAGATGGGGCAATCTACTTCCGTAGTGATACTGCCTCGGAAGCCCAAGGAGGGGTCACTATGGGTCGGGTCCGACTCCACAGCACATAACAACAACAACAACAACCACACCCTTACCAAAACTTAATACTTTTAAATTTTAGCCTTTTTAATAGAGATGTAGTGATATTTAATTTTGTGTTATTCAGAGTTGCATTATTAAGTTTCCAAGTAATTGAGCATTTAAGATATCTTTCTGTTTCTAATTTAACCCCAGTGTGGTCAGACTATATACTTTGCATGCCTTGTAGTCCTTAAAATTTATTGAGGCATTTTATTGCTCAGAATTTGGTCTATCTTGGTAAACATTCCACATGAATTTGAAAAGCATGTGTACTGCTGTTGTTTGATGGAGTGCTTGATACTTTTCAATTATAGCAAGTTCGTTGATAATTCTATTATCTATATTCTTACTGGTTTCCTATATACTTAGCCTATCAATTATTGTGAGATAAGTATTGAAATTTTTGACTAAAATTGTGTATTTGTCTATTTTGCCTTGCCATTACACCTGGTTTTATTTCATGTATTTGGAAATTCTGGAACTAGTGATAAACTTTTAGACTTATTTTTTCTCCTGATGAACTGACCAACTTATCATTAGGAAATAACCTTTTTTTTTTTATATCTGAAAAGGCTTTATTTCCTCTAAAACATACTGTCTTAGTTATCTAGTATATTAGTCATCATAATAGAAATACCACAAGTAATGGCTTTAATAAACAAATTTACTTCTTCACAATTTAGGAGACTAGATGTCCAAATTTAGGACATCAACTCCAAGGGAAGACTTTCTCTCTCTGTTGTTGTTGTTGCCTCTGAGGGAAGGTCCTTGTCTCACTTCAGCTTTTGTTCCTGGCTCCTTGCTGATCTTCATGTGGCAGGACATCTCTTTTCCCACAATTCTACTTGCTTAATCTTCTTTTTCATATCTCAGAAGAAATTGACTTAAGACAAACCCTATACTGCTACTGCCTCATTAACACAAGCTAGGAACTCTGGCTGCACAATGCTAAGGCATTTGCCTGCTAACCAGAAGATTGGCTGTTCAAACCCACCAGCCACTCTTTGAAAGGAAGGTGGGGCAATCTACTTCCATAAAGATGTACACCTTGGAAACCCATTGGGGGTTGCTATGAGTCTCAATCGACTTGATGGCAGTAGATGTAGTTTTTTTACAACATAAAGAAAATCCATTCCCAAATGGAATTATAACACTCTTAACCCACTGTCATGAAGTTGATTCTAACTCATGGTGATAACCCCCACTGGGTTTCCAAAGCTATAAATCTTTACAGAAGTTGATTGTCTCATGTTCCTCCCCCAGAGCAGCTGATGGATTTGAACCACTGGCTTTCTGATTAGCAGCCAAATGTCAATCCACTATGCAACCAGACCTCTTAGGGGTTAAAATTTATAACATATATTATCACAGGACACAACTCAATTCATAATATCTACTTTGTCTGATATTAATATGGCTACTCCAGGCCTCTTTTGATTGCTATTAGTAAAGTATATCTTTCTCCATCCTTTTACTTTTAACTTACCTGTCTCTTTATACTTAAAGTGTAGTTTTCATGTATAAAAACCAAAAAAAAAAAAAAAAAAACACCTCTCTGCCGTGGAGTAGGATCCAACTCATAGC
>NW_006921735.1:4030952-4036191 GCF_000298275.1 Orycteropus afer afer
CACAAGCTGCTCCGTGGGAGGAAGATGAGACAATCTACTTCCACACAGATTGCAGTCTTGGAAATCCAATAGTGATTGCTATGGGTTGGAATCAATTAGATGGCAGTAGCAGTGTTTTTTTTTTTTTGGGATATAGGATTTTAGATAGACAAAAATATATTGGAGAGGGGGTACAATTCAATCCATAATAATTTAGTATGCAGAGAAAGTGGGATTTTTTAAATCTTACCTGATAATCTCTACCTTTTAATTGTAGTTTTCAGATATTTACATTTAATGTGATTTGCATCTATCATCTTACTTTTATTTTCTACTCACTTCATTTGTGCCCTGTTCCTGTTTTGCTCTTTCCCCCATCTTTTCTTTATTCACTTTTCCTGTTTTCTTTTAGATTAATTGAGCATTTTTCTTCTAACTAAAAAGTTAAGTTACTTGAAACAATTTTATCTATTGAGATCTGGCTTTTAATATCTGTAAGGCATGTGACTGCTAACCAGAAGGCTGATGGTTTAAACCCACCAGATATTCCTTGGAAGGAAGGATGGGCAATCTACTTCTGTAGTGATACGGCCTCGAAAACACAAGGAGGGGTCACTATAAGTCAGATACAACTCAACGGCAGTATGTAGGTGGAACTAGAGCATTTTCTTTTTCCTTAGAACTAATTATTTCCCACTACAGTAATACAATTCTGAATATTCTACCAAAGTCCCACTATTTATCAGGGTATATATATATATGTTCTTATAAATACACACACACACACACACACACACATAATCAGCTACGAACTGAAAGGTTGTTGGTTTCAACCAACCCCAGCCATTCCATGAGAGAAAGATGTGGCAGTCTGCTTCCATAAAGATTTGCAGCCTTGGGAACCTATGGGGCAGTTCTACTTTGACCTATAATGTCACTCGCTATGAGTCAGAATTGGCTTTATGGCAATGGCTTTGGTTTGGGTACATATATGGTCATTATCTTCTGAATAGTCAAAGAAGACCATTGGCAAATCTCTAGGCTTCTCTTTCTGTGCAGCATTCTCTTCTCTACTCCTCTGTTCTAAGGACTGCAATTGCCTTGGTTTCCATGGACTCTCAGTTTTGTCTTAGCAACTGAGACTGTCTACTAGATTTTACCTGAAGTCACTCTTGTCATGTGACATCCTGGAAGCTCTCTCAATCAATAAATCCTGGGAATCTTAATCTTTATTTCATTTGTTTCTGATCTCTCAGAGACCACTAGTCTCTGCTGTCTGATGGCTAATGCATTGGAACCTATATTCTGTCTGATAGGTTTTCATTTGGTTTGTTGTTTCAGATGAGATGGTAAAGCTATTGCTTGTCCCTGTATAAATATAGCTTGCTTCGTTTTGTTTTTAAATATGAATCCCAGTTTCTTTATCTTTAAGGATCTGTTTATTTTCCTCTCACTCAACATTTATTTCTACTCTAATTTCTAGCCATTGAGTCATTCCTATGGACTATTCAAGGCCAACGAGTCAATGTTTCTGGTGAGGGGCTATTAGTTAAATTTGAATTTACAACTATTATAACTGTACTAAGGTATCCCTGTTTGTGCAGACAGTTAATGTTCCTGGCTGCTTTCTGAAAGGTTGGAAATTAGAGTCCACCCAGAGACTCCTCAGAAGAAAGCTTGGCAATCACTCCCAAAATGTCAGCTGTTAAAGACCCAGTGGAGTATAGTTCTGCTCTGAAAAACACGGAGGCATTTTGAGTCAAAGTCACTGAAGAATGGTTTATAGTTTGACCAAGGCCCAGTATAGTAATTTCTCTCTCAGTTCAGCTATGGTCTGAGGGGTATATGGAAATGAGCAGGATCTCACAGCTTCTGTTTGGTATTAAACCCAGGCTTCAGGAAGGAAGACAGAGAAGCTATGGTAAGTGAGAAATGAAAGCATCCCTTTTTTAATTCTTCGCTGAGAATCCAGCCCTAAACCATAGACATTCCTTCATCCAGTACTCATTTTTATCAGATATACCACTCTTAGATGAATTTGACTTTATGAAATTATTCATGGTTTAGTTGATATAAATGCACCAGATATGAAAAATAAGGAAAATATTACATTTATTTTATGTTTTTAAAATTTTATTCCTATTATGTGAGTAACTGGACCAGAAATTTTGTTTTGGAAATAAAAGTGGAAGTTGAAAATAAATCAGTATAATTTAATTGTTCTTAGAGATCAAAGCAAAAGATTTAAAGTCTTTAGTACAGAAATTTGCAATGAAGACTGGGCAATCTATTTTCGCAGAGATACTGCGTTGGAAACACAAGGAGGGGTTGCTGTGAGTTGCATTCCACTTGATGCCAATGAGAGTGAGTGAGTACAGAAATAATATCCATTTCCACAGTTAACAGTAAAAGAAAATGAACATTGGAGGGAATTTCAGGAAAAATATGAATTATTATTTTTTTTAAGAATATTTAAAAATCACTAGACTTGAAATTCCATTAGAGATGGAATTCCCTTTTTAAGAATAGATAGCTATCAGTGTTGCAAACATTCTGAAACAGACCAACTTAATGATTTGCCAAGATCTCCTGCTGAGGTGTAGATGATATTTCACTTAACATGAAGCAAATTGTTCTGCAAATGACACCGCAATTAGGATGTTCTTCCCTAATATGTGAATGTGTGCCAAGTGAATACAAATAGTTTAAGATTGATCTTTTTTCTTCAAAAATGTTTCTTAAAGGTAATGCAGTTTCGTTTTTAAAATGGTGAGTGTCTTCAAGTTTAGTTGCTTTTAGTTTAGAGTTAGAATTAGTACCATTGGCCCCCTAGCCATATGTCAGTCAGAGTGTGTTAAAGTTGTTCAACTAATGCCTTTCTAGGTGTAGCACTGCATTTTAACAGATAACGGCATAGGTTCACTGTGACAAATTTCTTAAACGTTAGTCCAGATGTGGCTCTAAGGGGCTTTTCTCTCAATCATATATTATTAAACAGTGGCAGAGAAAGACAAATCAATGTTAATGTATCTGGAGTATTTAAGAAATTTAAGACAGAAGATAAGGTATTAAGGTGACCTTTTTTTGTTTGTTTGTTTTTTAATGCCACCAAATATAATCTTGGGGTTACTAACCCAAAATTTAGCTCCAATGGAATACAATTGAAGGAGTTCTGGTGGTGTAGTGGTTAAGGCATTTGGCTGCTAACCAAAAGGTTGGTGATTTGAACCCGCCAGCTGCTCTATGAAAGAAAGATGAGGCAGTCTGCTTCCATAAAAATTTAAGCCTTGAAAACTGATTGGGGGTCGCTATGAGTTGAAATTGACTCGATGGCAGTGAGTTTGCTTTTCATTTTATTATAGCATTGTGTGTATGTGTGTTTATCTTCGTAAGTATATTATACCTATCTTCCTTTAAAGCTAAAATAATGCAACCAGACTATCATTGTTGTATTTCCTACCAGTAACACTTTGATGGATTTCTTTGAAAATCCCAACTTTATTATAATATTTCTCAATTTATAGGGTACTCTAGAAAACTCATAACCAAAAAAAAAAAAAAAAAAAAAACTCACTGCCCTCAAGTCGAACCCGACTCACAGCAACCCCTCTTTGGGTTTCTGGGGTGGTATCACTACGGAAGTAGATTGCATCCTTCTGTGGAGTGGCTGGTGGGTTTGAAATGCCAGCCTTCTGCTTAGCAGTCAAGTGCCTTAGGCACTATGCTACCAGAGCTCCTAGAAAACTCATACTTGCTAGTATTTTGCTAAATGTGTGTACTCCTAAAATGTCAAATACAAGACACATATTTAAGATGTTATATATTCTACCATTTTGTTGTTGTTGTTGTTGTTGCAATGTTCTCTCTCCTCGCCTCCCACCACTGGTAACCAAGAAGGAAACTTTCCTTCCATATATAAACCTTTCCTTGACTTTTTTACAATAATGAACTAGTACTATATTTGTGCGTCTGTGATTGACTTATTTTACTCAGCCTAATGTCCTCCAAGTTCATCCATGTTATGTGATGTTTTACAGATTCTACATTATTCTTCAGTGTTTCATAGTATTTCATTGTGTGTATGTACTATAGTTTGGTTATCCATTCTTCTATTGATGGGCACATAGGTTGTTTCCATCTTTTTGCTATTGTAAATATTGCTGTGATGAACATGGGTGTGCATATATCTGTCCTTATACTGGCTCTCACTTCTTTAGGATATATACCTAGTAATGGGATTGGTGGGTCAAATGATATATCTAATTCCATCTTTTTAAGGAATCACATACTGTTTTCTAATGTGGTTGTATCATTTTATTGTCCCACCAGCAGTGTATAGGAGTCGTAATCTCTCCACATCCTTGTCAGCATTTATTATTTTCTGTCTTGTACTTTGCCATTAGTGCTGGGGTGAGATGGTATATCATTATTGTTTTTATTTGCATCCCTATGATGGCTAATGGGGAGCTCTGGTGGTGTAGTGCCTAAGGCATTTGACTGCTAACCAGAAGGCTGGGGGTTCAAAGCCAACAGCCATTCCTCAGAAGGAAGATTGGGCATTCTACTGTAGTAATACTACCTTGGAAACCCAAGGAGAGGTGACTATGAGTCAGATCCAACTTGATGGCAGTGAATTTTTTTTTGAGATGGCTAATGATTGTGAGCATTTCTTCATGTATTTGCTGGCTGCCTGAATAGCCTCTTTGATGAAGAGTCTGTTCATGTCCTCTGCCCATTTTTTAATTGGATTGTTTGTCTTTTGGATGTTGAGATTTTGGAGTTTTCTATAAATTTTAGAGATAAGTCCTTTGTCAGATATGTAGTTTTCAACAAGTATGAATTTGTTGCTGTCATTTTGTTATGTGCTTTTTTGTGGTGTTCCTGATTTCTTTGTTCCATATAGTTTTCTATGCTGAGCTTGTTTTGTTTATGAATCATGTTATCATCTTCTTCATTCTTATTGTTGAGTATTTGCTAAATATTTGTGCTGCTCTTCTTTTTTATTTTGATGTGAAGGTTTATCTTTTTTTGTTTTTTGAGGTTACCCTGTGATTTATAATTTTCTTCTCAAGTTTAGAGCAGTCCATTCTATCTTGCAGTTATCTTGACTTCCCTGCCATTTAGCAATTCTGTAACTACATAATTTTTTCCCTCTTTTTGGTTTGTAGTTGTCCTCATTTGTCACTTGATGTCTCCGGTTCCCTGTTTATAATTTTGTGGGTTATTTACTTTGGATACTTCCATAACTGGGTTGGTTTCT
>NW_006921735.1:4041019-4042285 GCF_000298275.1 Orycteropus afer afer
AAAAAAAAAAAAAAAAGCAGTAACTGAGTTTTCTCAGTTATTTTTTTAAAATAAGAAAATATAATTTTTGCTGAGCCCCTAAAATGTGCAAGTCACTTGTAGTCTTTCTATTTAACTTAGAGGATTTTTTCCTGGTCATTATAAAAAATGGTATAAAAAGCAGTAACTGAGTTTTCTCAGTTATTTTTTTAAAATAAGAAAATATAATTTTTGCTGAGCCCTTAAAATGTGCAAGTCACTTGTATTCTTTCAAGACACTTTTAAATTAAGTGGTGATATTTATTTAGTTCCCAAGGGCTGCCAAAGCAAAGTACCACAGACTGGCACAACAGAAATCTATTCTCTCTTAGTCCTGGAAGCTAGAAGTCTGAAATCAGGTATTGGCAAGATTGATTTTTTCTGGATGGCTCTGAGGGAGAATTTTTGCTCCAATCTCTTTGTTAGCATGCCTTTTTTTCTACATTCCAGTAGTTTCCCATGATCTTTGGCATTCCTTGGCTTGTACTGCCTCACTCTAATCCCTGCCTTTGTCATCACATATCATTCTTCCCCATGTGTTTATCTATTTCTGTGTTTCTTCTTTTCCTCTTATAAGGACACCAGTTGTATTAGATTAAGTTCTACCAACTTCACTGTGATCTCATGCTAACTAGTAACATTTTTAAAGCCCCTATTTCCAAATAAAGTCACATACACAGGTCCCAGGGATTAGAACTTCATCACATCTTTTTACTGGACACAAATCAACCCATACGAGTCATATTGATATTATTATTATGCCTGTTATTGTTATCATAAGCATTTAACAGGAGGGGAAGTAGAGGGTGAGAAATATAAGATTAATGCCAAAACTCTAAAGGTGTGCCTGACCCCAAAGAAAATCAGATCTCCACACTATCATCTCACCTTTAAGTGCCAAAGACTTTGCATCTAATCACACTTTTGTCACTAATAATGAAACTTGGACATGTTACTTACACTCTGAGCCTATTTCCATACATTAAATTTAGAGGCTTAGATAAGATTTTCTTTTGCCCAAGTAGGAACTTCATCATCTGGAAATAATAATGAACAGAGTCCATATCATAATAATAGTAGAATATAATTTTATTTGCAAAATGTATCATCTAAATTATTTAAAATATTTTAACAATGAGTTTCCATCAAAGCAAATTTTAATTAAGAAAAGAGAAAGCATACACACATAATAGAAAGAATACATACACAATTCAGAAGTTTCAGTTTACTGTTACTAAAGCTATTTGA
>NW_006921735.1:4042385-4042985 GCF_000298275.1 Orycteropus afer afer
TTGAGAAATCCAAGCTTAGTCTTATTGGTTGCCCCTTGTAGGTAACTTTTTCATTTTTCTCATACTGCTGTCAGGATTCTTTCTCTGCCTTTGATTTTAGTGAGTTTAATGTTGATATGTATTGGTGATTTTCTTTTGAGGGCTATTCTGTTTGGGGTTCATTG
The DNA here is from genome assembly GCF_000298275.1 of Orycteropus afer afer. Lineage (NCBI taxonomy): Eukaryota > Metazoa > Chordata > Mammalia > Tubulidentata > Orycteropodidae > Orycteropus > Orycteropus afer. The sequence goes on from NW_006921735.1 coordinate 4,042,550, forward strand.
GACTTCTTTGATGCATATATTCTCTTCTTTCATCATACCAGAGAAATTCTCTTCCAAGGCACCTTCAAGAATTTTCTCTGTGGTTTTATTTGTCTCTTGCCATTCTGGAATTCTGATTACATGTAGGTTATTACTTTTGATGGACATGAAGCTTAGGCTTGCTTCATTTTGTTTAGTTCGTTTTTTGTAATTGATCCCTTTCCAAAGAAGTGTCCAGGTATTTGTCTTCAATCTCACTAATTCTGTCTTCCACTGATTGAGTTCTACTCCTTTCCCCATTCAATTGGTTATCTATTTCTGAAAATGTGGTATTAATCTTTTGGATTTGGTATCATTTCTAGTTTTTCATTTATTTTGTCATTTTGTTCTTATATTGTCTTTCAAAATTGTTCTAGGGTTTTCTCTGTGTTTTCCTCAATTTTGTCAGTGTTTTCCT
>NW_006921735.1:4043085-4046400 GCF_000298275.1 Orycteropus afer afer
GGAGTGGCTGGTGGGTTTGAACCGCCAGCCATCTGGTTAGCAGGCAAGTGTCTTAGCCACTATGCTACCAGAAGCTGAATTAGTCTGGATAAATGCTTACCTACTTACCAAAAAAGTTGACAGTTCAAAAGTACTGAGAGGGAACTTGGAAGACAGACCTGTTGATCTGCTTATGAAAGGTCACAGCCTTGAAGACCCTGTGGTGCAGTTTTACTCTGCAAATATGGGGTCAACGTGAATCTGAATGAATTGAACAGCCACTAATAGCAACAACAATTTTCATTATTATTTGAGAAGCAGAAACGTATATATATGTGTGTGTGTGTATATACATACATATATATACATACATATATATATATATATACATATATACATACATATATATATATACATATATATATACACACATACATATATATATATATATAATTCTGTTTCAGCAGATTTTACTGTGCTGCAAAACATATTTACATCGTGATTGGTAAATTGCACTAGTTCTTAGACCCAGAAAGTTTAATTTTCTTCATCAATCTTTTGAGAATCTCTCAAATTAATAAGAGTAAGATTTCATGCTTGGTAAAGTAGAGAGTCAGCCAAGAAGGAGAATACCCTCAATGAGGTGTGTTGACACAGTGGCTGCAATGATTGGCTGAAGCAAAGCAAGGATTCTGAGGATGGTGCAGGACTGGGCATGTTTGGTGTTTTATTCCATTGTACATAGGATTATTATGAGTCGGTCCTGATTCAATAGCACCTAACAGCAACAAAGGATGCATTTGTGATTTCTCATGACTTCAGAAACTTTAATTTTTTCTCTCCCTTCTTCCTTTGTCACCATACCTGTCCTTCCTCCCTTTCCTCCATCTCTGTTCTTTTTTCTTAGTGTTCTTTTGTAGCTTTATTATTTCCTATACCACCACCCAATTCCAACAAAATCTAGTTAAGTAAGAACGTTGTAAACTCCAGGTCTTTTTTTTTTCCCCCCTTATCCCTAACTTGTTACCTAGATGACTTCATTTGGAATCTCTTGCTTTCTTTTTTCCACTTGCAAATGCTATATCCATTTTAAAAAAGGAAATTATCAATCCAATATTGGGAAAATAAAAAGAATTTCAGTGATTGTACATACTGTCAGATTTCTTGTTTGAGTGACAATTTTGTAACTCTTTTCTATTCACTGTTCAGTAAATTTTTGTATCATATGTATCTGCTCTTAATCTGCAACAGAGATTAATTATGACATACCAAATTCTTTCCTTATTTCTTGACTCTTTCCTTATTAATTTGTTACTCATTTAGTTTGAAAGACATCATATGGAATATGGTATTATTTGTGGAAAACTTGTTACTGTATCTACATAAGAATGTTGTTAGGATAATTATTTCAAAAAGGCCCTCAGATAATTTTCTCTCAAGGCTCAGAAACAGGAAACTGTTTTGGTTTGAGGAAAGGGAAGCTATCATATTTAATCTTCTGTGCATTAAACACATGATATTTTACATTGTGTCTGTTAAAGTTCATCCTCTATCAAACTTTCACCCCAGATCATTGAGAGTGCTTGCCTTATAATATGCTATCTCACATTTTAGTTATTCCTCCCAAATTTGCATCTTATGCAAATTTGAGAACAATGCATTTCATATGTTTATGTAATTCTTTATTAATATTATTATTATTATTTAATAAGGTTGCATCAAGGGCAGGATATATGTTGACATGCCACCAGTATAACCCCTTCATGTTGCCATCACATATTACTCTTTAGGTCTAATTTATCTGTGGCTTATAATTAACCTAACATAACTGTTATTCAAGATGAATTTCTTTATTACTTCCTCAAGGATATAATTGGCTTTTGGTTTCAAGATATAGAGTGTTATTCTATAACATCTGGTTTTCAGTTGAAACATTTTTTCTTCTTTATTTCTTAAAGTAAGTGTGGCTCAACCCTGCTAGTGTGACATTAAGCATATTCTTTCTAAGCTTTTTGTGATCTACACAATCATTGCTAAGGATCCATCTCAGAGCTTTCTGTGGCTTTTCTTGATTTTCCTAATTTTTTTGATACAAGAGAAACACACCAAGTTTTAAGTTGTGGGTCTCATAATCCTGGGAGACCTAGATGTTGTTTTAAGGAAGCTGTCAATCCACAATAGAGGCTTAAATATTAATTATAGAAAAATTAAATAAAAAGACAAGTAATACAAGTAAGATGCCTCTTATGTGTGTGTGTGTATTATATGGTTGAAAACATAGTTTTCATGGTTAGAAACAACTGTCTTAAAGCAATGATTCTCAGTGTATGGTAGGCATATTATCACATCTAAATAAGAGATATTTTTACATGGTGCATAGAATAATTATGTATTTTAATAATCATTAAATTATGTAAACCAACATAGTATGAGACCATGATACTAAGAATCTTATAGATTAGGTGAAACTAAATTTTCAAAAGTTAGGCAATATAAATAAAAATATCAAGTAGATAACCGGTAGAGCTGGTACTGAAATATGGCAAATTTGTGAAGGTGGTACCTGGATAAGTGAATTGGAAAGCATAGTTCTAGTGAGTTAGACCAGACACCTTGTTCAGTGGGTTTCTCTAACCTCCCCTGGTACCTCTCTACTTAGTTACTATTCTCAGTCACAGAGTCCAACCAGAATCTTTAAGAATGCTTGCAAACAGCTTTCACTGTATCTATTCATTTGATGATTATGAAAACATACAATGGAACACATTTTTTAAGTCATAATTATTATTTTTTTTTTTTTCCTAGGCTGATTAGACCATAATATGAGGGAGAACTATTTCTTTGTACTTGTAATGGCTTATTTAGGATTTGAAGGAATAACTGAGTGGGCTAAATTAATTCAGGTTTAATGATCATTTATATTTTGTTGAGATGCTTTGTTTCCTGCATGTATCTAATGGTTTTATTAAAATGTGAATTTTATTGACAACTTTATTTGAATTCTCATATTAAATTCAGGTCAAGCATTAGCCTTTTGCATTTTTTCATAGCCTTGCTCTCTCTCTGATAAATATGATTCTACAGTAGATGAGTATTATTATAGGAGGCTAGCAGGCTTATTAAAAGGTGAGTAAAGACATCTCACAGGGAAGTGGACTATTAAAGGTTTTAAAGACATTTGGGAGTAAAGCCAAACAAACAATCATGTACTGTAAGCAGAATCTTTTTTTAAAAAATCAATGCTTTTCTGACTAGGCAGCCAATAAAGAAATAAGATACAGCTAATGTGATCGTATATTGTTATGTAGCACCTAGTTGAACTGTAAGTCAAGAAAG
>NW_006921735.1:4046500-4048774 GCF_000298275.1 Orycteropus afer afer
TTTACAAATGGAGACTATTCTTAGGTTCCTGGAATCTAAATGAGAATGCTGTCATTTTAAAATCCAATATGGCTGCCACTTGTAAAAATTCAAAATGGCTGCGCCTGGCGTTACTTTAAATATCCAAAATGGCCACTGCTTATAAACATTCAAAATGGATGTGCCCTGAGTCACTTTATGTTTCCAAAATGGCTGCTACTTTGTAAACAATCAAAATGGCTGCAACCTCTGGAAAGCCAAAAGTCCACAGCTCAGGTTATCTCCCTCTTTGCTGTTTCCCTTTCCAGTTATAGGCCACCAGCACAGTTGTCCTTGCAGCCCTTGGTGACCAGGGCTGGTCTTTAGGTCAAGTCTTAGGTCCCAACACCAGTTGGAAATATTCAGGCTGTTGGTCCCATCAGAGTAGCTGACAGTCTGCAGCTCAGACTGTCTCCATATTTACTGTTTTCCTTCAGGTTTTTCTGTTAATTGGTGCCTAATTCACTTCTGTACACTTCCTTTCAAAGCTTGGGGGTCCAGGATTATCTTCTGCATTTCTGTCAATTGGTTTCTCTTTTCTTTGTTAAAAAGAGTCTGTGTAGCTTGTCTGCCTCTTCTGCCATCTTACCAGAAGACTCTACCATTGTTTTCATCATGTCTGTGTTCCATAAATCATTTAAAAAATCATCTATGTAAATGTAAAGAATTAAAAATGATGAGAAAGCTACAGAATACTCATGTTAACAAATAACTTAGATGCCACACTAGTAGTATGACAGAATGTAAAAAAAGAAAAACATGAAGAAATCTGGCTTTAGGATGTACTGCTATGTGATATTAAATGTGTATGACTATATCTATAAGCCTCTGTTTTCTTAGATGCAAAATATAGACAATATTTATCATCAAGTTAGTAAGAGAATTAATAACTATGCTTATATTTTCAAATTGATTTTCATTTTATCTGACACGTAGTGGGTGCTCTGTAAGTAAAAAATTTTCTCCTTTCTGAGATCAAATTTGTTCTGATATTCTGTATCAATTGAGCACTCATTCTACTTAAAATTAGGTAGAGAATAAACTTTCTGAAACCACAATAAAATGTTTAAAATCATTAAAAACATAAATGCAAAGTCATTGTATATGCTCTTTATAGATACATATTTATACATAGAAAAATATAAAAATGTTCTGTCTAGAAGATTAACCACTAAAATTGTAAGACTAGTGGGTTGAAGAGAGGAAGTGGTTAAATAGTCTTTAGTTTGATTTGTAATACCTTATTTCTTGGAGGACAAAACAAAAATCTAGAAAAAAATATGAAAAATGGTAACAGTTGAGGTCTAGGAGTAGAGATGTCTATTATATTATTCATGAAAATAAAAGCAAGAAGATGAAAAATAAATAGAGAGGAAAAATCTGATTTCATCTACTAGATTTCATATATCTGCCTGCATTTGAATATAAATTTCTCAAAACATAACATATCTTGTCAAATTACAGATTTATTTCTTTCATATTTTTTCAGATGAAGAAAGGTCCATTTGGTAGTGCTTAAAGAGAGGGTTCTGTATAAGGGTGTTTTATGTCTAGAGAATTTAAACTGAGTCAGAAGTTGGTTATCACTAATGCAGCTAGACTTCCAAAGTGAAGAAGGCATTCAGAAACCTTTAGAGTTAAATTTTCTTTGAGGAATTTTGCAATGAATTTCTAGTGAGGATTATTCCTGTAAAAGACAGTATTTAACTCTTATAAAAGAACTTACTGATGTAAGTAAGTTTATTTGCCTTTTGAGATGAGGCAAGTCTAGTCTATTGTTCTCCTTTCATTTTACTATCACACTTAGGTGTGTGGTGGAAGAAATATGTGATCTGAAGGAGGATGAGGGTATTGTTATTGAAAATAATTAAGGGGAACAGAAAGGGAGCAAGCAACAAAGATTGTAAAAGATTAGTGAGATTCTGATATCTTTGAAGCTTTTCTAAATTTGTTTTTCTCATTACACTCCTTGTTTTTCTAACTATGCTCCTGAGCTCTTTAACTGTCAGGTTTGCTTATTCTTCACTTGAATTGAGAACACATACTCTTGATAGATTTGATTTAACTTAGAGGATTTTTTCCTGGTAGTTATAAAATATGGTATAAAAATCAGTAACTGGAGTTCCGGCAAGATGGCGAACTAGGCACAAGGACTGCACAGACGCTCTTCAACAAAGAAAAGGGAAACCAATTAACACAGACACAGAAGATAATCTTGGACTCCTGAGCCTTGAAGGGAAGGATACAAAAGTGGAC
>NW_006921735.1:4053311-4054212 GCF_000298275.1 Orycteropus afer afer
TCTCCTACACAGATCCCCTTCCAAGTGGATGACAGTGGTAGCCAGGCACCATCTAGTTCTGGTCTCATAGTTTTATATGCTGCAGATCGAATGGTGTACCAGTTGCTAGGACTAATTTTTTCTATGAATTTTGGTTTTCTTCATTCTTCTTTGCTCTGGATGAGGGGAGACCCATCATTGCATCTAGATGGCAGCTTGCTAGCTTTTAAGGTCCCAGTCACTGCTCGCCAAGCTAGGAGGTGGAACAATGTTTTGTATAGTATGTTATGCCAATTGAGTTTGATGTTCCCTGCGACTATGGTCCCAAGCCCGCAGGTTCAACTACTCTGTCCCTCTGGGTAGCTGGCTGTGACCAAGCCGTGACCAAAACCTTGTCCCTTGTCAGCTCTACTATATACCTGGGAATTCTGATCATTCACATAAACTTATAGCACCATTGTCTGCCAACCCTATATGTTCTTGGATACCCTCCCCATTTCGTAGAGATACCTAATTATTTAACCTGTTCACCCATCTATCCACCCATATACCCATGTTTGTCTTCACTGACAACACAGTACTGTATGTGCAAAAGGGTTCATATTTGTTGTCTGTATCTCCCATAAACCTCTTTATGCCTTCCTCATCCTCAATGGTGTCATATTGGTCACTCACATTTGGTACATTGCATTTCTCTTCACCCAAATCAATTCTTATCTCAGCCTTCCCTCTCCTCCCCTCCCACCCCTGGTAACCAACAAAGAAAATTTCCTTCTGTAGATAAAACTTTCCTCAACTTTTACCATAATGGACTAAAACAGTATTTATCCTTTTGTGATTGACTTATTTCACTCAGCATAATGTAACAGTCCATTCTATCTTTCAACTCTCTTAACTTCCTCACCATTTAGAAGTTCTGTAA
>NW_006921735.1:4056171-4058336 GCF_000298275.1 Orycteropus afer afer
TCTGAGCACACAGACTGTGATGGAGTTCCTGTGGGCCCAGAAGGTATATAGGAGTGGGGGATGGCTGAACCTCTGTTCACCAAGCGCGTGTGGGGTATAAAGTAACAAGAGGAACGTCATACCTTGTCAGTCTTGCAGGTCCCGAGTGTCCTTGGGGTTGCTGGAAAGCAGAACGTGTTCTTAAGCCCCAGGAATCTGCCACAGTGCTGTCTTTTTAAATATCCAAAATAGTCAAGCCACTTCTTAAACCTTCAAAATCGTGGTGCCCTCTGGACCAGCAAAAGTCCACAGCTCAGCCCATCTTTCTCTTCACCTTCTCTGTTTGTTCCCCAGCGACCATGCACAGTCCTATGCACAGTCCCTGGCTAGCAGGGTGATTTTTAGGTTAATTCTTAGGTCCTACCACTACTCGGGAATCTCCAAGCTGTCTGTGCCGTCAGGATCACTCAGGATCACTGCTAGACCTCAGTTCCGTCTGTCTCCTTTTTTGGTATTTTCACACAAATTCTTCTGCTAGTTGGGGTTTAGTCCACTTCTATATCCTTCCTTTCAAGGCTCAGTGGCCCAGGATTATCTTCTGTGTCTGTGTTAATTGGTTTCCCTTTTCTTTGTTGAAGAGGGTCTGTGAAGTCTTTCTGCCTAGTCCGCCATCTTGCCGGCCAGTTCTAGAACTGACATCTTAATGTAAAATGACAGAATGGAAAGTAATGGTGAGGTTTGTTTTAAAGAATTATTTGTGCTCCAGTGATGGCAGAGAATTTCACAATGGTTTATAGTGCAGGTAGTAGAGTAGGTGACGTGGATTATACCCCTCCTTCTACAGTTTAAGAGCTGTGGATTTGGGGGCAAGTAATTTATTGTAAAGTGAGCTTCAGTGTTCTCAACTGTTCAGTATACTTTCTTCATTGGATTGTTCAGAGGGTTACATGAATCAGGCTTGAACTTAGCATAGATAAATTAATAGCTGTTTTTTTTTTTTTTTTTAAGCTAAAATATGAAATTCAAGCTAGAATCTGAAAATACTAATAACAAATCTACAAGATTACCCATGGAGAATTCATTTTGAATCTTTTTAATGAACAAACATCATTGTACCAGTTAGAATAATGTTTTAAACAAATTAACATTACTATTGAAATGAGAGAGGTACTTGTTATTTCTACTCAATAGATCAATTTGTTGTTCTGTAGTCAATAAATCTGGCCATTAGATACATTTTATTTTGTATACATTCTCAATATTCTTTTCAAAATGAGTATTCTTTGTTAATACTATTATATATTTTATTAGTTTTTGCCACTCTACTGTTTTATAAATCTAAGCAGCAAAGCTGAGAACATGGCAATTATTCAAACAAAATGGGACAAAGAATTCACCATGACCATTTCAAGATTATAGTTTCTACCTTGCTCTCAATACTTACCAGTATTTCAAATCTCCGTCTTTATTTTGGCATAAACCTAAATAAGTACCTGAAATTACTTTGTCATAGAAAGAAAAGTTCAAGTATATATGCTCTTTTTTTTTTTTTTTTTCCTGATAAGAGAACAAATATCAAGAGAAGGGCAGTACCCACAAAGCCTTGCCTGATATGTTTCCCTTCCCAATGCTGGGCCATCTTTCTGACCGTTCTCACTGCACTGTGCCATGCTCACTCATTCTCCTTTCCCAACACAAGCTTTCCTCTGTTCTTTGAACAGTTCTTCATCAAACTCTGTTTCTTCCTCAAAGATAGTGCTTTTTCTTAGAAATCTCTTTACCCCATGCCAAACTTTTTTGGCTATGGGATTTCCTCCTTCTATGTTTCCAATACATACACCAAGTGTAAGTATGCAGTGGTAAATATAACATAGCTACATATAAATTCTGATTCTTGTGATAATCAGTCCTCCTCTTCTCTTTTGTTATTGTTTTTCAAACTAAAATATGAAATTCAAGCTAGAATCTGAAAATACTAATAACAAATTTTCAAGATTACCCATGGAAAATTCATTTTGAATCTTTTTAAATGAGCAAACTTCACTGTACCAATTAGAATAAGGTTTAAAAACAAATTAACATTACTATTGAAATGAGAGAGATATTTGTTATTTCTACTCAATAAATGAATTTTTGATGAATCCACACAGAGACATATATATATATATATATATATATATATATAA
>NW_006921735.1:4058691-4065209 GCF_000298275.1 Orycteropus afer afer
GCACTGAGCCACCAGAGCTCCTTAGTATCTTATATAGGATCCCATATGTATATATATATATTAGTGTTATAGGTGTCATTGAGTTGATTCCAACTCATAGCAATCCAATGTACAATAGAATGAAACACTGTCCAATCTTGCACTTTCCAAATGGATATTTATATACATATATAAATATGTATAAAACTCATTGCCATGCAGTCATTTCCAACTCTAGCAACCCCCTTTGGGTTTCCAAGCCTGTAAATCTTACAGAAGTAGATTGCCTCATCTTCCTCCCATGGAGTAGCTGGTGGATTTGAACTGCCAGCCTCTGGTTAGCATCCAAATACCTTACCCACTATGCCACTAGAGCTCCATAAATAAATAAATATACACACAGATATATATATATGATCCCAGATAGATAGATAGATAGATATACATATATGGAGCTCTGATAGCATAGTGCCTAAGTCATATGACTGCTAACCAGAAGGCTGGTGGTTCAAACCCACCAGCCACTCCTCAGAAGGAAGGTTGAACAATCTACTTCCATACAGATACCATCTTGGAAACCCAAGGAGGGGTCGCTATAAGTTGGATTGGACTCCACAGTGAGTTTGGTTTGATTATATATGTGTGTATATATATATATATATATATATATATATATATATATATATATATATACCACAACCATACTCACTGCCATCAGGTTGGATTCTACTCATACTAACCCCTACTGGGTTTCTGAGGTGCTAAATCTTTACAGAAGTAGATTTCCCCATCTTCCATGGAGTGGTTCCATGGAGTGGCTGGTGAGTTTAATCCATCAGTCTTCTGGTTAGCAGTCAAATACACTATGCCACCAGATGATTCTGGTTAGCAGTCAAATGTCTTAAGCACTGTGCTACCAGAGCTCCCAGTACCATATATACCAAACCAAAACCAAAATCACTGCCGTCAAGTCGGGTCCGACTCACAGCAACCCTCCTTTGGTTTCTGAGGTGGAATCACTTCGGAGGTAGATTACCCAACCTTCCTTTCGAGGAGTGGCTGGTGGATTTGAACTGCCAGCCTTCTGGTTAGCAGTCAGATGCCTTAGGCACTATACCACCAGAGCTCCCCGTACCATATACAGTACCATATATTCTTTTTAATGTATGTTGTTGTTATATGCCGTCGAGTCGGCCCCGACTCATAGCGACCCCTCCTTGGGTTTCCGAGGCAGTATCAGTAGGGAAGCAGGATTGCCCAACCTTCCTTCCAAGGAGTGGCTGGTGGGTTTGAACCACCGGCCTTCTGGTTAGCAGTCAAGTGCCTTAGGCACTATGCTACCAGAGCTCCTTTTAATATATAGTACCATGTATACATAAGGTATTATATATTAAAAAAAAATATATATGGTACTGTATATGGTACAGGGAGCTCTGTGGTATAGTGCCTAAGGCATCTGACTGCTAACCAGAAGGAAGGTTAGGGAATCTAATCTTCCTCAGAAGGAAGGTTGGGGAATCTACTTTCATAGTGATACCGCTTCAGAAACCCAAGGAGGGGTCACTAGGAGTCGGATCTGACTCAACGACAGTGTTTTGTTTTTTTAGATGTGTATATATATATGTGTGTGTGTGTGTGTATCTATCTTAATTATTGTTTTGTTTCCATGGAGTCAATTTCTGACTCATAGCGACCAAAAGTTACAGAGTAGAACTCCCTCATAAGCTTCTCTTGGCTGTAATCTTTACAGATATTTCTCCCACAGAGAGGCTAAATGGATTTAAACTGCCAACATTTTGGTTAGTTTCTGAGTGCTGAACTGTTGTGCCACTAGATCTTCTTCTTACATACTGGATATGTTATGTGTGTGTGTGTGTGTTTGTGTGTTTTGCAACTCATAACAACAATACAACAACAATCTCCCTAATTGAGTTATTTATTTAGTAATGTACATCTACATTTATGTGTGTGAATAGATTATATGTTTAGCTAAAATTTTCTCTCTATTGACCTCTTTCTGCACCACACATCTGGGTTTTATGATCCCAATGAAAGATTTCCTATTTTGCCATATAAACAAAACAAACAAAAAAAAAAATTAAACACCCTCTCCTGGAGTTGGATCTGACTCATAGCGACCCCTCCTTGGCTTTCTGAGGCAGTACCACTACAGATGTAGATTGCCCAACCTTCCTTCCAAGGAGTGGCTGGTGGGTTTGAACCACCAGCCCTCTGGTTAGCAGTCAAATGCCTTAGGCACTATGCCATACATCTGGAAAAATCAATTATTCTAAATTATTATAAAAATTAGTTTGCCTTTCGATATTAATTGTTGTTATTGTTGTTATGTGCCGTCGAGTCGGACGCGACTCATAGCGACCCCTCCTTGGGTTTCCGAGGCAGTATCACTACGGAAGTAGATTGCCCCAACTTCCTTCCGAGGAGTTGCTGGTGGATTTGAACCGCCAGCCCCCTGGTTAGCAGTCAATTGCCTTTAGCCACTATGCTACCAGAGCTCCCTCGATATTAATAGTTACTGATTAATATAATTATTTGAAAGAAGAAAAAACTTTTAACATGAATGATAACTTTGAGGATACATCTTATGTGAGAAGCACTTTCAAGGAAGCTGAGCAGAAAGAATATTTCTCTTTTGCTAAGTAAGTAAATAATTAGTACTCTGGATTCCATCTAACAATGCTAGAGCCTGTGCAAAGAATATCAGGATGGATGCTAACCAAAAAACCAAACTCACTGCCGTGGAGTCGGATCTGACTCATAACGATCCCTCCTTGGGTTTCCGAGGAGGTATCACTACCAAGTAGATTTCCCAACCTTGCTTCTGAGAAGTGGCTGGTTTGAACCCCCAGCCCTCTGGTTAGCAGTCAAAGGCCTTAAGCACTATGCCACCAGAGCTCCTAGAGGATGGATGCTAAGGACAAGATAATGATATAAAAATTATCAGATTTGATAATGTATAACCTTAGTTGCATCCACAGGAGAAATATTGTATCACCATACAAATGACATTTGTAGAATTGTTAATGGTCTAGGAAAATTATGTCCAAAAAATTTTAGTGAAATACATGGTATACAAAAGTTCATTTATTTATCTAATAATCAGAGCAAGTGATGAGCTGTCTCTATATTATGTGACTCTCAGCTATTTGCTTTTACTTTCTTAGTGCAGAATTTCCACAGTGTTTCATATATAATGAAAAAATAAAAGCTAATTCCAAGTGCTACAAGAATAATTCAAACTGGTAAAGTTTTATAGACTTGATAATTAAAAATATATGAAAATAGTGATATTAAAACCTATTTCTGTTCTAGAGGCCACAGGCATCATGCAGCCTTCCAAATTTTTATGTAAGTAATGTGATTGCCTACAGTATTTAGAAGCCTTGTGTGAGTCTACTTTTTCATGTTTTGACCTTTAGCAAGTAACCAAGATTTAATCTTTGCTTATAAAATGCATATGATGCCACATGTAGTTGTTATAAAATAATTTATTGATTTTTAAAAAGTGATATGACTTATAAAGGATCTAAATCAGTGCCTGAACAATAAGAATCTTTCAAATAAATATCAACTTCCATCTTCCTAAATTCATATAGCTTGTTGATGATAAATTTGATATTACAATAAACACCTTCTAAATTTTCAGTTTAGAAAATTGTTAACATACTTGACTGCTAATGAGAAGTTGTAGACCACCTGAAAACACCTTAGAACAAAGGCCTGATGATAAAACCACACCAAACCAAACCAACCAAAAAAAAAAAAAAAAAAACTATTGCCATTGAGTTGATTCCAACTGATAACCACTCTACAGCAACCCTTTGGAAACTCTTTGAAGAATAATTCTATTTTGACACATATGGGTTGCCATGAGTTGGAGTCCACTTGACTGCTAACCAGAAGGCTGGAGGTTCAAAGCCACCAGCCACTCCTCAGAAGGAAGGTTTTTCAATCTACTTCCATAGTGATACCGCCTCAGAAACCCAAGGAGGGGTCGCTGTGAATCAGGTCTGACTCGACAGCACATAACAACAACAACAACACTAAGTATATTGTTATTTAATAACTACTACTATTACTTAATTATTACTTGTGTTGTTGTTTGCCGAGGTGGACCCGACTCATAGCGACCCCTCTTTGGGTTTCTGAAGCAGTATCACTACGGAAGTAGATTGCCCAACCTTCCTTCTGAGGAGTGGCTGGTGGGCTAGAACTGCCAGCCTTCTGGTTAGCAGTCAAGTGCCTTAGGCACTATGCTACTAGCTACTATTTATTAAGCCAACTGTAAATACAATGCTTTATATATTTCACTACCAATTTTTAGATATGAGGAAACTGAGGCACTAATAAGATATTTACTTTAGGTTATATGCTAAGGGTGGCATAGTGGATAAAGCATTGGGCTGCTAACCAAAAGATTATCAGTTCAAGTCTAAAGTTATCCATTTAAAGTGTAAAGTGAATTGAGCAACTTTCTAGTTATTCTGATCAACACAGAGAAACTAGATAGTTGATATAAAAGTTATCAATTTTATATTTAAAAATATTTTAGCAAATTACATTGTTTTTTGACTCAGATTACTTTACTTTGCTTTTAGAATAAAAAGAGAATCAATATTTGTGAGAAAATAAATGAAATGGGTTATTTTGTTTGTCTCTAAACCTGTCGAATGAGCACCAACAATTACTGGAACATTAGAACCAGAATCTGTAACTGGAGTTCAAGGATGATTCTGAGGAAGAAGACCTTATTATGATCTGCATTATGACGATTTGGATTCTTCTTCATTTGTCGTTCAAAAATGCAAATTGTTTGTATAGTATTACCATACAATCTGTCAAAACTGCAGGCTGTTGAAATGAGAATGATGAATGGAATAGCAGGGGATTTGCATATGATGTACAGACTGTGTTGGCAAAAGATTATCTCTAATTCAGTCTGTGCTATCCCTTAACATTTTACAACCATAAAGTCGCAACAAAAATTTCTAAATAAGAGAGAAAAAACACAAATTCTTATCAAGTGCTATAGATGACATTACAGAATGTAATGTGACACTTTCTAAAATGCATAATGCAAATTTGAAAAATTTCCACTGAAAATTACTTTGCATTGACATTCAGGTTTTTTTTTTTGTTTTTGTTTTTAAATGTCATTATTTCAGCTTCTACAGAGCTAGCCTCTTATAGATACACCTCTTTTTAAAGAAAATATGCCATTGGTGATTTGTTTTACTTTATAAGACTTTCCCATCTGTATGTGAAAGAATAATGTAAAACTTTTTTAAAAATAATAACAATTCAAAAGCAAAACTGAAGTAGTAGAATCCCACTGGGATAGGCTGCAGCTGGCATTGTTATTCTCAACTGCTGGTGCATCCACATAGTCTATCCACTTCCCCTAGAAGAACAGGTTGTGCATGTAACTGCTCATTGAGGAATATTACCCTGATTGATGGGAAGTAACATGAAAATAATTTTCAAATCCACCAAACACTTTACAATGCAAGGAAACCTGCAGCTTTCAAGACAATCAGTGTCAATAGAGGCTGTCTGTAATAACGTATGTCATGTAGAGAATATACTCACACAAAAGTGTCTGCACCCTCCCTCATGGAGACTTGGGTGTGAAAATCACTTATAAATAGAAACCAATTCTTAAGATGCTTGTGGAAGTGAGCTGTATTATCCAGGAAATTATGAACATGAGCATTAGATTTGGAAAGAATTGAGAATATTTTTAAGCAATAAATGAAGTATGGTGTTTTCATTAGTCAGAACTCTTGGCTACAAAAGACAGAAATCCACCACCAACTAGGCTAATAGGCAAGATAAATTTTCTACCTCATTTCCAAGGAGTAGATAGAGTTAAATTTAGGCACTGTTTGGATGTAAGTATTCTAGTAGAATCATTAGATTCTTGTCTTTTATCTCCATTTCTGGAAGTATCCTAAGGAGTTCTGGTGGCATGAGGATTAAGTGGTTAGCTGCTAACCAAAAGTTGGTGATGAACTAGATGGTTCCCAGCTACCAATGACAACCACTCAGGAAAGGATCAAATCTGGAGATCCTGGATAGAGTGGGAGGACAAACGTGGAACAAAATCCAAAAACTCAGTAATGACCAGAATTACTGGCCGGATGGAGTGTGGTGAGACCCCCCCCAGTACTATGGCCCTGGGATACACTTCGGGTCTGGAATAAAACTCACCCCCAAGGACTGGTTCTCAGCCCAATAGTAAACAGGATGTACACACACACCACTCAACCCAGGGTGATGCAACCACATACTCTATGGAAATGCATCCATTTGAGCAATCAACCACAGGGCACCAGAGGGGCAACATTTGAACGGAGGAAATGCAGGTCACACAAGAGTGCATAGCTATGAGGGGCGTGGGGGGAGGGTTACCGGGCAGGGAGGGGAGGAGAGGGTTAGGGTTTGGGATGGTAAATGGGGAGTGAATCTAGATGTACATGTAAGGCTGAATGTAAAACAAACTGCTCTGTAAAAAAAAA
>NW_006921735.1:4065914-4066533 GCF_000298275.1 Orycteropus afer afer
TTTTATAAGATTACAGTCCTGGAAACACTATAGGGCAGTTCTGCCCCGTCCTATAGAATTCTGAGTCAGAATTAACTCAATGGCACGCAACAGCAACAAACTAATTCTTACTCTGGCAATTTTTGAGATGGATGCCTTATATATTATTTTAAAGATGACCCATGGAAGCTTATGAATATAGTGCTTACAGTCTTGTAAGGAGAGGAATCTTTTCTCTTTCAGTATTCTTGGAAATCACCTTTAATGGCTTTAGTTGGCACTGTTAGGATATTTGACAGAGACTCCTAAAATCATATATATAAATGGATAAAACCAAAAAAGCCAAACCTACTGCTGTCCATTCTTACTCACACTGAACCTGTGTTTTTGTATATATTGTGTGTGTATGTGCATGCATGTGTGTATAATATATATGTTGTTGTTATGTGCCGTGGAGTTGGCCCCGACTCATAGCGACCCCTCCTTGGGTTGCCAAGGCAGTATCTCTATGGAAGTAGATGGCCCAACCTTCCTTTTGAGGAGTGCCTGGTGGGTTTGAACCGCCAGCCTCTGGTTAGGAGTCAAGTGCCTTAGGCACTATGCTACCAGAGCTCCTATAATACATATGTATTATATATAA
>NW_006921735.1:4067908-4084793 GCF_000298275.1 Orycteropus afer afer
CAGTCAAAATGTAAATCCTGTTAGGAAAAAGAAACAATATATTATCTCCACGTCTATAACCATTTATGAACAACTTATTACCAGTCAAGGAAATATAAACATTTACAAAGCAGCATATTGCAGTGTTCATATAATGCAAATAGACATTAAAAGAATTTAGATTCAAAGCAGAGATAAGAATTGCATAAGGTTGACTTTTTAAAAAGAAAATATTAACTTTTATGTTCTGCTGTTGTTGTTGTTATGTGCCCTCAAGAAAGACCCGAAGCATAGAGACCCCTCCTTGGGTTTCCGAGGGGGTATCACTAAGGAAGTAGATTGCCCAACCTTCCTTCAGATTGATCTTTATGTGAAGAGTTTATGTTGTGTTAACAGATGACTCTCCTGTCACAAAGAGAAGACAAGGTTTTCTACAGAAGAAAGTACTCCCGTTCTAGCTTGTCACTCTGTAATGTTTTAATGTGGAACTCACAGAAACAAGCACCATCATGTGTGAGGCTCAGCTTCATTTCTCTTGCAGCTTTCTCTGCCTCAGTTTCTGCTCTGCTCATGGTTTTCATGACTACATTTAACTTTTTGTAATAAAACTCACAAACTTCAAAACTGCTTCAGAAGTTCTGAGCTAGAAGATGGACAGTGATAACAACAAAACTAAACAAGGAAACAAACAAAAACAAAACAAAACTACAACAAAACTTTCATATTCCTAACGTATCTTAATTTCCAAGCTAAAGTCTCCTTCCCACTTTTGTTCCAAAATGATTGCATTCACTGTTATTTTCAAACAGATAACCAATTGAATTCTATAATTTCACATAGAAACTGTCCAATCTATATATTAGTCAGTAGCTGACAAAATCAGATAGTCAATTTACAAGTATATTTAATTTCCTAAAGAACTAAATATGAATTAATAATGAAACTATGTAATTTCAGTTCTGGTTATTTATTGACTGATTTCTTCAAATATTATGTTTGGAGCATTATACATGCACACACTCACACACACACTCAACAGGTGACATCATTTCCAATATTCATTCAAGAATTGAGGTTTTTTTCCCCAGTAACCCAATGTATTTGGTTTGGTCTATGCCACCTAGCTAAAAAATGTGTTATATATCAAAGGCCTACACATAATATATTTTAGCTGTTAAACATTACTGGAAATATTTTACTAACATATGTTTATTTAGGATGTTTCAAGATTAAAAGGAAATATATGAATCCTGAAAAAGATAATTTAATTCACAGATTAAAATAGAACCTTTGGCATCTCTCAAGAAGATGCCATTTTTGGTAATCTGATATAGTTTCTATTCTACATTCTGAATCACAGATATTAGTTGTACTCTACATTACATTACTGGTATATTAGTAATTTCATAGTGCCATCTTAAACTGCAAACACATAGTCTTTAGGAGGAGCAAGTCTAACTGACTCTGTGTTACAGAGACAACATAGGGTGAGGCAAAGACATTTTCTCTCTTATGAAATCCAGCACTTTCATTAGTACTTAAATCATTACTCTTACCTGGATTAAAAGATCATATTGTGGTTACTCTGTACTTGAAGACGAAATAGAAGACAGATGATTGCACATGAGCAGTGACTATGAACAGCCAGGCAGTTCATCAACATTTTTGCACCAATGCAATCTCTTGTAAATAAATTTAAAAAAATAAAAAAAGTACAAAATAAATGATTACTGATGAATAATTGTTGTTGTTATGCGCCCTTGAGTCAGACCCGAATCATAGCGACCCCTCCTTGGGTTTCTGAGGCAGTATCACTGTGGAAGTAGATTGCCCCATCTTCCTTCCGAGAAGTGGCTGGTGAGTTTGAACCGCCAGCCTTCTGGTTAGCAGGATGAATAGTAGGATGTTTTAAATATTTCAATAGCCAGTCAAACATTGGAAAAATACTGTATTTTTCTAAAAAATCTAACAATACAGTATTTTTCTAATGTTTGACTGGCTATTGACATGCTTGATATTTGAAATGCTTTATGATGGCTGCACAATATGATTGATGTTGTTAGGTTTTCATGTCAGTATAGTGCTGGCCTTGTAAAATGAGCTCACAAGTGTTTCCCTTTCCTCTATATTCTGAAAAAAATATATAAAATTGGTGCTACTTTTTCTTTGCATGTTTGAAGTAACTTACTGGGAAAGTGTTCTAAACTTCAATTTTCCTTGTAGTTGTGATAATGAATTTAATTTCTTTAAGAGATGTAGGGATGTGTAGATATTCTATTTTTTCAAGTGTCAAGGTGGTAATTTGTAGAGTAATATTAATTTTCAGTTTTCTAAATGAATTACAGATTTTATTGTGACTCTCTTATTTGCTTTCCTTTATTTGATTTGTATCAAGTAACAGTAAAATATTGAGAAACATTAACTACTTTAAAAATTCTGGATTTCATCATAGATATTAGAAAAACAACTGAACTTTTTCATTTATTATTGTACTTCACAAACTTAAACATTGTCATTTGTATTTCAAGGATATGAAAACATAGGATGTTGTTTCAGCACATTGAATTATTGAGTCTTCAGGGAACAACTTATCCATCAAATTAAGATGTCAATTTTTTATTACTTGAATCTTTCATATAAGAAAATTCTTTTTTGGTATAATTATGAATTTTGCTGGCTCATTAATGGTGAGGGAGGCTAGTTTATATACATTTAACTAAAAATAGAAAACAAGAATTTGGAAAAAATATTTGCAAAATATGTGCCAGAAACAAGTTAATAATCTACATATATTAAGTCTACTAAAAATTAAGAAGAAAACATGAATAGTCCAATAGAATAGTAAGTAGTGAGCAGACAAGCAATTAACTAAAGAAGAAATTCTGTAAAGATATGAACTCTATCTCTTTGCTAATCAAAACTTTTAAGCAAAACATCCAAATGATGGTCATTTTTATTGATAAGTCTTACATACTGTAAATATCATAGTCTCCATTGATGTCAAAGAGAGTATGAGAAGAATAATATCCTCCTATATTTTTCTTAAAATTATATATTCATAAATCTCTTTTGAAGGAATATTTGGGAATATGTATAAACATTCTTAAGATACTTTGATCTTTTTATTTCATTTGTAAGAGTCTTGGAGTAAGTATTAGACTTTTAGGAATACTCTAAATAACCAACTATTGGGATTTTATTAAAAGTATTAATATGCAGCCTTTAGAAACAATTCAGATTTTTATGAGATTATTTTTTTAAAATTAGTTTACAAAATAACATAAACAGCATGATTTTAATTTTATGAATATGCACTTTTAATATATAAGTGATTATATGTATATTTACATAAATATGAAAGGCTGGAAAGATGTAAACCAAAATCTGATTTATGAACCAAAATGTGATTCCTGATGAGGAATTACAGATTTGTTTAAAGAACAGTCTTTTCTTTATGATCTTATAACTCTTTCAACAAGAAAAATATTACTTACATTTTTATTAATAAAGTAAATATGTAAAGGAGTGATCAATCAAAATAAAATGGCCACTCTTTTTCATCTCCTGTTGTTTCTGCCAATGCTGTTTCTTTTTTATTTATTTGTTTTTTATTTTTATTTTTGCAGTGTTCCTCATCTCCCCTTTCACCCTTATGTTTCTTTTGTTTAAAATTAATTTTTTCAAAGCAATATATATTTTTAAGGCAAGAAAAAATTTACATGTAAGTAAAGAAGAAAAAATAATTCAAGCTGTACAAAAAGGTTATAGAGACAAACTTAAATCTCTTTCTCACCTCTCTTTGTCTGCTTCCCAAAGTCTTTCTCCCAGAAAAATCAGTTTCACCAAATTATTTTCTCTTTCCAGACAAAACTTATATAGACATCAGTTTCATTAGAATTTCTCTATATGCTATACACAGTTCTGCACCTTTAAGCTTCTCCAATGCACCTTACACAAGTGTAATATTACACTTGTGCCAATATCTGCAGTTCACCTGAAAATGTATTAAACACAGAAATCAAGTTTTTTCTTTCTTTCTTCTTCTTCTTTTTTTTTTTTTTAATTGTGCTTTGGGTGCAAATTTACGAAACAGATTTGTTTTGCATTCAACAGTTCATGAACATTTGATTTTACAGCCCCGATTACATCCCCAACCATACAAAACTCTCCTCTCTTCCTCTCCCTGTGACTACCCCCTCACTTCTTAACTATGCATTACTGTCTGTCCAGCTTTCTCTCATTGTGAATTCTGCTCCTCTGGTTCCTCATGGCTGGTTGCTCTAAGGAATGCATCTCCCTACAGTAGGTGGGTGCATCACGCTGGGGTAGATGTTCTGGATATAAGTCTTTCCACTGTTGAGATGAGAGCCAATCTATGGAAGTGAGTCCATTTCTAGGTCTGAAGGGTAAGCCAGGACCATTGTCTCCAGGGTTCCACCAGTCTCTATCCAACTAGTAATTCTGGTCATTTTTGTGGTTTTGAATTTTGTTCCACATTTTTCCTCCCATTCTATCCAAGATCTCCAGTTTCAATCCCTTTCCAAGTAGATGGCAGTGGTAGCTGGGCACCATATAGTTCTTCTGGTCTGGTGGTCATGAATGCTGAGGTCCTTGTGGTCCATCTTATTCTTGGTCTAATTGTTTCCAGGTGTCTTTGATTTTTTTCACTATTCTTTGCTTCAGATGAGAGGAGACCGATAGTTGCATCTTAGATGGTTGCTTGAAAGCTTTTAAGACCCCAGGTGCTACTCACCAAAGTAGATTGTAGAACAAGATTTTTATGTACTATGTTGTGCCAATTGAGCATGATGTCCTCCGAGACTATGATCCTGAGTCCACAGGCCCAGTGACTCTCTCTCTCTCAAGGTGTTTGGTTATCTCTGAGAAGTTACTCCAACTATGTGTTCTGTTGCTTCTGTAATTTATGTGGTTAATTTTATAGCACAAGTGCATATGTAAGATTATCTTCAGCAAAATCTATCCTTGGTCTGGAGTATACTCCTGTTTGCCTGTCCCCACCTGATCTTGTCACCTGTCCATGCATTTATGTGTAGCCTGGTGTTTAGTGTTAGTGGTAATGCAGTATTGTGCATGTACTACTATTTGACTCTGTTGTCTTTATCTCATGTGCACATTTCAGAGCCCTTCCCTTCCCCAGTATCTTCACATTGGTCACAGACTCTTTCCAGACTGTCCCTCCCCTCATCCAAATCAACATGTAACCCTCAACTACTCCAAAATTTTCCCTCTATTTCCCTCCTATTCCCATTAACCAATAGTGAATTTCTTTCCCTGAGTAAACCTTTCTTTGACTTTTTACAATAATGGGCTCATACAATGTTTGTCCTTTTCCAATTCGCTTATTTCACTCAGCATAATGTCCTCCAGATCCATCCATATTGTGAGATGATTCACATATTCTTCTTTATTCTTTAATGTAGCATAGTATTCCATTGTGTGATTATACCATAGGTTGGTTATCCATTCATCTGCTGATGGGCATTTAGGCTGTATCCATCTTTTTTGTTGTAGTGAATTGTGCTGTGATGAACATGGGTGTGCATATGTCTGTTTGTGTCCTTTCACCTTTTTGAGATATATTCCTAGTAATGGAATAGCTAGATCAAATAATATTTCTATTTTCAGTTTTCTAAGGAAATTCCATACCATTTTCCACAATTGTTAGACCATTTTACAATCTCACTAGCAGTGTATGAGTCCAATCTCTCAGCAACCTCACCAGCATATGTTATTTTCTGTCTTGTTGAACTTTACTATTACTGCTGGGATTAGATGGTATCTCATTGTTGTTTTGATTAGCATCTCTCTAATGGCTAATGATCATGAGCATTTCGTCATGTGTTTGTTGGCTGTCAGTATATCTTCTTTAGTGAAGTGTCTGTTCATGTCCCTTGCCCATTTTTGAACTGGGTTGTCTTTTTGGTATTGAGGTGTTGAAGTTTTCTATGTTTTGGAGATAAATCCCTTGTCAGATAGAAATAAAGTTTTCAAATACTTAATTTGGTTTCTCCAAATTTACAATAACAAAAAAGTTGAATAATGAATTGTATCAACACAATCCAGCAATTTCAATTAATATGAAACTCTACACATTGCAAACATTTTATATTGGTTACTCTGGACTACTGAAATGTGAAATTATATATATTATGTCCTACAATCAATTTATGGGCCAATGATACTCAACCTTAAGCACTCTTTGGAAATACCATGCTAGTGTTAATAAACATTTATGCCTGGATCCCACACCTAGAGAGTCTGATTTTATTGTTGTGAGATATGATCTGGGCCAAGAGATTAATAAAAGTTACTAAGTGATTTTAATATGTAGTCGAATTGAGATGGGCATTTTTAATACACCTTTCTTATAAAATTTCTTCTATTTTAAAACAAACAAACAATAACTAAAAAAAAAAAAAAAATCCTCTAGGGAGATTTTCAGTGCAGACACGTTTGTAGAGTTTGTATTTATAATTTTACAAGTAATATCATGGATCAAAACTCTAAATAACTTGGAAACACAAAATCTGAATAACCTTACATAAGGCAATTAATTTTGGTGTGTTACTGTTCGCTAAGCCTCAAATAGTAATCTTAGCAATGAACTCTAATTTTTTCTAGTTAAGAAATAGGAGCAGATCTTTTTCAAATTCAGAGAGAGATGCAAATGTTTAAATAGAGAATAAAAGTACACAAAAGGATTTGGAAAAATAAAAAAAAACTTTAAAACAATAAAGTTTTAAATATACCTATTGAATTAAATATACCTATTAAATTATACTAAGTACCAACTGTTAACCTTTTGCTATGATGAAACTTGCTTGGGGCCAGTGTTGCAATACTAAGTCATATGGTTTATTAGTGTGATCAAATGTTATCTTTCTCATATTCTGTACTAGAAAAATTTAAAATATTATTTCAATATAATGTAAACAGCACATGACAAAGAGTAAATAAAACTAATATTTATACATATTGCAATAGTCTTGGAGAAGTTTGTTTTAATTGCCAACATGAAATAACTATCCAAACAGCTCAGTAACAAAACCTCAATTTTCTGTGGTCATTATTTAAATCACAGTCATTCTAGGGTATTTCTTGATTATATGAGTTGTGCAGAATGCTACATTAGACCTTCTGTAGATTTTAAGCCAATTTTTAGATCTAAAATTAAGTATAACACAACAAGGAAGGATATATTGCAGAACAAAAAGCATAACACCTAAGACAATGAGACAGGTAAGGTCCTGAATGTCAGTCAGGTGGACAGACAGGCAGGAAGATAAAGGATCGATGGAAAACTGAGGCAATTTTTACACCCTTACTATTTAAAATTATATTTGATATCTATAATGAGACCTTTTCTAGCAAAATGATTCAGGAATTGGATCTGGATTTGAATCCTTCCTTTGTTAGTTAATATTTCTGTAATATTGGAGAAATTATTTAATACTTTTGAGATTGATTTTCCTACTTTATTTAAATATTTGTAATAATATTTAAAGGGGCTCTAGTAGTGTTGTGGGTAAGGCGCTTCTAACCAGAAGGTCGGCAGTTCAAATTCACCAGCAGCTCTGTGGGAGGAAGATGAGGCAGTTTACTTCCATAAAGATTTACAGCCTCAGAAACCCAATGAGGGTGGTTTATGGGTGTTATGGTGATTGAATGTGATCATTTTTATGAAATCCTTAGACTAGAGCTGGGCTAGATCCTCAATAAACAAAATCAAACTCACTTCCCTCCGTCAGACTTGACTCATAGCTACCACTCCTTGGATTTTCGAGGCAGTATCACTACAGAAATAGATTGTCATCATTCCTTCTGCAGAGTGAATGATAGGTTTGAACCACTGGCCTTCTGGTTAGCAGTCAAATGCCTTAGGCACTATGACACCGGAGCTCCCAGATCTTCAATAGATGTTCCTTATTTAATTTCCTTAATTGTACCTGAATCACTTCTACTTTCACAAACTTATTTGAGTCTGAATTCTTTAAGGTAAATTTTGAAGTAAGACATAATACTACCACCTAATAGATTATCTTCATTTTTAGTTAATTTGTTTTATTAGTCTGAGACTTTAAGCACTTCACTGTTCATCTCTAACATAGCTAAGAATAAGGAGTTGACCTAAGTTTATGAGAGGGAAATGTATCCTACATTATACATTGAGGTTTATAATTCTATTACTTTTATGTTATTGAATTAACACCATTCCAATGCATTAGATGCTTGCTTTGTCAAAATGTGTTTCAGATATCAAGGATATTTTTATTGTAAGAGGGCTGGTTAGAAAAGAAGAATTTCAAAACTCTTTCCATATTAAAAAATTCCTGAGTGATTTATATGTGTCCACATTAAAGTTTGAGAAGCACTGCTTTAGAGTGTCAACAGATAATTACTCTTATGAATATTTGAAAATAAAGGATTTAACCTTTAAATAAATTCTTATTCCATATATTCTATTTCTATCTCATCTGCTCATAAATTAGATTTGTTGTCAAAAGAAAAAAATAATCAGGTGTAAATTATATATTAAAAATATATTGTTCCTCAAACTACATTGATGAGTAATGACTGGGGTCTAAAAAGCTTTCAAATGGCCATCTAAGATGCAGCTAATAGTCTCCTATAGTTGGATGTGAAGAAGAGTGCAAAAAGCCAAGAGCATTTGGAGGCAATCAGCCTTAGGACATGATGGACCTTGAGACCAGAAGAACTAGATGGTGCCAGGCTACAAATGCCAACTATTCGGGAAAGGATCAAACTGGAGATCCTGGTTAGACTGGGAGGAAAAACGTGGAACAAAATTAAAAAAACACAATAATGACCAGAATTACTGGTCAGATGGAGTCTTGTGGGACCCCCAATACTGTGGCCTTGGGATATGCTTTGGGCCTGGAATGAAACTCACTCCCAGGGGTTGGCTCATAGCCAATAGTAAACACAATGTACAAGCAGACCACCCAACCCAGGGTGATGCACCCACATATTCTATGGAAGTTCATCCCTTGGACCAATGGACCACAGGGCATCAGAGGGGCAACGTTTGCACGGAGGAAATGCAGGACACAGAGGAGTGCATAGAGTGCATACTATGAGGGCACAGGGTGGGCAGGCATTTATTGGCCAGGGAGGGGAGAAGACTGGGTCAGGGTTGGGGATAGTAACTGGGGAGTAAAACCAAATGTACATGAAATGTTGAATGTAAAACAAACTACTCTGTAAACTTGCGACTAAAGCACAGTAAATATACTGTGTCGTTTAATGGCAGTGAAAACATCAACAAGTTCCAAAAACCTTCTATTAGTCTGCTTTATTATCTGTAAAGAGAAGTAGTTAGTACCTATACTGGGCACTCAATCAGATTATTTGGAAGATGCAATGAGCTAGTACTTTATTCATGTTCAATCTTTGTGTACATGCATCAGTGAGTTTCTGAGCAGAAAATAACCAGGATTTAAAAGGTGTAAGTGACCATAAGTATATTATGAACAAGAGCTTATTAGGAAAAAGCACAAGGTGGCCACCTCGCAGGTGTTTTAATAACCTTTTATTTTTGCTGCTTCATAGCAGGCATGGGTTAGAGAGGGAGTGTCCTAAATGGAAGGATAATTTGCATTTTTATTTGACTATTTGTGTTGACTTTGCTTTGGTGGTCCAATCATTTGCTTTTCAATTAGCCTATAGTTGAAAACATGAGTGATAATAACACAAAATAAGACAGAAACTGAGTTTTCGTCACCACTTGCTTTTAATGTTGCCTAGTAATCAATTCAGTCAGTAAGTGAATTGAGGTCTAAAGAAATGTTGTGTTCCAAGGAATTAGGCATGGCAGTCAGGATATTGTGCAGAGTGTATTCATGGAAGCCAATAGTATAAATTCTGGTTCTTTCCTTTACAGATAAAAAGACTTGTGGACCTCATGAGTTCCAGTGCAAAAACAACAACTGTATTCCAGATCACTGGCGGTGTGATAGTCAAAATGACTGCAGTGATAATTCAGATGAAGAAAATTGTAGTAAGTAACTCTTGCTTAATAATGTTGTGAGCTTGATGGCCTATTCAATAAACAGCATGACATATTTTCAGTTTAGTTGAGGTATAAATTTCAATCTATACTTCCTGGACCTCAAAATTTTATACATATATTCACTGTGGCGTAGTGCCTAAGGCATTTGATTGCTAACCAGAAGGCTGGTGGTTCAAACCCACCAGCCACTCCTCGGAGAGAAGATTGGATGTTCTACTTCTGTACAGATAGCACCTTGGAAACCCAAGGAGGGGTCACTATGAGTCAGGTCTGAATCCATGGCAGTGAGTTTATTTTTATTTTTAATTTGCATTTGGACAAGGATAGTCAGACTGAATTGACCTAAATTTCCAATGGTAGACTTATTGAAATGCTCATTCTGGGAGTTATTTTCTTGCGGTTATCAGAATTTGTATGAAAGTATCATGAGGTTTAAGGCAACCCATTAGTATGCAATGAAGGAACTCCCTGATGCAAGTTCATACAATGAACTGAATGATATGGAGGCAGTGCAAAGCATATCATTCTTTAACACATAGTCTTTATTTCATTTCTGTCTCAAATCATTTTATACTACAAATTCACCCATGAATGTCTTTCAGTGAAATGTTATTTATTCTCTCTGGAGTGAATAATTGTTTTTTGTTTGTTTGTTTGTTTTTGTTTTTTCTATTTTGGCTACTATATTTTACACATAAGGTAAACAATTGACTAAGTAGTTTCAGAATTGTCAGTATTCATTAATTGAGATGGAAATGAAGTCAGAAGACAAACCTTTCATTTCCTCCCAAACATAGTTCACAGAAACTCACACCATCACAAGCATCACAGGCTGCTTTTTGACATACAGATAGCCCAAGCAAGAAGGATAAGTAGTGAAGATCCATAGGGGTCCAGGAAGCTGAACGCCATCCAATCTGACATTTACCCTGGCCTCTTACACACTGGACCTAAAGATCATTGTTGTCAGATTCAAGTTCAAGCAGCCTTTTCCTGCTCACATTCCAGGCATATCACTTCTTCCTATTCTATCATGTTGTTGTTGTTGTTGTTTGCCGTCGAGTCAGCCCTGACTCATAGCGACCCCTTCCTTGGGTTTTCGAGGCAGTATCACTACGGAAGTAGGATTGCCCAACCTTCCTTCCAAGGAGTGGCTGGTCCATAATCCAGGCAACTTCAAATATAGTTGCCCCACTGTTTCATACAGCATCTACACAAGATGGGCCTCAGCTCAAATTCTTTGTAGGAATTATGCTTACTGCCAAAGAACTCTCACTCTCTGCATTACTTTGCTCCTGAAGTTCTGGTCACTTGGCTTCCCTGTTTTCAACCTCCACTTCTCATCACTTGGCAATCCATCACTGTCTGTTCCACCAGTGCCCTCACAATCACTGTTCGAATACTTCTTCAACTCCCTCTGATGACCCAGGGCTGCAGCTACACATACAAAGCTCTCCTTTATTCCTTCCAGGCTCTGGATTCCTTCATTCCTTCCCTTCTGTTTCCTTGGTATATTTGTACTAAGAGTGTTTGACTCTACCACTTTCAAACCCGTACTGAAACTCTGACCTTTGGGTGAGGCTCCAGTCCCTGGCATCTGCCAAGACCCTGATACAGAGTGGCTTGCAGAGAGCAGCTTCATGGTGCTCCCAGATGCCTGAATTTGCCAGAGCAAATAGATAAACACAACTTTCTTAAGAATTTTTTGATGATGCTTCAATTTCTGCTGAATGTGGGACAGACTTGTTTTGTAAGACCCTTTAGATAACCTATCTGTGGTAACATCACCTTTAGCCAATCTAGGGAACTGACCAGGATGCATTTAGGATGCTTCTCTCTGAAAATACAATTGAGCTATTATTATCAGTTGTTTCCTGAATCTTTATGTAACACATTTTTTAAAAAACAATCATTATCCATCAATTTTATTTTATAAAAAATATGGCAGTATGCACATTTGTGACAATATCTCTATATTCTAGCACTAAATTCTGAATATGTTTGTTAGTAGAACTTAAAAAGAGACACCCCCACCAAAAAAAATCTGCTAATTAAACAGGAAAAGCTCTTAATATTTTTCTCCTCGTTGTGCATCATTGAGTACATTCTAGCTCAGCGCAACTCTATAGAACAGAGTAGAACTGCCACATAGGTTTTCCTAAGTGGTAATCTTTATGGAAGTAAGTCACCAAAATTTTTCTTTCATGCAGCAGCTGGTGTGTTTAAACCTCTGATCTTTTGATTTAGTAGCCAAGTGCTTAACCGTTGTGCCTTTAAGATTCCTTGTAAAGCAATATAACCATGTTTAAAATAAGAATTGAATCATATTTATTAAATTTTTATATTCTGCTTCTTCAATACATGGTTTGATGCAGATTAGTAATAATAATGTCTACTTTAAAGACATTTAATTGGATTAGGAACATTCATTTTCCAAAAGGTGCAAGATTAAATTTATATTGAGATATCTACAATCTCAGTTGCCCTTGGGTCAACTGTGACTCAAGAGGACCTCATGTATGTCAGAGTAGAAATGTGCTCCATAGAGATTTCAGTGGCTGCCTTTTTGGGAATACATCATCAGGCCTTTTTGCCAAGACACCTCTGGGTGGATTGTGGACTCACATTTCCATGTTTTGGGTTAGCAGTTGAGCATGTTAGCTATCCACACCACCTAGGGACTCCTAGGCAAGTTATTTGTTGTTGTTATGTACCATCAAGTGGGACCCGACTCATAGCGACCACTCCTTGGGTTTCCAAGGTGGTATCACTATGGAAGTAGATTCCCAGCCTTCCTTCCAAGAAGGGGCTGGTGGGTTTGAACTGCCAGCATTCTGGTTAGCAGTCAAGTGCCTTAGGCATATCTGTGCTATATTAAAACATAGAATTAGTGGAGTCAAAGGCTTATTAGACCACTTGAATATATGGCTTATAAAATGCCAGCTAATATTTTGAATGGTTTTCCAAATTTAATCTGAAGGAGCACTGGTGGTGCAATGCCTAAGGCATTTGATGGCTAAGCAGAGAGTTTGCAGTTCAAACCAACCAGCTACTCCATGGAAGGAAGACAGGGCAATCTACTTCCATAAACATTTACTGCCTTGGAAACCCAATGGGACTCTCTGTGAGTAAGAATTGACTTGATGGCAGTGGATTTGGTTTGGTTTTGGTTTAGTGTTTGAGAATCAGGTATACTAAGTATGAAATCTCTGGAGTGTTATGATCATGGAATGCTCTGAACACAAGAGCCTTTATAACACCCTGTTCACATACATATCTCCTACATGACCTTAGTCTTAGGAAAGGTAAGAATATTAGGAAGAGTCATTAGTGTGTTACTGAAAATCTTTACTGTCATTACAGTGTCATTAAAAAACAAAATGAAACAAAAAGTCTTTCCCTCCTGGAGGTATAGTGCCGAAGGCATTTGACTGCTAACCAGAAGGCTGGCAGTTCAAACCCACCAGCCACTCCTCAGAAGGAAGGTTGGGCAATCTACATTAGTAGTGATACCACCTCAGAAACCCAAGGAAGAGTGGCTATGAGTCAGATCTGACTTGATGGCAGTGAGTTTGAGCATAGTCTCAAACAAAAAAAAAAGTAGCAATTATGTATATGCTTTATGTTTATTTGTATATGAGAGTTTAAGTATGCAGTCCACAACTTAGTTTTTGGCACCATTAGTGTTAATTGTCAATGTGATTCATGAGTGGAAATGCCCTATGTCTGAAGAATACTGAGAATGAGAGAGGGTTTGAGAAGTCAAAACTGAGATTTACATCATGGAGAGCACTTCATTCAAGTGGTAACTGAAATTGTATAAGTTAGGTTACTGGTATAAGTAAAGAGGGAGAAGAACGAAGAGTTGAGACAGTCTGTGATTTTGCTGGGGTTTCCGAAGCAGCTGAGTATCTTTGTGTTGACATCTCCTGAAAGTCAGTCTTCGATGCAAGAAAGCAAGGAGAAGGAGCACTGCCTCACTTGTCACTGTGGAAACATACTTATTGTTTTTTTTACCACAGAGCTCTTAAGAAAAAGCAGTGGATGTGGCTGCAATATTAAGCATTGCGGTATAAAATACTCAGTTATGTGTGGTTCTTTTCTGTCTCTTATTCACCCTGAGCTCATTTTCTAAGACTAGTAATATTGATGAAGTTGTAGAAGATATAGGACACTGACCAGTAATGAAGGGTTTGTTGTGAATTGGAAAAGTGAAAGGCATATTCAGGAAAAGGATAAGAGTATGTTAAAATGTTAAACATGTAAGAGTATGTAGGAAGGAGCAGCAGCCATGTAGATGTTTGTGTAATGTTTTAAAATATTATCTTGCATAGGTCAGAAGAAATGACAAGATTTAGATCTTGAAAATGCCAGCAGTTTTGCATAGACAAAAATTGAGTCAATGAAGAATGAGAAAAGAATACAATATATCTGTGGGGAGAACCAGAAGATCAGGCATATAGAAGCCAGCCTTAAAAAAAATACTGTTGTTGTATAAAAATACTGTCAAGATATTTACAGTTTCTAATTATCTTTTGAAACTATTCCAATGATACAGATCTTTGGGCAGTGGTATACACTGGTGCAGTATTTTCTAAATATCATTAGTCAGTGGTATACATTTTAATTCACATTTGGCAGATATTGTTAGCTGTTATTAAGCAGCAAAATGTACAAGTGATGATAATTCAACCTTATAAATTATAAAACAACAGCCTTTTTTTTCTTAAGTCACTTTTGGACTTCTTTTTTATGAGTCTAATTTAATTTATTTGTTTCTTCAAATATGTTGGAAATACTCCTGGCATAGATATGAGACAAGTTCAAATGGTAACTGTAGCTATGTTTTAAATTTAATATGGTTTCTACTCTTTCTCTCTATATATGTTTACATGGGATAATTAGTCTGTTTTCACTTCATCATCTGCTGATCATTTCTGTTGTTAAGAGTTCAATGGGATATATGTTTCAATAATTATTTCTATACTTAAAAACAAGACATGTCCATTATTACTGTAGTTATTTTATAAACTGAACACAGATTTTTAAATACTTGAAACGTTTCAACATCTGTACTATCTTTATCAGAAAAAGTAATATGTGACATGCATGCCTTCTAAGTAATTACTCTGTATCTCTCCATTATTAAGAAGTATCTGTAACAATCTAATAGATTTAAAAATATCAAGTAATTTGATCAAGTAGGTTAAAGTTTATGTGAAAAGACAAGTTACTCTGTCTTATTTGAATTTCTAGTATTTTCACACTATTTGTATCAGAAGATTGTTTGTATAGGATGTCAGTGGTATTAATTATATTATAAAATTTCTTCTCAGATGCTTACATTAACATTCATATAACGTTTGAACTTATCTCTAAGGGTTTATGATAACATGCTCAGTGGAGAAACTGAAGTCTCAAACTCCTTCTACTCTGTCACTAAGTCTATGGCTTTGAAAAGTCACTTTTATTTTCTGAGCTTCAGCTTCTTTATTTTAATGCAAGATGCCTTCTCTCAGTTTCCTAGGGCTGTTGTAACAAAATACCACAAAACTGGTTGGTTTAAAGAAGAGAAATTTATTATCTTAGTTCTGACTTAGAGTTTAAATTTAGGGCATTGGCAGGACATTGCTTTTTCTTTCTGCTCTAGACAAAAAGCCATCTTTGTTTTTCTAGCTGGTAGCCCTGGGTGTTTCTTGGCATTCACTGGCTTTAAGATTCATCTCTGTTTGCTGTCTTCTTCTCCCTGCATGATTATGTCTTTGTGTCTATTCTCACTTTACATAAGACACTACTCAGAATGGATTAGGATCCACCATACACTGCTATCATTAAGTTAACTAATCACATCCACAGGAACAGAGATTAGGACATCCACATCAGCATTTCAGTATATGGAAAGCATGTCCCTGCAAAAGTTTCTAGATTGCTAACTTGGTTATGTCTAGATAACATTTGTTTGAAACCTGACTAATTGTTAATGTTCGAGTTTCCATATCTGTTCTAGGTCTGAGAACATAAGTAATATGGGAGGAAATTAGTTTAGGAACAAATTTTGAAATACTAACGGAAGTTTCATAGTCACATTTTCTTTCAAGATGGGTTAGCTACTAGCTATAGTCATTTTTCTCTGTTACACTTTTGCATACGCAAAATGCTATCATGAAAATCTCTAAATTTTTCCATTTTAATTTATCTTCAAAAGATTAAAGTTAAGATGAGCAATAAGAGATAGGGGATGTTTCACCCCTTACACCCTCCCATAATTAAATTGCATTTTCTGCAAAAGAGGTTTTCTCTTTGATATACTGTAGCAAAGCAATGTGAGGTATATACATGAGGGGTTAAAAACACACTAGCTACAGTATTGTTTGATGACATTTGTGAATGTATAAATAATTCATGATTAATTTTGAGACGTACATTTACTACCATTTTTGCAAACCTGGTAGAAACATGCTGAATTCTGATTTGCACTGGAAACATTATTCCCCAAAATCACTCAGACTCTGAGTGATTGAAAATAAATAAAGAAATAAGAGTGTGTCTTAGTTTCTTAAGGCTGTCATAACAAAATACCACAAAGTGTATGGCTTTAAAGAACTGAAATGCATTGTCTCACACTTCTGGAGGCTAAAATTCCAAATCAGGATTTATCAATCAGGCTAATTCCTTCCGAAGAACTTCTCTCCTAATTTCTGGTGGTTGTCAGTAATCCTTAGGGGCGCTGGTGGACTTTTGCCTAAGGCACTTGACTGCTAAACAGAAGGCTGGTGGTTCAAACCCACCAGCCACTCCTCAGAAGGAAGGTTGGACAATCTACTTTGGTAATGATACCTTCTCTGAAACCCAAGG
>NW_006921735.1:4086444-4098904 GCF_000298275.1 Orycteropus afer afer
TCCAAGGCTAGAAATCTTTATGGAAGCACACTGCTCCATCTTTCTTCTGCAGAGCAGCTGGTGGGTATGAACCACTGGTTTTTTTTTTTTTTTTTTGGTTAGCAGACAAGTACCTTAACCACTACATCACCAGATAATGTTAACTACCATCCAATCAGCTCCAATTCATAGTGCCCCTATGTGTAACAGAATGAAATACTGCCTGGCCCCATGGTATCCCCATAATGTTGCTATGTCTGAGGCTATTTTCCTTTTTTAAACTCTTCACAAATATTCATTTATTTAATTCCTGCACATTCCCATGAGGGAGACACTGTGGAATCAAAGGCACAGAGAAGTTAGTAACTTGTCTAATAGACACAGCTGGAAAGAAGGAGAATCAGCATTAAAACCAGGCCACATCTGGCTCCAGTGCCTTGCCCTTGTCCACTCTTATTTTTTTAATTTATTTTTTGAATTGTGCTTTGGGTGCAAACTTACAAAGCAGATTTGTTTTACATTCAACAGTTCATGCACATTTTATTTCACAGCCCTTATTACCCATCAGTCACTCCTTGGAAGGAAGATGGAGCAATATACTTTCATAGTGAGAGGTCGCTATGAGT
Source organism: Orycteropus afer afer (assembly GCF_000298275.1). Lineage (NCBI taxonomy): Eukaryota > Metazoa > Chordata > Mammalia > Tubulidentata > Orycteropodidae > Orycteropus > Orycteropus afer. Next base: position 4,087,050 of record NW_006921735.1, read on the forward strand.
CGGATCTGACTAGATGGCACATAACAACAACAACATTACAATCTCCAACCATAAAAAAACTCTCCTCCCCTCTCCTCCTTGTGACTACACCTTCCCTGTGTCCTTCTTATCTATGCATTCCTGTCTGTCCACCTTTCTCTCAATGTGAATGCTGCCCCTCTGATGACTCATGGATGATTGATCCAAGGGGGACATCTCCCTAGGGTAGGTGAGTACATATCCCTGGGGTAGGAGTTCTGCATGTAGGTTTTTCTACTGTTGGGCTGAGATCCAATCCATGGAAGCGAGTCCATTTCTAGACCCAAAAGATAACCAGGGGCCACAGTCTCTGGGGTTCTACCACTCTCTATCTGACCAGTAGTTCTGGTCATTTTTGAGTTTTGTTTCACGTTTATCCTCTCTAACTAAGATCTCCAATTTTGATCCCTTTCAGAGTGGTTGGCATTGGTAGCTAGATACTATCTAGTTTTTCTGGTCTCAAGGTTGTAAAGACTGAGGTCCATTGTATCTTTGTTCTTGAGCCTATTTTTGCAGCCACTGTGTTAATTTATCTAATTGAGGATCTTCCTCTTTTTCATTGGTCCTCTAGTTTACAAAACATGATATCATTCTCTAATCATTAGTCCTTCCTAATGACATGTCCAAAGAAAGTGAGATGAAATCTCACCATCCTCACTTTTAATGAGAATTCTGGGTGCACTTCCATCAAGACAGATTTATTCACTCTTCTGGAAGTCCATGGTATATATATGATTAACGTATCAATCTATCTATATCTGTCTATCTATGTGTGGTTTTTTGTTTTGTCTTTGCCAACACCATCATTTTCATGTGTCAATTATTCTTAGGTCCTCCTTTTTCATTGTCCAGCTTTCACATGCATATGTGACAGTTGACAATACCATGACTTAGGTCAGACATCCTTCTGTCATGAAAGTGATATCTTTTTTTTTTTTTTTTAACACTTTAAAGAGTACTTTTGAAGCAGATTTGCACAATGCAATATGTCATTTGCTTTCTTGACTACTGCTTCCGTGGGCATTGATCAGTGATTCAAAAAAAAAAAAAAATGAAATTCTTTACATCAATTTTGTTGCTATTTATCATGATGTTTATTAGTCTAGTCATGAGGATTTTCATTTTCTATAAGTTTAGGTGTAATCCATACTGATGATTGTAGCCTTGGATCTTCATCATCATCATTTCTGCAAACAAGATTGTGTCATCTGCTATTGTTGATGAACCTTCCTCCTATCCTGATGCTGCTTTCTTCTTCATGTAACCCAGCTTCTCAGAATAATTTTTGGCATACAAAATGAATAAGTAAGGTGAAAGAACACAATCCTGCCAGAAATATTTTCCAGTTTTAAACCACATAATATCCTCTTGTTCTATTTGAACAACAGACTCTTTACAGGTTCCTCATGAGAACAATTAAGTGTTCTGGAATTCTCATTCTTTGCAATGTTATCCATAGTTTTTTTTTATGATACACACAATGGAATGCCTTTGCAAAGTCAATAAAGCATAGGTAATATCTTTATGGTATTCTATGCTTTTGGACATCTGCAATGATATCCCTCATACTAAATCTTCTTCTGAATCCTGTTGGAATTGCTGTTTGCTCCCTGTCGATGTATGTCTGAAGCCATTTTTTTTTTAAATTTTGTTCAGCAAAACTTTGCTAGCATGTAATATTAATGATATTGTTTTAAAATTTCTGTTTTCTGTTTCATTCTCTTTCTTTGGTACACACATGGATCTCTATCATTTGGTGGGCCAGGTGGCTGTCTCCCAAATTTCTTGACAAGGACAAGAAAGCACTTCTAGCATTTCTTCTGTTTGTTGAAGCAGCTGAATTAGAATTCCACCAATTCATGGAACGCTGTTTTCCAACAATGCCTTCACCATGGTTCTAAGTCTTCATTCAGTTCTAGTGGTTATTGGGCATATGCTCCCTCCTAAATGGCTGAATGTTGACCAGTTATTTTTGGTACAGTGACTCTGTATTCCTTCTATTTTTTGGGGGTCAGTGTTTTCTGCATTACTTAGTTCTTTGCCCATAAAGTCCTTCAACATTGCAACTCGAGGCTTGGATTTTCTCTTAAGTTCTTTCAGCTTGAGAAATACCTATTATGTTCTTCCCTTTTTATTTTCTCACTCTAAGTTTGCATATTTCATCATCATGTTTTACCATGTCTTCTCAAGCCACCCTTTGAAATCCCCTTTTTGCTTTTTTATGCCATCATTTCTTCTGTTTGCTTAAGCTACTCTGCACTCAAGAGTAAGTTTCAGTCTCTTCTAACATCTATTTGGATATTTTCTTTTTTTCCTTTCAATGGCCTCTAGCTTTCTTCATGTAGGACGTCTTTAATATCATTCCACACCTCTCTGGTCATTAGCGTTTGGTGCATCAAATCCATTTTTGAGATAGACTCCAAATTCAAGTGGAATGTATTCAAGGTTGTACATTGGTTCTCTTGGACTTGGTTTAATTTTCTTCAGCTTCAACTTGAACTTGGATCTGAGCAATTGATGGTCTATTCAGCAGTTGCTCCCTAGGTTAACTAATACAATTGAGCTTCTCATGGTCTCTTTCATTGATGCTGTCAATTTGATTCCTGCATATACCCTCTGGTGAGGTCCAGCATATGTATAGTCATTATTTGTGTTGTTGAAAAAAAAAAATAATTCACTGTCATCAAGTCCATTCTGACTGATAGTGACCACCATTGGGTTTTTGAGGTTGTAAATTTTTATGGAAGTAGATCAGCCCCATCTTCCTTCCTCAGAGCTGCTGGTGGGTTTGAACTTTTGAACTCACAATTAACAGCCAAGTGCCTTATCCACTACTCCTTATGGTGTTGTTGTGAGTTATAATCACTGAGTCCATTTAAATTTATTAACTGTAAATAATGCCTAATCTAAATACTCAATAAGTAGATCATTGCTCATGTCAGATGGATCTTGGGTGAAAGCAACAAAAAACAGAAAAACATTTACTTGTGGTTTATTGACTATACAAAAGCATCTGATTGTGTGGATCATAGAAAATTATGGATAACATTGAGAAGAATGGGAATTCCAAACACTTAATTGTTCTCATGAGGAAACTGTACATAGACCAGGAGGTTCTCATTTGAACAGAACAAGAGGATACTGCATGCTTTAAAATCAGGAAGGGAGTGTGTCAGGGTTGTATCCTTTCAACATACTTATTCAATCTATATGCTGAGCAAATAACTTGAGTAGTTGGACTATATGAAGAAGAACTCAGCATCAGGATTGGAGGAAAATTGATTAAAAACCTGGAACATGCAGACAACACAACCTTGCTTGCTGAAAGTGAAGATGACTTGAAGCACATACTGATGAAGATTAAAGACTACAGTCTGCAGTATGGATTATATCTCAACTTAAAGAAAATGAAAATCCTCACAACTGAAACAATAAGCAGCATCGTGATAAATGGAGAAAAGATTGAAGTTGTCAAAGATTTCATATTACTTGATTCCACAATCAACACCATAGGAGGCAACAGTCAAGACATCAGACAACATATTGTCCTGGGCAAATCTGCTGTAAAAGACTTCTTTAAAGTGCTGAAGAGCAAAGATAATATCTTTGAAAACTAAGGTACACCTAACCTAAGCCACAGTATTTTCAATTGTCTCATAAGCATGTGAAAGCTGGACAATGAATAAAGAAGACAGAAGAAGAGTTGATGCTTTTGAGTTGTGGTGTTGGAGAAGAATACTAAGAGTATCATAGAGTGCTAAAAGGGCTAACAAATCTTTCCTGGAAGACTGCAGACAGAATGCTCCTTGGAAGTGAGAATGGTCAGACTTCATCTCATCTTCTTTGGTCATGTTGTCAGAAGAGTCCATTGCCTGGAGAAGGATGTCATGTTTGGTAAAATGGAGAGTCACTGAAAAAGGAGAAGGCCCTCAATGAGATGGATTGATGCAGCAGCTGTAACAGTGTGCTCAGATATAGCAAGGACTGTGAGGTGGGCAGAGGACCGGGCACTGTTTCATTCTGTTTTACATAGAGTTGCTATGAGTCAGACGTGACTCTATGGCACCTCACAACAACAACAATAACAAGCATGGTAGTTATCAATTGTTATCATCACAGGCAGTAATATTACTATTGATAAGAATGTTTTAGATAAAGAAATGCAATATGTGTGAATGCATTCTAAAAACAAAAGAAAGAAAACAATAAATACTGGCATATAAAAGAGTATAAAATACATACAAGAGTGTAGAGACAAAAGGAAAATCATCCTCATGGTGGCCTTTTTTCCATTCTACTGAGTGACATATTTCTTATTCATAGCCTAAAAAATCACATTTCATAAGAAAATGAGGCCCAGGTCTTAACAGAATACTCTGGTATAATTTATTATTTGCACAGTTCTTCCAGCATTCTCCATGGGGATATTTATATAGTTTAGGAGTCCTCATGATACCAAATGATATATTTCCCTATTGGTAGAAATTAAGTGATTGTGTGGAAGAATAACCCAGCCACTGGCTGAATTATTCACAAAATTTATGTAAAATACTAGATTTCATGTGGGTGTTTCTTAAATGTAATATTTCTCACATATTCCTTCTTCTCATGGTAGGAATAGTATTGTATGTGTGGGACAACTGTAAAAATAGCTGTTGAAAACAATAGGGTCTTTCATTGTGCAAGTTATTAATTTATTTAGAATACAGAAACTGAACAGGAGATATCTGTCAGCAGTCATATTGATTATTTGCCAGAATAGATTTCTGGAGCCCTATTTCACTGTCCAGATGAACCTTAGTCCACATAAGACTTAAGCCAAGTAGTAAGTCATGCTGTTTGGCTTAAGTCCTCCATGGGATGGAACAGGAAGGCATACTCAGATGAATACTAACAAATCATCTAGAAGACGTCAAATAATACAGGACATAAGCAAACAATTGCATAGAAAAATAGGAAGTTTCAAAGAAAATAACCTTCTTTTGTGTCCTCAAATCCAGATGTGTAATAATCTCTTATATACCTTTATTGTTTCATGAACTAAGGATTTTCCAGGGACAAAACAGAAGAATTATAATGTTATTAGAATACATAATAAAAAGCAATTCACTCTGCAGTTAATAACCAGCCTCATGGGTGTATTTGGCAGATGAAGAAAGTCCCAAAATGTCTACTTAAAGTAAGCACATAAAATGACTTACAACTCCAAAAAACAGAAGATTATCATTACATTGCAACAATATGTAGATTTACATCCTTTTCATTTTACTTTGTTTCTGTATTTTTATTAAGCAGTAAGCTATTTCCCTTTTGTCTTTTGTTTTTGTTTTTGTTTTTTTGTATGTTAGTGTTACACTGCTTTCTATTCATGACTTTAAAAATAAATTTGAAAAATCACTATATTATATACCATAGATGTTTCATGGGAATTTTTTTCTAAACAATTTATTGGTCTTACTTGGCTAACCTCTTTTGTTTTCCCTTTAATGCTACCTCATGTAGTATTTCATATAGATTTTAGAATGCAGTCTTATATAAGAGAATAACCTTGTGCTATTTTCCATCCCTAGAGCCACAGACTTGTACATTGAAAGACTTTCTCTGTGCCAATGGGGACTGTGTTTCTTCAAGGTTTTGGTGTGATGGAGATTTTGACTGTGCAGATGGCTCTGATGAGGTAGGCATCTTTGCAAAATTGAACTGAAAAGAAAGTTTTTTAGAAACACACTGTATTATTCAGTCCAATGATTGTGACGTGCACAGCTCTGAAATGCACTTTGCTCCTGACACCCTGAGATAAGAACTATATCCGTGCACTGTGCCACACATACCCAGCCCAATAGTCACTCTTATGCTGCTATTGACAGTTAATTTTATAGTCTGTTTTACCTCAGTAGTGAATGGCTGAATTGGGAATAAGATGCTTGAAAACCCTATTCTCAGTAGCTGCTGCCCTTGCCATCTGTGAATTTGATCATAAATTTACTGCAGTATTTATGGTCAGGGCCAATATTTTTATGCATTTTAAACAGTTTCTTCTCCCCAGTCTCTTTCTTCAATAGATATAGTCTTACAGACTTTGATATGGGTCATCAATTTTCATGAAACCACAAGTTGAATCTTGCTTAGATGATAAATCACAATCCATTTATAAGACCCAGGTACACACAATTGAAGTGAAAAAGTTCAGAATTTCTCTGGATAGTTCTGTAAAATTAATTCATACTCACTGTTATATCACTTTATATAGTGTTATTCATTCATCTATATATGTATGTTTCTGACATGTATTGCTCCATGATTCTTTAGAGATAATAATTATCTATATACCTATCTAAATATTTCCAATCAAACTTGAAATGGTCACAAGCCCATACTTATAATGTCGGAGTGAAGTGTAATTATAGTGACTTTTAATGCTTTACTTTTCATTTCTGAGTAGTATAAGAAACACAGGGCTTATGCAATCAAGTCTAATGGGAAGTGAAGGAGGAATAGGAGATTTCTGGTCCTCAGTGGCCACGATGGCTTCTGGTGAGACAATAGTTCTCTAGAGCTATTCTTGCTGTTCTTGTTGAGCCACAGATACACACATCCTTCCTTTGGGTTTTCAGTGACCATAGGATTGACCCAAGAGGATCCTCCTTGCTTCTTGAGAGTTCTGTATTTCAGCTACCCCCATCTGTTTTTCCTGAAGAGATACTACATGTCATATATATATATATATATATATATCCAAGTCAGTTCTCTTCCAGTCCTTAGGCATATTTAAGGGTTTGACATCATTTTCTTGAACAAGTCATCTTAATTACATTCTAAGGCCTATATTTTGGGAACAAATTCTTGTCACTTCTGAAATCTAAACTTCAAGGACACACAGATCTCTTAAGAGAAGTTGAAAAATTCCACTTCTACTGATGTCACTATTTACATGCAAAATAATCAAAACCTATAAAGCAGTTAAATTATTATTCCATTGAGCAGCCACATATTTACTTAAAACAAAAAACAAACCCACTTGCTATCATATCAATTCTGACTCATAGCGACCCTATAAAGCAGAATTGAACTTCTCTCTAGAGTTTCCAAGGATGTGAATCTTTACAGAAGCAGAGTACTTTCATCCCTTTCCTATGGAACAGCTGGTGGGTTAGAACTGCTGGCCTTTTGGTTAGCATTTACTCAAAAATTATATGAAATATTTCCAAGGCAAGAAAACACATTTTTTTTTTTCTTGAATGTAGATTCATCCATACAATTATGTTTTTGAGTATATTCCACAAGCCTGTGCAATCTGTAAAACATCAATACATGTGGATTCATTATCTCAGGCTTGATTTCATATTATATTTAGCCACTAAATGTGCAAGGCACATATACAGAGTCAATTAATTCCTTTTCAAAATCTTATTAAAAAAAGTATATATCCTCATTAAAACTATTTTTCTCATGCCATAACTTGATGGATATAGCTTTTTAATGTCTAATATATCTCTATATATTCAGACATTTTCATGAAACTTCCCCTAGGGAATCAAGTTACTTTGTTTGATATATCTTAAAAGTAGACTTTCTCTACACTTACAGATGTTGTTGATGTTATGTGCTGTAGAGTCAGCCCCAACTCATAGCGACCCCTCCTTGGGTTTCCGAGGCAGTATCACTATGGAAGTAGATTGGCCCATCTTCCTTCTGAGGAGTGGCTGGTGAGTTTGAACCACCAGCCCTCTGGTTAGTAGTCAAGTGCCTTAGGCACTATGCTACCAGACCTCCCACATATCTAGCTTATATGTAAGGAAATGACTAAGACAAAAGATAGATGATGTCTAGTTTTTTTTTTTTTTCCTTGAAGTCTAGATTGACTGAGATTGCATTTACTAAAGTCACCATAGAAATAAAAATAAAAACCAAAGATGCAAGCAAAAATGTAAACAAAGCAGAGGAATGAATCAAATGGCTAGAAAGCAAAAGCACACACAGATTACACACAGATTGTATGAATCTGAACTAATAATTTAATTTGCTTATTAATATCCAGACAAAGATTAATTTAAGAAACAATAAAAAAGTTGAATCAATCAAATTGTATATCAATTTGGAGGTATAGACAGAGAAGAATTATATTTAAAGTAATTTTGAAACACAGTATGTTGTCTCTGCATCAAGTATAATATATTAAGAATAAAATGCAAAAGAATCTTAAAATGCATTTATTATCTTGTTAATAGTAATATTAGTATTGCTAATTTGGAATTCATGTATTGAGAGAAATGTAGTTCAAATGTTTAATTGTACTGATGTCATTATCAGTCAAAATTTTCAGGGTACAAGAAGCAAATAAACCAAACCCACTGCTATCAACTCATAGTGGCTCCCATTGAGTTTCCAAGGCTATAAATGTTTTAGGAAGTAGATCACTTTATCTTTCTTTGGGAGAGCAGCTAGTGTGTTTGAACACTAACCTTCTGGTTAGCAGCTAAATGCTTTACCCCATACGCCACCAGAGCTCCTTAGGGTGAAAAAAAGGATACACAAATATAAAAACTGTGAAAATAATCTGTAATACCAAATTCAAAAGTATCAGTATGAAGACTTGATTTATATTTCTCTTTCTAAAATTATACATTTCCCAGCTCTGCCCTGGAAAATAATGATAAGTAATGGCAAATTTTCAGTAATTACTATCCTCAGAATTCACATTGTAGCCTCTACCTACTATTTCCTGATTAGAAAAAACAAGACCTTTAGGAGAAATCTCTGATTCTAGGTCAGAAAAAGGAAATGGACAAGATGATGCATCAATGTCTTCTTGAATCAGAAAATGAGATTCTTAGAATCATGTCTAACATACACAATTACAAACTTCAAGAGGTTCAACTGACCAAAGAGCAACAATTTGAGCATTAGAAGGAAAACTGACCTTAATGCATGAAAACATTAAATATATACATATCCATGAGTTCATAGCAATACAAAAAATGTAAAAAGCTCATTATTCTCTCTAGAAGTTGCTATATCACCATTCTTAATAGGCAATCAGCCTAATTCAGAATGTGAACCTTCTAACGAGTAAATTATCTAGTTTCTTCATGTAATAAATCACTTAACAAACAAAAAAACAAACAAAAAACTGAGAGAATGGAAAATAGTTATAGTTTAAAAGAAAATTCAGAGATATATCAACCAAATACTGTATGCAGACATATTTTGAATCCTTATTTTACTGAATAATATTTTATATAGTTAAAGAAACAAGTACATTTTGAATATGGATTAAAAATAAACTTAGAATAAGGAATTATTGTTAATTTTGTGATATTGTTATTTTCAGTTAATGTTATTGTTATTTGAGAATATCCCATAATACAAATAACTCCTGAGTGGTGTGGATTAAATGAGAATAATAGTGTGGATAATTGTTGAAAAAATAATCGAATAAACACACACAAATCAATTACACTAAAATTCATTGCAAATAGAAATCTTCTGATGATAGGAAAAGTACCTAAAATAGAACCTTCTATATTCTTTTCCAAACCCTATAGATGTGTCAGCATCATTAGTTATCGAGCTTACTTAAATGCATTTTATTGTTAAGATGACATTCATTAATTCTACAAATATTCATTGAGTAGTTACTATAATCACACCATTGCTCTAGTCACTTGATGAGCAGACAAACGTAATGCCTGTTCTAATGGGGCTTAATTACACGGGGTTTTAATTTATGTTCCTCATTTTCTACATTTACTAGTTAATTCATTCATTTACATGTTTACTAATCATCAGTTCCTATTGCATGCTTACTATATGTCAGTCACTTTTTTGATCATGAAGAGTATGGTTATGAACAAAGCATTTTGAATGCAATATCTCATGATCAATGCATGGGTTATTTCTCCTACTTTTTTTTCTCAGTATCCACCATTATTGTGCTTACCCTTTAGACATACCAAATTCTAGTTATCCTTACATGTGAAAATCCATAGATTTCTTGTGCATCATCCTTGTTGCTGCCTTCTCTAAATCCTCAATTTAAAACCATAACCATTTATTTTGACACTTAATATATTTTATTGCATGTGTTGATTAAGGTGTTAGTCTTTCCTACTAGTCTCTGAGTCTATCAAATGCAGGGAGCGAGTCTTAATGTTTTGTTTTCTTATATCTTACCAACTACAAAAGTCCTGGATAAGTGGTAAACATCAATACTTTGGAGAAGAACTAGGGGAAGGAGGAAAGCAAGAAGAAAAGAAGTGTATCATTTGTATTGTAGTCAGTACAATATAAAATTCTTTGCTGATGGTGTTTTCTTTAAAAAAAAAATCAACAGCAAAGACAAAATTACAAGAAGTTGGAAAGGATGCCTTACATCCTTACATAGGGATGGAGTAGGAAAGAAGTAAGGACTAATAGCTTTCTTGCCTCTCTCACTTGGAGTTCTACAAGCTGTGACAATGTTATCCCTTTTGCAGAAGGAAAAAACAAATACCTTTCGGCAAGAATAGAACTTGCTTAATGAGAAAAAACACCATCCAAATTTGACACTTCAATAGGACATCCCACTTCAACCAGTGTTTAAACCCAGGGAACATTAAACTCTGTGGATACTGTTCATTTAACCCATATAAAGAATTGAACAGTTCTCAGAGTTCAAAATGGAGTCTCGTCAGTAAACACCATGCTAATTTCCTCTAGCATCTTAGTGCTTGAAAAACTAGGTTTGAAGTAGGGATTCTGAACAGCTCACTGAGTCTGAGAGCACCAAACTCAAGGGAGCAGAATTAGAAAGGAGAAAGGGACAGGGGATAAAAATAACATGATCAGGAGATCTACCCTGCAGAGCACTGACAGGCAGCTGAGAAAGGCCATTGGAGACCTCCCTGGGGGAGCTCCTACCGGCAGGTGAGAAAGGCTATCTGAGACCTCCCCAGTGAAGGAAGAAGACACACCACACCAGCATACCAGCAACCACACCAGCATACCAGTGATCACCTCCAAGATTTACCTTCAGCACCTGATTTTATTGGTAACTTGGATCAGTTAGGTGAAAACGAGCACATCCAGAGCTTCTGAAACCCAAAAAGAGAGTCCACTGGTGCTGCAAGAGAGTGGACCTGAGGAGGTGCCCCCACAGAAGATCACAAATCAAGCTTGGGTCAGCTTAGTGGCATTGAGGGGCCCACACTTGACTTTGTCAGGAATATTGGGACCACAGGGTGTGAGCAGGCACTGGCCCAACTCCAGTGCGAATGAAACCAAGAGAATCTTTGGCAGCACAGGTAGGTGGACTCAGAGAGGAACTCCTCGGTGGATTGCAGAGCTGGGCAGCTGTCTTGGGTCAACTTTCTGGCACCAAGAGGCCTCAGGAGCAGGGTTTTTGCATATGTCTGAGCCTGGTGGAAAGTGGTGACCACCTAACAACTGGAGTCTTTGCTGAAATTGAGGTGCAGGCCTGTGAATAACAGTACAACGTCATCATTAACAGCCTGATCAAAGCCCTAGAAACTTCCCCTAGTAACAGGGAGCTTTCCTTCTTCCTCTTTTCTGCTCTCACCTTCTCTGCCAACAACCTCACTCATCCAATAGAAGAAACCACATTCAGCCACCATAATACATCCTGATTCAAATTCTAAACCATCTTTATGACAAACAGAAACCCATATCCACATTCCATTGGAATCCACAGTGATTTCACCATCACAAAGAAAACTGCAGAGCAACCCAGCATACCTGAATTAATAACTAAAAAAAAAAAATTAAATACAACAGCTTCACCTTTTCAAAATATTAAATCATAAAACCAACACAAAACAAATCAATACACAACCAACAGC
>NW_006921735.1:4099688-4101416 GCF_000298275.1 Orycteropus afer afer
ACTTATAATAATCAAACAGTTAGGCTGAGCTCTGATTACTCAGCAGAAACTATGCAGGAAAGAAGGCAATGGGATGGCATATATAAAACCCTGAAGGAAAAGAATTTCCAACCAAGAATCCTATATCCAGCCAAATTATCCATCAAATACGAGGGCAACATCAAAGCATTCTCAGACAAACAGAAATTAAGGGATTTTGTAAAAAACAGACTAACTCTATAAGAAATGCTTAAAGAAGTCCTTCCAATAGAGACCCCACAACAGAGACCAACAAAATCAGGTTATGTGTCATTAACACTGACACCAAATCAGAAATAGAAGCTCAAAATAAGACCATAAAACATTGTACCTTAAAAACCAAGGAAGTCAATCACCACATGACAACAGCAACTAACCTATTAGAGAGAATAAAACTTCTAGGTACAAATTTCCAAATGAAGAGGAAAGGAGGAAAGTGTCTTCTCAGAACGCAGTGTTCTAAAAATGTAGAGACAAGAATGTACTCCAAAGTAACCACAGAGAAAATTAACAATCCCCCTAAGCAAATCCAGAAGGAAGGAAAACATACAGGTTTAATAAGCACAAAACTGACAATAAGAAGAGAGAGGAAGCATTAGGCAACAAACTGAATTCAGCACAAAAAAGTATATGAACCAAGGAAACACCAACACCACGGCAGAAAAACACAATAGAATGACAGCAATCAATCCATACATATCACTAATTACACTCAATGTGAATGGACTAAATGTACCTATCAAGAGAAAGAGTGGCAGACTGGATAAGAAAAGAAGACCCATCAATATGCTGCCTACAAGGGACCCATTTTAGGCACAAAGATAAAAACAAAGCAAGGGTTAAGGGATGGAAAAGAATATACCAAGCCAATGGTAACCAAAAAAAGAGGAGGAGTGGCAATATTAATTTCTGATAAAATAAACATTTAGGTGAAAAACATCATAAGAGACAAAGAAGGACATAATATGATGCTGAAAGGGTCAATTGACAAAGAAGACTTTACAATAATAAATATTTATGCATTCAATAAAAGTGTTCCAAAATACATGAAGCAAATATTAACTAAATTAAAAGGGACAATAGACAACTCTACAATAGTAGTAGGAGACTTTAACACACCACTTTCAAAGAGGGACAGGTCAACGAGAAAAAAACTCAACAAAGACACAGAAGAACTCAACAATACAATCAACCCACTCGACCTCATATACATATATAGAGCATTTCACCCAGCAAAAGCACAAACCATATTCTTCTCCAGTGCACATGAATCCTTCTCCAGAATAGACCATATGTTAGGTCACAAAACAATCCTCAGTAAATTCAAAAGCATTGTAATACTACAAAGCATCCTCTCGGACCACAATGCTATAAAATTAAAAATTAATAATAGGAAGATCAAGGAAAAAGTATCAAATATATGGAAGCTGAACAATTCACTGCTCAAAAACTGTTGGATAATAGAACAAATAAAAAAACTGAAATAAAAAAATCCTAGAAACAAATGAGAATTAAAATACATCATACCAAAACCTATGGGACACAGCGAAAGCAGTACTCAGAAGACAGTTTATAACAATGAATGCAAACATCAAAAAAGAGGAAAGAAACAAAATCAACACTCTAACTCATCAACTCCAACAACTAGAAATAGAACAACAAAAGAATCCTACAGTATCTAGAAGTAAGGAAATAATAAACATCAGAACA
>NW_006921735.1:4104922-4123560 GCF_000298275.1 Orycteropus afer afer
TGAGATATCATCTCACCCCAGCAATAATAGCAAAGTTCAACAGGTCAGAAAATAACAAATGCTGGCAAGGTTGCGGAGAGATTGGAACTCTTGTGGACTCCTGCTGGGATTGTAAAATGGTACAACCATTGTGGCAAATGGTAGGGTGTTTCCTTAAAAAACTGAAGATAGAAATACCATTTGACCCAGCAATTCCATTACTAGGAATATATTCGGAAGAGGTGAGAGACAGCCCATGAACAGACGTATGTATACCTATGTTTATGCAGCACAATTCACTATTGCAAAGACATGGAAACAACTTAAATGCCCATCAACGGATGAGTGGATAACCAAATTATGGTACATGCACACAATGGAATATATGCTACGTTAAAGAACAATGAGGGATACACAAATTATCTCGCAACGTGAATGAACCTGGAGGACATTATGTTGAGTGAAATAAATCAATTGCAGAAAGATAAGTACGGTATGAGCCCATTACTGTAAAAAGACAAAGAAGGGTTTCTTTGGGAAAGGGAACTCACTTTGTAGGTTACTGTGATGAGGAGGGAAAGGGAGGGATTAATTTAAGGCTAGTTGGGGCCCACATGCTGCTGTGGGTAAGAGGAAGGTACAGAAAGGGTCTGTGACCACCATGATAACATTAGGAAATGGGAGGACAGCAAATTGTGCACTTAAGAAATAGATGACAGATGATAATACCAACCAATGTTTCCACAATACTGCATTACGATTAGCACACAACACCAGTCTACAGATAAACAAATAAACACCTGAGAGGATTAGATGGGGGTCAGTGAACAGGAGTATACTCTAGACTAAGGATAGTTTCAGCTGAGGCTAATCTTGCACTGACACCAGTGATACAAAATACCTGAAATCCTTACAGAAATGATAGAAGACAGACACAGTAATCATTCACAGACACCGAGACACTATGGGAGAGAGATCCAATAGATCTGTCATCTCAGGACCATAGTACTGGGTACACCAGACTCAACTGGTATAACAAAATACATAAAAGCCTTGTTCCACATCCTACATTGATAAGTAGCAACTGGGGTCTTAAAAGCTTTCAAACAGCCATCTAAGTTGCAGCTAATGGTCTCCTAGTGTCAGAAGCAAAGAAGAATGCAAAGAAAACAAGGGCATTTGGAAGCAATCAGTCATAGGACATGATGGCCCTTGAGACCAGAACTAGATGGTGCCTGGCTACCAATGCCAACCACTCAGGAAAGAATCAAATCTGGAGATCCTGGATAGAGTGGGAAGAAAAACATGGAACAAAATCCAAAAACTCAATAATGACCAGAATTATTGGTCAGATGAAGTCTGATGAGACCCCCAATACTGTGGCCCTGGAATGCATTCTGTGCCTGGAGTAAAACTTGTCCTAGGGGCTGGCTCTCAGCCCAATAGTTAACAAGATGTACATGTAGACCACTCAACCCAGAAGGACGGACCCACATACTCTATGGTAATACATCTGTGACAGTAATAGAACACGGGGCACCAGAGGACCAACATTCAAATTGAGGAAATGCAGGACAAACAGGAATGCATAAATATGAGGGGCACAGGGGGAGGATTACTGAGTAGGGAGGGGAGGAGACTGGGTTAGGGTTTGACATGGTAAATGGGGAGTGAAACTAAATGTACACATAACATTGACTATAAAACAAGCTCTTAAAAATATTGAATGATTCTCAAAGGTAAATCTGCTATCTTTTTGGACTTGCCAATAAATTCTATATGGGGACTAGTAGAATGACAAGTGTAACAGTCATTTCATAGATCTATAGGAAAAAAAAATCAGAAAAGAGGGAATTTATGAAGAGCAACTAAACTGTAATAGAATAGGTACACAGGAAAAGAGATGAGGACAAAAATGGAATAATACACTATGGGAAATTTGGCCAATGTAAATCAGATTCACCTTAGGGTTTTCCCTTGTTTCAAGTTTCATCTCCCCTGCTATACCTCAAGCACTTGCTTAGAAAAAATTTCTTAACACCTTTTTTGCCCTATAATTTTCATTCTCAACTACAACTATTAAAAATTCATTATGTCCTAATTGTCTTTTGAAGGGTGATCCACTCAACAACGAATTAGTATGACAAAGACATGGGATTTATGCATTGTTTTTTTTTCTTCACTTCTCCCTATTAATATGACCAGGATTTATGAAGAGTGGAAAACTGTATTATATAGGCATGGGCTTAAAATATGACATCAGAGCTGTCAATAGACATAATTTCTATCCATTTAGGTTTCTATCTGTAAGATTTTTACATATAGATTTCTAGTTCCTTTTGAATTATTAGACATTTTGCTAAAAATTTAACTGTTTATTTTTTTTTACAGAGAAATTGTGATACAAGTTGTTCCAGAGATCAATTTCAGTGTTCCAATGGTCAGTGTATATCAGCAAAATGGAAATGTGATGGTCATGAAGACTGCAAATATGGTGATGATGAGAAAAACTGTGATCCGGGTAAGATGACTGATATGATATTTAACTTAGCTGATATTTTACCTTGAAAGAATTTAAACAATGACATGCAGAAATTAGTGGCAAATGCATGTACATATATATGTTTTGAAGAAATAATACCAGATATTAATGAAAGGTGAGAAAGCTACGTGTAAGGATGTAAGCAATAGTCCCTAAACTTCAATTTTCCTCTTTCTGTATATTTTCTGACCATTTGGAATTATTTTTTCCAAGAGAGAAAATTACAATATTTTCAAGCTACAGATACTGTAAAGTCAAGTTTTAGAAATTAAGAAATTAAGCTTATGAAGCAGAAATGTAGTAGTTTCAATGTGCTACCAAATGAGAACAAGCGTTAGTGTATTGCTTCTGTTTACATCTTGGGCCAAAATCAAATTAAAATTAGGAAGAAAACCAGAATATTAAAAAAGACACTACTGCGTGTGTTTTTATTCCTTCATATTGTTGTTATTGTTTTGTGCCATTGAGTTGATACTGACTCATAGCAGAACAATGGTTAATGTGCTTGCCTTCTAACCACAAGGTCATAGGTTTGAATTCAACAGTCTCCCTCAGCAGAAAAAACCTGATGATCTGCTCCCATAAAGATGACCGCCAAGGAAACCCAAAGGGGGCACTTCTACTCTGCCTATAGGATTGCTAAGATATGAATCTATTTTGTGTGGTTCTACAAATATGCTCATTAAAACACCTAATTTTTATGCCTATGTATTTTAATAAAATTATCATATAGAAAAAATGTTGGGGGGAAATCATGGTGTAATCTATATAAAACAAGAATGCATTAGTGTAAGGGATTAGGTCAAAAGTAGCACACATACTGCTCACAAGTTGCTATGGCTCGCTATAATGCCACTGTACATTGCTCATTCATCATAGCTTTCTTTCTTACTGAATCCAGACATGCTCTCAGGCTTCTTATCAATACATATCTGTAGGCAAGACTACCAATTAAAAATAACTAAAACTCAAGGAAAAAAGCTTTTCAGCATTTCTCTATTAAGCAATTCAGAATACATCTGGCTACCTGATGGTCTGACATAAAGCCCAGACCCTCAGAGGTTTGAATCAAAGCCTAGCAAACTGAAACCTGTACCCATTCCCAAAGAGGTCTGCCATAATTCCTATGTCAATTAATTAGGCCGGGTGATGGCCATAACTTATTTATCTTCTTGTTATTTTAAATTTCTGTATCACAAAATATGCTAAAAATTATATAGACTCTGATAATTATACATATATTTATGTTTAGAATTCTAATGCAAAAAATTTATTGAAACATATATAAATACAACATTAATGTCTTCATAGCCAAATAGATCTGCCTGGGTTCATAAAACCATGCCAAGATTTCAGTTTTAGCTTTATGCAATGCATTTGTGGTCTAACATTCCCAAAAATCACTAAATCCTATTGTAATTTAAAAAATAATGTGGAACTTTTGTGTTTTAAAATAATTTACTTTAAGATTATGAAAAACAATCATTTAATCTTCAAAATCTAAGAGAAGAAGGATTGAGTTTTGTTTTTTCTTTAATCCTGTGTGTTGAATTCTTACTGCACAGGTGATAGTAACATTGAAGTATATTTAATTCAATGCAATAATGTTGTAAGGCACAATTTAAATGAATGTTTAACCAAATATTGAATATGGTTTAAATAATATAGAACATTCTCATTGCAATGTATGAGTTCATATTTTTATATGCTTATATATGTTTTTATCCTTCAAACTCATAATTGTTTTTACTGTATATAAATCACAAATTTGTAATTGTATTCAGCTTCACCTACTTGCTCATCAAGTGAATATATATGTGCCAGCGGAGGATGTATTTCAGCATCTCTGAAATGTAATGGAGAATACGATTGTGCTGATGGTTCAGATGAGGTAAAAGCTCCCATTCAAGTAAAATCTTTGAATTATGTGAATTAGGTTTGGTAAAGCTTAACTCACAAAAATAGAACAAAGAGACTGGATCTTGATTCTTAGCAGCATCTAAAATTTGGACAGATAAATTTAACACGATCATTTCAGCAAGTACCTGCATCTTCATGTTGTCCATATATTAAACCTTATTGCCATTTGTAAAGGTTATATTCATTAAACTAAGATAAAAGAAAGTCCACAGTGTAATAAATTTTCAGTAGTGTCAGCTGATTTTTTTTTTTATGTCCTATGACTTTATCATTATCATTAATGAAAACTGCAGTGCCCATTTGTATTTGAACAGATGGACTGTGTGACTGAATGCAAGGAAGATCAGTTTCGATGCAAAAATAAAGCCCACTGTATTCCAATTAGATGGCTGTGTGATGGAATTCATGACTGTGTGGATGGTAGTGATGAAGAGAACTGTGACAAAGGTAAAGTTCTTTTCATTTTTGTGACTTTAAATGAGAGAACAGAATTTCAGGAGCTGAGCAGAATACAAAGTGTGCTAAAGCCAGAGATTGGGTCATTAAATGAGTCTCTACTATTTCTAGTTTCATTATGTGTCAGTTGGTTCAAAATCAAGATCATTATCAGATAAAGATTATTTCCTCTTCCCTTGACAAGGCAACCAAAATATAAATGATTACTGAGTATCTACTATGAGTGTGTCATCCCATCAGATGCTTGGGTAAGGAATAGCACATGTGAAGAATTCAGATAATTTAGCCATTATAACCATTAGAATAAATATTTTCTGTGTCATTTCTCATCCACATTACTTGAAATTACTTTGAAAGAATAGGAACAACATATGTTTTACTATATTGTACACACTCATATGGTATATGATCTATAGGTTATAGGTTGTGTCTCAAATTTCTTTCTTCCCATATGACAGATAAAATTATATATATATATGTGTGTGTGTGTGTATATATATATATATATATATATATATATATATATATATATATATATATATATATATATATGGAACATCAACAGAGGTGATGCTAGGTATTTCCACATTTGTACATTTGTACATACAGAATTTTTACAGTTTAAATATCTAAAATAATTACTTCTCTAAACATCTAGTCGCTATAGTTAAATATGTTCTAGTTTATTTAACATTAGGTCTTAATAGTGTGGTTACATAATATCTCTATCACAAACCAGAAAAAAAAATGTTGTGATTTATATTCACCAGGGGTGGAGGTTATCATTCTAACTTAGAATTTGTGGCTTATTCTAAATCCCCAAATCCAAACCCACTGCTGTCAAATTGATTCGAACCCATAGCCACTCTATATAACAGAGTAGAACAGACCCATAGGATTTCCAAAACTCTAATCTTTATAGAAACAGACTGGTACATCATTCACTTGCAGACTGGCTGGTGTGTTCCAGCTGACAAACTTTCAGTCAGCAGCTGAGCACTTAACCACTGCACCACAAGGCCTCTGGGGAGGTTGGGTATTATTTATTGTTATTATGTGCCATCGAGTCAGAACCGACTCATAGTGACCCCTCCTTGGGTTTCCAAGGAAGTATTACTACTGAAGTAGATTACCCCATCTTCCTTCCAATGGCTGGTGGATTTGATTCACCAGTCTTCTGATTAGCAGTCAAGTGCCTTAGCCACTAAGGTATTATAGAGGGCCATATAAGTTAAATGATCATAATAGCTTTTCTACTTTTGGTTAAGTTCTCACACTCACTTTCTGTAACTGGTCATTCTGAACCAGAGAATTTTGGGTTTACTACTGGAGCAAAAACTCTTCTGTGGGTTCTTATATTCAAAGAAGGAGTTCTAGTTTAGACTAAGACCTAGTTTCTTAATCTGTCTTGAAACTTTCTGTGCTCGTTTGCTCCTGTTATCAAATCCAATCACAGTGAAATATCTCACAAAGCTGTAGTGGTGTGTGGAAATTCCGTGTAGGAAGGGATAATTCTGTAGGATTTATCATTCTTAATATTAGCTTTCATACAGAATTATTTGAACAAAGGATTCCATGTTAAAAAGCTGAACATTACAGTAAAAAAAAATGAGCATTACAGTATTTGAAACATGAGTTATCTGTCAGATTTAAGATGATTCTACTAAGTGTTTAAGTGTAATAACTAAGAAAAAGTCAAGTGTCTTTAATTCAATCATTTACAAATGTGTCATTCCCTCCTCTTTTCTTCCTCCATATAACTGCTGTTTTTCAGTTTATTTGCAGCTAGGTAAATATGTTTCATTGGATTTCTTGGTGGTTAATGTATTTGATCCTGTATGGATATCCCTTAAGGCATAACCAAGCTCATATTTTTAATATTTAGTTTGTTGTTGTTGTTATGTGCTGTCGCGTCGGCCCCGACTCATAGCGACCCCTCCTTGGGTTTCCGAGGCAGTATCACTACGGAAGTAGGATTGCCCAACCTTCCTTCCGAGGAGTGGCTGGTGGGTTTGAACCGCCAGCCTTCTGGTTAGCAGTCAAGTGCTTTAGCCACTATGCTACCAGAGCTCCTAATATTTAGTTTACTCCCAGGAAAAAGATTTGAAACATATGCTTGAAGGCTTTGAAAAAATGGAATGTCAAATGAAACATCTGTACTGTCCCACTTCTATTCCTCTCAAAGCTAGACACTTGAGCTACCAGGTTGTGGGCTAGAAGTAAAGGAGCTCCAGAATAAGCATGGCATATTTTCCCAGTGAATTGATTTTACTAGTTTTCCTTTTAAACACTAATACCCAAAATACTATGGAGTAAAGCAGCATTTATCATTTTAAAGGTAAAACATAGATCAAAAAGAAACTCAGTACTTATTTTGGTCTAAGCTCACAAACTTTTATTCTTTATGACAATGTTAGTGGAAAATATTGTGAGGTTTTATTTTTAGAAATAATCAGCTAAAAAAATATGTAAACCATTCATAAAAATCATAAACTATTTTTGTATTTTAAAACATCTCTTAACCTACATTACAATGGGAACTCTAGAGGCTTATTCTCTGTGATGATGCACTTGTCCAGATTTCTAAGAATCTGCCCGAGGCTCAGTTATAATTTAGACATAAATTATTGTTAATAAATCCTTTTCAGTTCTTCTATACTTTTCCATTGTGCTGATTAAGAACATGACCAGAAAACTGGGAAATTTAATCCAGCCCATCTATTTAAATTATATATTTTTGTTGTTATTTTTACATTTAAAGAATTTTGCAAGTCTAAATTTTTGTTCTTAAAATATAACAAAATTAAATTGGTTTCATTATATGTGCATTTACATGCATTTTCAAAATAAAGCATTTTAAGTTAGACTAAGGTATGGCATGATAGCCCTATGATGATTTTTTGAAATGCAAGTTCTTTATAGCACATTAGGAAATCTTTAGCAGTTATCAGAGTTTGCCTTTCTGTTAAAATTATGATTTCATTTATATTTCTCTTTTGCTTAATAAAAACAGTGGAATGTTCAACACTATTAGAAAAATTACAATGTTTCCTAATGCAATATCTTGGAGTATTCATTTTTCCCTTTTAACAGGACAGATATGCTACAACTAGAGTTTTCTAAAATAATCAGAGGATGCCAACCAAAACCAAAACTACTGCCATTGAGTTGATTCTGACTCATAATGACCCTACAGAACAGAGTAGAAATCCCTTATTGGGTTTCCAATGCTGTAAATCTCTATAGAAGCAGACTGCCTCATTTTAATTTCAAGGAGTGGCTAGTGGGTTCAATCCACTGAGTTTTTGGTTAGCAGCCAAATACCCTAACCACTTCACCACAGAACTCTTTAAAAGATGCCAGGAGTTCATACATTCTGTTTGAATTTAATCCATTGTGAAATGCAACATGCAATGAGATTTCTTCATTTCAATTTTTATTCTGAATGACTACAACTATACTTCATATTCCGTGCCCTTTGATTTTGAATTAAGCCAACACTTACCATACACTGTTATTCATATCTTTAGTTCCTTTATTATTAAATATTTTATACATATTCTTATTTTTACTATTTTCAGAAAGAGTTGTTAAATGGTTATTGCATATGTTTTGGTAAATCATATTTTTTTTAGAATTATGGTATT
This sequence comes from Orycteropus afer afer, assembly GCF_000298275.1. Classification (NCBI taxonomy): domain Eukaryota; kingdom Metazoa; phylum Chordata; class Mammalia; order Tubulidentata; family Orycteropodidae; genus Orycteropus; species Orycteropus afer. The sequence goes on from NW_006921735.1 coordinate 4,113,467, forward strand.
TTAGAGCTTTATGGCATTTTAGAGCTCAGGATTGCAGAGGTCTGGAAGAAAGAGACCCCCAATGTCTATCAGAAGCCTCACATAGTGATATTCACCATGGTGGACTTACCAAGGAGCTGATCTGCTCTGTACCTTATAGTAATTGATATTCATATATGCCATTCAACATGCATCAGTTCCATTAAGATTTTTGCAGAAAATGTTACAACTGTTCAGGTTATAATTATCAATTCTTGGTCACAGACTTCAATTATTAATAAAATACTCTAAGCTATCTATTCAATTTTCCCTAATCATCTCTCTTCACCATTAGTCATACCAGGTGTTTTAAAAGTTACTTTCTTCTTCTACTCTATCACTAAGCCACCTCTATCTTTGTCTCTCTTAGTTAATGACCTTATGTCTAAGTTATAACAGAGAGCCACAAAAGGCTCATAATGGTAAGGATTGTTGTTATGTGCCATTGAGTCGCCCCGACTCATAGTGACCCCTGCTTATGTATCACTATGGAAGTAGATTGCCCAACCTTCCTTCTGAGGAGTGGCTGGTGGGTTTGAACCACCAGCCTAATGGTTAGCAGTCAAGTGCCTAAGGCACTATGCTACCAGAGATCCTATAGTAAGGATTGTTGTTGTTGTTATGTACGTCGAGTCGCTCTTGACTCATAGTGACCCCTCCTTGGGTTTCTGAGGCAGTATCACTATGGAAGTAGATTGCCCCATCTTCCTTCCGAGGAGTGGCTGGTGGATTTGAACCATCAGCCTTCTGGTTAGCAGTCAAGTGCCTTAGGCACTATGCTACCAGAGCTCCCATAGTAAGGATTAGAGAGGCCTAATCTACTTCCGTAGTGATACTGCCTCAGAAACCCAAGGAGGGGTCACTATGAGTCAGGTCTGACAGTATGGCACATAACAACAACAACAACAAAAACTGCACCAGGGACATGCTCAGAGTTTTATTCCAAAGAGCGGGGGAGGGGGTAACCAGAAAAGCAATGTCACATCCAGATGCATGATGGTCAGTTTCTGGGTCCACTAAAACCTTTCCTCTTTCCAGAGATACTTATACCTCTGTTTGAGGACCTATCAAATAGGGGCGATGCGCCTAGTGTGAGGCTTAGTGGTACCTGATGCTGGTAGGGGACCTGGAGCCAGGTCTGGTGATATGTGCCCTTGAGAAGATGCAGCTATTAACTGAGGAACATGCCCCATGAGGAGAAAAGGGAGGGGGCAGGATGACTTTGCATTATTGTGCACTTGGCTAGACAAGATGGGATGGGGTCTGGGAGCCATTTTTGGGAGCTACAGCTATGCCTGGTATATGCCATCCCAATGTCCCAACATTGTTATTTCAATCTGCATGCCCACCTTTTCTGCTCAGCCCCTCGAACCTGGGTGTTGGGACATTGGAGACAAAGGCCACAAAAGCATACAACCCACATCAACAAAATAGCAAGATTATCAACAATCCAAGCAATCCATAAAGCAAGTTTCACCAAGTAGATGGAAGGAAATTAAAACACCCAAGTTTGGGTGTGATTCCAAGAGGGTAGGGAAAGAGTACAGTGCCAGGAAATGAGAAAATAGGATCCACGGGCTTAGAGGACTGGGTTCTCCAAATGTATAAAAATGCTCAGGCCATCGGTTGGCAGGTTGTGGCTTCCATGGAAGTCCCGCAGTGGAGGAAGTGGGCAGTTCTCCCCACACCTAGCAATTGGATTCGTTTTGAACCTCTGCAACCATGACGGCCCAGCCGACAAACATGTTACCTACAATTATTTTAAGGGAGATAAGACAAGGCTTTTAAAGGCATAATCATAGGTAAATCCTAGTTATCTAGTAATATAGAAGCAATACTAGAGGTGGATGTCAGTATAATATCAGGAGAAGGCTTTTGACCAGGTTTACAATACCACACTTTTTCCCCAGTGGGGCCTTCAACAGTAGGTAACCCTGTATAATCTAATGGAGGGATTGGAAAAGTCCATAAACTCACAAAATAGGTTCCCTTTTTCAAATGTTCCCCAAGGTTAAGAATAGTTAGCACAGTTGGGGAATTGGAGTATAACCAAGGAATTATAAGTAAGGAAGCCTCTAAGGCTTCACCCCAACAGGAGAAAATTCCAAGCCACTGTGGACCTACTTGCCCTTTCCAAGGGAGTTTAAATACATGGTCCTCTGTGTCTAGGTCCTGTGGCAAAGACAAAAGGAGGTTATTCTCATGACCTACTGCCGGGAGCAAAATGGCAACTTCAGTGGGTGTCACCTGGATCCATGTGATCCATAGGGGCCCTTAGGCCAACATCTGATAGGAACTTGCATGCTCTTATCAGCAATATGAATTAATATATCTCAGAGCATCTAGAAGGTGTTTAGTCCACTGTTGCAGAGAGTGAGTATCTCTTCCTAAGGTTTATGTCAAGAAGCCATTCATCCTTTCATTAGGTCAGCAGCAATGGGGTTGTATGAAAGGTGAAAATGCCAAGTGATATAATTGGCATCTGCTCAATCTTGTACTTTGAGGCCGGTGAATGGCTTCCTTGATCACTGTTGATGTCTGTGTGGTGTACAACCAGGCAAGTCCCCAGATGGTGAACTGCCACTTCATTGACCATTTACAGGGATATGCTTGAAAAAGGCCAGTAGCAGTGTCAGCACAAGTTAGGATAAAACAAAAATTATCAGATAGAGGAAGAGGTCCTATATAGTCCATCTGAATGTGACTCACCTCTCATGGGACAGGCCTCACTTTTTCTAAAGTACAGAGGGTGAAATCATTGTAAGCTTCTTTAATTTGGTACATGAGACAGGCATGCCCATCCTTGTAGTCCATAAAGTCTTGTATCCTCTATGTGCAGTCTTGTGATGTAATGATTGGGCGATTTCAGTGCTGAGGAGTCTGGTGGTGAGTGTGCAGTGCTCATCTGAGAGCTTTGCCTGGTGGAGTCAGAGTGCTATGGGCTGAGACGTGGTACACAGTAATATCAATCCCCACAGTACCTGCCTATATGTCAGCCCAAAGTTGTTTTCCTCAGAGTGACCATCTGGCAGTCATCCAGTTCTCCCGCCAGTCAATCAACAATAGAGTCAAGCCCAGCTCTCTGTACAGGGTACAATCAGACTATCCTCATGCATAAGTACCATCAAGGGTGCCCTGAGCTCAACCCACTGGCTGATCTGCCCTTGCCCTTGATCTATCCATATGGTTTCTGTGGATGGCAGTAGCCATCCAATGGTAAGGATTCCCTCTGGCAGAGCCATCTGTGTATCTGGAAGCCTCAGGACTGGGCTCAGTGCTGGTCTTAATATGGATTACAGTGATGCCTGGAGTTTCCTGTACCCGGGGGGCATCTTCTTTGATGTATGTTACAGGTCTTAATAGCTGGTGCAGCTCAACACTCAGGGGGCTAGCAAGTTATAAACATGCATGTCATTTAGCAAGTGTCCCAGCTTGAGCCACCCCTGATTGTGGTTTAGTGATTTTTTTTTTACCCACCCAGTGATAGTATAGTGGGTTTTTGCTATTATTGGGGCTCCCTTGGTGATATATTCTACATGCTGCAAGCTCCAATATACAATACAAAGCTGCTGCTCCAGCGGGCTACCACTGCTCAGTCCCTTTCCAAAACTGTGATCAGAATCCAAGGGGAACCCGTCTACTCTGTTGCATTTGCCACAGACCCCAGCCAAAGCCCTCAGGATAGGTAACTTCATCCACTTCACAAGGGGCTTCAGCCTTGATGACCCCTAGGGCCTTAACTTGTTATATTTCTACTTTACCTTCCTGAAGCACATATTCTTGCTTGTGAGACTTTTACATTGGTGGTGGAGGTAAGATGTAACCTTGTTAATGAATGCAACAGGCATCAACTTAGCCTAGCTTTACCCGACCATATAACATTTAAGAACTTGGTAGACAGTCCAGACCCCTGTAATATGGAGGTGTTATAGCTCATCCTCAGTTCTCCAGGTGACTGATGAACCTAGGTGCAGTGTCTTGCAGCAAAGACAAATCATCACAGGTTGATATGACATTATCAATATAGTGGAAAAAAGAAACTATGTTAGATTTGTTGTGCAAGGACCAATAAAATGTGACTTCTACATGGGACCTCTGCTTCCCCAGCAATCTTCATACCAGCAATATTAGGGGATATTGGCCTTGTCACTAGTTTGGAGGGCAGGGAGCCTTTCAGGTGAGAGGAGCACTGGATTTAACCTGTTTATGGGGTGGGGAGGGGTCACGTCTTTGACCTCAGGGAACTGTTGTTTGGACTTCAAAAGCTGCCAAAGCTGCAATAGGGTGTCATTGGGCCCTTTATCTATTTTCTCTTTGTGAGTGCCTGTGAGTATAATATCTGCCCAAAGCTGGCCAGGATACCTTCAAAGGACCCTTTTGTTTTGATTTTGTCTGCTCCTGAGGCTTGCTGGAGGCTCTCACAGTGAGGCTGAGTTTTTTCTCTCTCTTGGACTTATGTCCATGATACTCTCAGCCTTTTTGTTGATAACATGTAGCCAATTCCACTATCCCGTGATGGCATAGTCTCTCACAGTAGTGTGTTCTTGCCATTCTCCCCAGGGTAGATCATTGGGATCCACCCACTGGGGATGGGGCCCTACTGGTTTTGAATTTAGTGATAACCTGAGGCCAAAACTTGAGTTGGGTGATTACCTCAAATTCCTCATTACAATCTTCCTCTACATCCTTTCCAAGACTGAAGACTCCAATGAGTTACATTTCTTCGGGTCACAACTAGCTTTTGTGATGACAGCATGAGCCTGCTGCTGCTGAAGCTCTGGCCCTTTCACTTTGGCTGACCTGCAGGCAAGCTTTGCTACTGCCTGATCAGAAATCTGTAACCAGGAAGCCAAGTTTTCAGTGGTCTTAGTCTGGGTACCTTGGCTTCTCTTTCTAGCCAGAGGTCATCCTGCAGCCAGTGCACCTTTGCATCAGTGGCTAGCTCAGCTTTTGTAGCTGTGCGTACCACACACAGGAGTGGCCAGGCTACAACAGTGACTGGTGGCCTGCTATCCTTGGCATTTTAAACTCCTATCCCTGCAAGAGCTCTAACAAGTCTTGTGACATTTTGGGTCATCCCTGTACTCATACTCAGGTCCCCAGATGTCTAACACCTGAGCTAGTGGCCCAAACATTGATGCCTAAGGCTAGTTTGGGATTCCCCACACACCCATATTCGCCGAGGCCTCTGGGGCTCTTTCAGTCTCCTGGCTCTTGGCTGTCAAGCTTTCTAGGTAATAACCAAGAGGCTCAAAAGGCTCATAATGGTAAGGGTTGTTGTTGTTGTTGTTGTTGTTTGCCGTCGAGTCAGACCCGACTCATAGCGACCCCTCCTTGGGTTTCCGAGGCAGTATCACTACGGAAGTAGATTGCCCCATGTTCCTTCCGAGGAGTGGCTGGTGGACTTGAACCGCCAGCCTTCTGGTTAGCAGTCAAGTGCCGTAGCCACTATGCTACCAGAGCTCCCCTAAAACAGCACCAGAGGCATGCTTAGACACATGAGTTTTATTCCAAAGAGTGAGGGAGGGAGCTTACAAGAAAAGTAATCTCACATCCAGCAGTGGCCGTTTGGTCAATTTCTGAGTCTGCTAAACCCTTTCCTCTTTCCAGAATTATTTATACCTCTGCTTGAGAAACTAGCGGTTATATGCCTGGTATGAGATTTGTTGTTGTTGTTGTTATGTGCCCTCGAGTCAGACCCTACTCATAGCGACCCCTCCTTGGGTTTCTGAGGCAGTATCACTACAGAAGTAGATTGCCCCATCTTCCTTCCGAGGAGTGGCTGGTGGGTTTGAACCGCCAGCCTTCTGGTTAGCAGTCAAGTGCCTTAGACATTAAGCTACCAGAGCTCCTCTGGTAGTGGGGTCTAGGACAGGGTCTGGTAGTATGTGTCCATGAGAAGATGCTGCTATTAACTGAGGAATGTGGCCCACAGGGAAAAGGGAGGGGGCAGGGGTGACTTTGCATTATTCTGCACTTGGCTAAACATGATGGAATCTGGGAGCCATTTTGATGAGCTACAGTTTTGCTGGGTACACTTAACCATTTGCTTCACAGGAACAATAGAAGTCATCAGCTTTTGCAATACCTAGACACCTAATTAACAAACTACCTACAGCTGTGTTTAGGTTTGTCTTTTCTTTCTTCTTGAAATAAAAACATTGTCTCATCTCTACTCTGAGATTTATCCTTTTTTTTTTTTTTTTGCTCTAGATCTCGACTCCCTCATACTCTTTGGGTTTTCAAAAACCTCATTTTTAGGAGCTTTGGTGGTGAAGTACCTGAGGCATTTGACTGCTAACCAGAAGGCTGGAGGTTCAAACCCACCAGCCATTCCTCAGAAGGCAGATTGGGCAATCTACTTCCTTAGTGGTCTGGCCTCAGAAGCACGAGGGGTTGCTCAGTGAGGTTTTTTTTTTTTTTTAAATATAATCTTTTAAACCTTTTTTTCTCTTCTGTTTCTTTCATTTTTTTTTCTTTTCTTCTCTCTCCTGTTTCTTTAAAGATCACTTGTATTTTAGATTATTCTCGACATCATTTAAAAATGTGCATGTATTTATTTTCCCCCTTACAAGCAACCAGGTTCTTACTACTTCTTTTCTCTCCCCTTGATGATCAAATTTCAGAAAAGAAATATCTACACTCACCACTATTTCCTCCCTCTCTTGTTTAATTACCAACTATAGTTATCTCACTAAACCCTTACCATTCCACTCTTGGCATCATTTGAATGTGCTAACTACTACTTTCTTGTTACAACACATCCCCCTCCCCCATACGTTGTGGAATATCACCTTTCCTGGGATTTCTCCAACTTTCTGGCCACTTCTTTATCTCCTTTTGCAGTTTCTTCTTTATCTACTCAATTTTTAAATGTAGAGTTCCTCTCTGTTATCTCCTATATTTCAAATAATAGCTAATCTGATGATTCCTGAAAGGACATGTGTATTTCAGAATCCAATCCTTTGCTTCAGACACATTTATCCATTGGTTTGCTAGACATCATCACTTGGTTAATTTACCAGTACCTCAAAGAAATATGTCATTATTTCTCCTAAGCCTGTTCTTCTTGCTGTGATCTTTTTTTTTTTTTTTTCAATTGAATGACACCAACTTTCACCAAGTGTCCCAAATAAAAAATTGAGTATTATATACCATCTCCTATGTTGCTAATCTAAATCAAATTATGGTCAGCCCTTTCTGGGCTGCCACAACCATACTTTCAAATTGGTTTCTTTCATCCAATCCTGATATTTCTCCCTTTATCCTCACTTCCAATTTGAAGCTAGTTTGATTGTTCTAAAATGCAAATCTGACTGAATTTAGTGATAACTGGAGGCTTTTTACCAAAGATAAAAACTGTTCTTATTTACAGGGAAAAAAAAAAAAAAAAGCATTGAATCAATTCCATCTCATAACAGGCCCATGTGTTATGGAGTAGAATGGCTTGATAGGGTTTTCATGGGTGTGATCTTTCAGAAGCATTTTGCCAGGTCTTTCATTTGCAGCACTGCCTGGTGGGGTTGAAACACCAAATCTGAGGTTAGTGGTTGAGCACATACCGTTTGTGCTACCCAGGGATGAAATCCTTTACCATTAGAAGTGAATTATTAGAAATTTTTATAGCAAAACAAAATTTAAAATAAAAAAGATCTATTTGCTCCTCACAAGACTAGATTCCCTCCAAAGTACATTCACAAGGTGAGCAATGCCTATTTGTAGATATTTTTCTACGTTTCCAAGAATAACCATCATCACTCTCTAGTCTCATGTTCTAATGGACATATTCATTATTAAATATGAAATAACTTCAATCAGTCAAATCTAGCTAACATGGCAGTCATATGCCTTATCTGATTTATGAGCTTGAGGTAAATTGTGTAATTCTCAGAGGGTAATCTTATTTGTTTATTTCTAAATTCTCATCAAGTTTCTTTATGCTGTTCCTAAGGTAAAAATCATTTTAAACATACTTCTTCTTTAACATATGAGAACACTGGAGCGCTTGGAAATTAAATGACTTTTCCAAAGCAAGACAAGATTGCATAGAACCTAACTCCTTAATTAATGCAATTATATTGCTATATCTCTAGACATATAGTCAAAATGTATTAATACTTTGGTGTACTTTGCATATAGTAGATATGATTAGCAATTCTAAGTTAAAATATTACTGATAATTTCTTTTCTGTGTGTGAAAAGAAAGGAAGCATTTAGAAAATACAGTGCTTTGTAACATGATTTCCATGAGACTAACAGGTAAAAGTGTGATATGACCAATTCCACTTTGATTATACAGTCATTTGTGTGTTACTGTTAAGAAAAAAGAAAACAAAAGCTTTCTCATTTATTCTAAGTTTTCACTGATCCAGTTTCTCAGTATTCTGGATTTAACTCATTATAATTCTAAAAAAAATATATCTTTTCTTGATAGAAGAATATATTCTTTAAATAATAAAAATTAATATTCTTAAAAATTTTAATTTATTTATACTCAGTATTTTATAAATGAAGTGGAATGGAATAAAACAATTTAATTTTGAGGAAAAATTTTTCTCTTGCCATGTTTCTAATTTTTTTAGAGAATATGAGGGTAATATCAGAGTGGTTTGAAATGGCATTTCATATATATATATTTATTTATTTAAAATTGGATATTATCTACTCCTGGCGGTGTAGTGCCTAAGGCAATTGACTGCTAACCAAAAGTCTGGTGGTTCAAACTCAGCAGCCACTCCTCAGAAGGATGATTGGATGATCTACTTCTGTAGTGATACCGCCTTGGAAACCCAAGGAACGGTTGCTATGAATCGGATCCTACTCAATGGCAGTGAATTTGGTTTGTTGTTTTGTTTAGTCTTATGCAGGAGTCTTTGGGTGGTAAAAAAGCTGATACGCTCAGCTGCTAACTGAAAAGGTTGCCAGATTGAGTCCACCCAGAGGTACCTTGGAAGAAAGACCTGAAAATCTGTTTCCCCAAAAATCAGCCATTGAAAACTATATGGAGCAAAACTTTACTCTGATCCATATGTGGTTGTCATGAATTGAAATCAAATTGACAACAACTCATAGTATTATGCAAAATGAAACAAAACAAGAAGATAAATAGAAGAAAATAAGAAACTATAGATACTGTGTACCAATAAATGGATATGTATTCTACTTTCTGGGTAAATTATGATGAGTGTTTCTCTCTCTTTTGTTACACATTAAAGGAGGAAATATATGTAGAGCTGATGAGTTTCTTTGCAATAATTCCCTTTGCAAACTACATTTCTGGGTATGTGATGGAGAAGATGACTGTGGAGACAACTCTGATGAAGCCCCTGATATGTGTGGTATGGCATTTCACATGATTCTAGATCATACTTTCCCCTCCTGATGTAATGTATTGACATGAATCAATGAAGTGGTAAAGTGAACCACAAGTTCTACCAGGCTAGAATTAGCTAGATAATATATAACCACAGACACAGCTTTTGTTCAGGTAATAGATTACACTATTTGAAATTTAATGACTTTACAGAGAACCCTCTGTAAATACGAATCTTCATAACATAAATACTATTTAAAAAATAGATTAGGGTCTGTATGAGACCATTTAAAGTAGTCTATCTTTTGAACAGATGTATATAAGGACTTTCTGACTTTCACCAAATTGATATTTCTTACTAAAATTGTGAAGTTTTTCAACATATAAGTGCATGGAAAATGCAAATAATAAAATCTCGTAGTTGTGAAAGTTACCCACTATCGAGGATGTTTGGAAAAGAATGCATAGAAATCATAAGCATTAAGAATAGAACTGGAAATAGGACAGATTCAACATTTAAACTTAACAATTAAAAAAAAAAAATCATTGCTGCTCCAAAATCTAGTTATTATTCAATGGTATTTTGTTAGGAATAACCTTATTCAACCAATAAATCTGCAAGGTGAAATTACCAAAATACAGAATTTTTTTCTTTTATAAATATTTTCACCTCTCTTCTCATTCTTTGTATATAATCTCAGCAAGAGAAGTATTTTTACCTATAATTTATGGGAAGATATTGTTGTTGTTGTTGTTAAGTGCC
>NW_006921735.1:4125930-4146765 GCF_000298275.1 Orycteropus afer afer
TTGGTCAATTTTAGACTGTAGAAGCTGATAAAATTCTTCAATTTCCTCATCTGTGGCTTTGGTGGTTGGGGCATAAATTTGAATAATAGGGAAGATATTAGTACTTTGTATATGTCTAGAAATAGCAAACTTACAAAAAATAAAAATAAAATAAAATACAAGGAGTGCATTTCCTTAAATTTTTGTTCTCTTTGATGCATAGAGTTAAAGCAGAATTTCCTGATGGATGGTGACTTTGACCACAGACGTACAAACATTACAGTACATACAAAACAAAACAAAAACCAAGAAGGCTGTTCTATTTCAAAAAGATTTAAAATCTAAAATAGACAAAGCCCTTGGAGAGTTTTTGTAGGTACAACTGACAAGAGATATAATTCAATTTCATTTTGATTTTAATTCTTCTCCAATATCTTATAAAATGAACTCTAGAGAATCATGGAATCACAAGATTATATTGTTTCTGAATCAATCTACATCAAAATCTGTGAGTTTATCTACCCAAATTAAGTAAGAACCTAGTATTTGAATAAACTTATGTATTTTTTTATCTTCTATTTTTGTGCACCAGAAAACTAGTGAATGGAATAGGAACTATAGGGTAACTAATTAGCCTTGCAAATTACAGATTCAGACTCCCGGGATCACTTCCAAGGCCATGAGAGATTCTTAGAAGCATTCAAAATATCACAGTTGGCAAACTAAAAAAATCCAGCTTAATTTTCTGAATGTTTTGCCTTCCCCTCAGTCGTCATTATCAACACTGAATTAAACTAGTATGTTCCAAAGACTGTGCTAAGCAATTGGGATAAGAAATCAATAGCACATATTTTATTTTGCCTTTTTTTTTTTTTTTTTTTGCTGACAATGAGTTCTTTTTCTTCTTGGAAAAATAACTATAATCTCCATATATTGGATTTCAAGCAATGGTAGTATTAAGCAAAAGCACAGACATGGCAGAGAGATAGGAGATGAACTCTATGTAGAAGGGAGAAGAAAAAGACATTTTAAAGAAGAGGGATTCAAAAAGTTCCATAGACATAGTGAGTAGTATGGGGAATATATAATTCATTCATTAATTCAAAAAATAATTATAAAGTCAGACACAGTGATTAGTTTTGGTGAAATAATAATTACAAAGAAATAAAGTATGGACCTGGACAGACCTCACATAGTTTATCAACTAATGGAAAATGAAAACTAATGATAATGAAAGTATGTAATTAAAAACCGTATTTTATGTGGTGGATAAAAAGTATACTACTTTACAAAAGTATTGTAACAAACTATAGAGTAAAGGAATATTATTCTGTCTTAGGTTATGAGTAGCATTTGATTTGAGGTTCTGAGATATGTATATTGTCAAAAAGGCAAAAGGGAATTTTTGAAGGTGTATACAATGCTGTAAGCAAAAAAAAACAAGACATGTAAAGTCTTGAGGCAGGGCAAAACATGGCTTACTGGAGGAACTGAAAGAACTACATGCAGTGAATAGAGAACAAAATCAACATTGATTTAAAATGGAACTCAAAAGACAGATACCTGTGACCTTATGAGTCTTGACATGGATTTTTGGATTTAGCTTGAAAACAATTGAAAATACCAAAGTGATTTAACAGAAGAGCACATGGTCATATTTGTATTTTAATAATCATAAATAGAAAGAGACAAGACCAGTTAAGAATCTGTTGCAGTACTCTAGGCTAGCTATGCTTATAACTAGAATAAGGTGATGACAACACATGATGGCAAAAAAAAAAAATAGATTTGAAGGTGATTTAAAGGGCAAAATAAATAGAAACAAATAGTATATTGGATAAGGGAGGGATGCTGAAAAGGTAGTTGTCAGGTATATGTTAGGGTGTTTTGCTTGCAGTTTTGAATGGATGGGAACATAGGAAGAGGAAAAAAAGTTACAAGGTAGTATTAGAGAATTGATTTTGCATGCATTCGAGAAGACATTCAAATAGAGATTTTAAGAAGGCTTTAGGAGTGTGGTTACAGAGCTTAAAGGAAAGATCTGGTCTAGGGATGTAAATCTGAAGTCAATATAAAAGGTGGTAATAGATATTGTGTAATTAGATAGGGTTATACTGGGAGGAAGAAAAGTGAAAGATAAGAAGAGGGTTAGGATAAAGTATTGAATGACATCAACATCTAAAAGAATATCAGTTGGCAGAAGAGACTTAGAATAAATAGGATTAAGCATAAGAAAAAAAAAAAGAAAAGGAAGGAAGAGAGGGAGGAAGGAAGGAAGGATTGAAGGATGGACAGAGGGAGGGAGAGAAGGAGGGAGAGATGGAAATAAGGAGAGAGTAAGAAAGAAAAGAAAAGGGAGTGCTGCAAAAAGATGAGTTGGTTCTGTGGGGAAGTGAGAGGAAATGTGATCCTGAACAATTGGATAAATTAATTTAGGACTAGGGATACCATCTCTGTTATGAAAAATGAAATGAGAGGAGCAGATTACATGTAGATGAAAATATATATGCAATTATTTAGTAAGATATATTTCTATTTCCACTTATTTTTGTGTAGTAATAAACACAATCATATTTAGGATGTGAGAGGTTGATTTGAATCATTATTGAATAGGATAGGTGCATGACATGATTCTCTCTCTCTCTGTCTCTACACACACACACATATAATTGGAGTGATATTGAGGGCCCAACTAGCATTACTAAACATCATATTTGGTGGTACCAGTTGATCTTGCAATGTGATTGATCAATGCAATATTCCCCATTTCTTAGATGCAGACATTGATATTGAGATGGTAGATAGTTCAATTTAATTAAGTTTGGAGTTTTGTTAGATAACTACGTTGAAAAAGACGTAGAGAAATCTGGTGATGTGGAACAGAATAAGTTTCTAAAAGAGTCGAGGAAAATAGTATTCAACATGTAATAGGTTCCCAATAAATGTATTTTGAATAAGTAATTGAAAATATGAAACCTGGAATCTAATATCAGTAGGGAAAAGAAAGAAGAAAAATAAATTGATGAATAAGGAGAAGGTAGATGTATCAACAACTAGAATTCCAGATAGGCTGTAGAAGGGTCATTGTTGTTGTTGTTGTTGTTATATGCCGTCGAGTCGGACCCGACTCATAGCGACCCCTCCTTGGGTTTCCGAGACAGTATCACTACGGAAGTAGATTGCCCTATCTTCCTTCCGAGGAGTGGCTGGTGGGTCATAGTGAGACTGATTGTTTTGGTTCTCTAGTGCTGCTCTTACAGAAAATACCACAAATGAATGGCCTTGACAAATAGGGATTTATTCTTTCACAGTTTAGGAGGTTAGAAGTCCTAATTCAAAGTACTAAATTCTAGGGGCTGGATAAAGTCCCTTTGACCTTGGACTTCAGCTCTGCCTCTTGCTTCTAGACCACTGAAGCTAGAGTCTTCTCTTAAATCAGACAGCTGCTAGCTGCTGACACTGACAAACCCAGGTTGACTTGAAAAAATGATACAATCTCAAAATTATCAAACAACACAGAAGGCCACTGGTTTAAGTCCAGGAATAATCTTAAGATTGACAGACAACATGGCAGGTTGTTAAATGAAGACTCATCTACATGAAGGGTCCAAGCATGCCAAAAAGCTTCAGAGGCCTTTCTCAATGGCTCTTCTTATACACTGGAAGCAGACCATATCCCTGAGGGAGCTACTCTTTTATTCCAGTAGATTCCACCACAGAGTTGATTATCAGTGTCACCAATGGAAATAACAACATCTAGCTGCCCAGCTGTTCAAAACCAGGTTCAACCAAGTTGACACATATCATTAACTACCACACTGATGGAATAAAAAAAAAAAAAAAAGTTGTAAGATTGGAGATTGAAGCAGTGTTGGAGACATTTAAATTAGTAGTTTCGAAAATGAAGCAATTTTAAGAAATAATAAATTCAGGATAAAACTATGTTTCTTAGCTGTAAGCTCACTGCCATTGATTTGATTTCAACTCATAGTGATGCCCATTGGGTTTTTGAAGTGGTAAATCTTTATGGAAGTAGATTACCCAGTCTTCCTTTTGCAGAGTGGCTGATGGGTTTGAACCACCAGCCTTCTGGTTAGCAGTCAAATGCCTTAGGCACTGTGCCACCAGAGCTCCTTACATGGCCCTAAAGAAAGTTTTTAATTTTAGTTTTTTGTTTAGTTCTGTTTTAAAAATAGAAGACAAGGATATGGTAATAAAAGTCTTAAATCTTCAGTTGGGAGTTAGTGTGTCTTAAAGTATGAGATTTGAGCAAATTAAGAAAATTAAGAGACTTAAAAAAAAAAAAAAAAAAGCCTGAAGGGGGAGTAGAATGTGTGAAGAAATAACCTGATTTAAAATAAAGCAAGAAGGTAGAGGCAAGAGGAATATGATATATTTAAGGTGCTGTAAGATAGTAATATTGCTAGACTATCATGAAAAACAGGGCATGATTCTACCTTGGTAACATAGACTAGATAATGATTAGCCTATTACATCATGCATAGAAATTTAAATTTTATTCTGAAGCTCATGTATAACTATAGAAGAGATGAGCAGGTTAATGTGTTAGATCAATAGTTCAGCTGACATTATAGAGGTTCTGTCTGAGAATATTAGTGCAATTGGAGAGATTTGAGATTCTTTGAAGCATTTCTCAAGAGATATAGAGTTGAGTTATTGTGATTATAACTACAGTGGTTACAAAAAGTTGGGGCAGGTTTGGGGATAACATTACCAGGATTTATTGACTAATTAGAGTTGAAGGTAAATGAGAGGGAAGACGTTAGAATAATTCCCACATTTCCAACTGTGAAGTATCACTAACTGAATTATTGAAAATAAAAAGAAATTCATGATTAGAGAAGGAAAGAGTCAAAGGAGGTTGATAAGAAGTGAGCTTTGAACTTGCTGTACTCAAAATTCTACTGAATATGTTCTATAATCCATTGAGAGATGCTGGAAGTAGAGAGAAATTTGAAAGTCTTCAGGGTAAATGAGGATATCTAAGCAGGGAACTCAAGAGTAAGAACAAAAGGTGACCAAGGATAGAGCTCTGGGGAATTTCACATGTAAGAAAGAAGAGTAATTAAAGATGTTTCCTACTTTAGGGGTGGAAGTCTTCAGATTGGATAGTGATGGAAGTAACAGGTATAAAACACCCTGCTGGCATTCACTTTCATGCACATAAACAAGGAATGACTAAGATCATCTTCTATGCCCTTAAATACATATCTGTATATTTGTTTATAGAGATAGAGAGGAAAAAACATAAATATTGTTGGGATTTTTTTCACTAGATGGCCTCTTCTTAATTTTGGCCCTGTAACATATGCTTGCTCAAGCTCTAATGCTATATGAAATTGCTGTTTCAAATGGCTAAGTATTCCTGCCATATTGTATCAATTTTAGGCACAAATTAATTTGATACACCAGTGAAGTCTGCTAAGATGAGGCATTTGGCAATGAGACCTTTAAATTTGATTCTTACTTTAAGATTTTCATCTAGGCTCTCTTTCCTATAGTTAACATAAATAACTATGATCTTAGCCTCTCATCACACATATTTCTGGTATCTACACATAGTCAATTTTCACAACAAAATATAATTCTGAGAAGCTAGTTTATTAATTTTAAAAGAGAGGACAAAAAAAAAAAAAAAGCGTAGTTCTTTATAAGTTAATGTACCCAAAGCAAATATTTTGGATTTTTTTTTTTTTTCCAGTCAAATTTCTCTGTCCACCCTCAAGACCTCACAGATGCAGAAATAACAGAATATGCCTTCATCGTGAGAAAATGTGTGATGGGATTGACGATTGTGGGGACAACTCGGATGAAGATCACTGTGGTGGTAAATCTAATTAATTTGTAATAGTCAAATCAGTGATACAATAATATTATGATTTTAGATCATAAAAATACTTTCCATGTGTTTTATTTGAGAGTATTTCTGCCAGATATTTCATCTTTGGCAGGGTATGAAAATAATCAGCTAACATAACATTTGCAAAGTAGAGATGTACAGCTCTGTCCAGAATCCCCACTAGTCTGTAAATCTCAGTTGATGATAAGTATTTAGCCTGAGAAAATACTATGAAGTTGAGAGAGAAAAAGACATAAAGGTTCAGCTGTGTTTCCTGTTAAACTCATAGTTCTTTGAGGGACCAGAGCTTAGATCGGTTATTTGTACATATACCCAATACTGTTTGTACAATTCTGAAATTCAAGAAGTTCTTAAAACCAAAGGCTTTACTTAACTAAGTGGTAAACTGACTTGATAACAAACCTGATCTGATCTGAGGTGATTTGTACAACTTTCTAAAAATCCTATGTGTTAGACTGGGTTCTCTAGAGAAACAAAACCGGTAAAGCTAATATACATACAGATATTTATCTTAAGAAAATGGCTCACACACTTATAGAAGCTGGCAAGTCCAAAATTTTTGGATCAAGCTGAAGGCTTTTCCCAACTCTCACAGCTGAAGGGGCTGAGGAGCTCAAGGTTGGCAGGAAGTATACTGGCTGTTACCTGCAATGAGTGATGAATCCAAAATCTCTCCAGGCAGAATGGTGGATTGTTCGCTCATGGACAGTTGTAGGCAGCACAACAGAATCCTGATCCACAGAAGAGTGTCTCTTTTCCCAGGATGTCCATAAATATACTGGAAGCAGGCCACATCCCTAGGGAAACTCCCTTTCAATGGATTGGCTGTACAAAACATATTCATCTGATACCATCATGGGAATAACCACATCACAACTGCCTAAACCACACAAAACTGTGGTCCAGCCAAGTTGACACAGAGCTCCAACTATCACATCCAACTTAGGGTGAATATTCAAATATTTTCCTGTGAAAATAGGGCATTCATTTCTACAGGTTAAATACATGGTTGCTTTTCTGAAATAAAAAAAATGTAAGTATGGATCCAGTACACATTTGGGTCTAAGAACTTCAAATAAAGGATTGTGAACCCATGTTATCCACAGCGTTTAATAAAATATCTTGGAAATATTGGTAATATTGAAGAGCTAATAATTTTTTTCTATTGACTCTTTAGATAAGCTTACATATAAAGCAAGACCTTGTAAAAAAGATGAGTTTGCTTGTAGTAATAAGGAATGTATCCCAATGAGCCTGCAATGTGATCGACTTGATGATTGTGGAGATGGTTCAGATGAACAAGGCTGCAAAATAAGTGAGTTTGTTTTTTGTTAAAATTCAGTGACACACAAGTTCAATTTCTGCTTAAACTTTTCTTTACCACTATGTGAAAAGATTGTTCTTTAAAAATTTGCTGAAGTAAAATGCTTTCTGTGTTTTTAAGCCTTTGAGAAAACTACCTTAGATCATCAGTTAATTTCAGAAAGGACAAGGTGGAAATGTTGATTTTTTAATGATCACATTTGTTAGAAGAATAGCTCTGGTGGTTCAGTGGTTAAAGCATTGCTGCTAACCAAAAGTTCTGCAGTTTGAACCTACCAGTGCTCTGCAGAAGAAAGATGAAGTTAGTTTCTGTAAAATTTTAGAGCCTTGGAAATTCACTGGGCAGTTCTACTTTGTCCTATAGAGTCACCCGGAGTCAGCATCGCTCTGTGGCAGTGGGTTTGGTTTGGTTAAAAGGAGCCTGTTGGTATAATGATTAAGTGCTGGACTGCTAACCAAATGGTCAGTGGTTTGGACAGTGGTTCAAACCCACCAGCAGCTCTGTGGAAGTCTGCTTCTGTAAATATTTATAGCCTTGAAAATCTTATAGAAGACTTCTACTCTGTGCAAAAGGTTACTATGAATCAGAAATGACTTAATGGCAACAGCCTTATTTTTTTTGTTGTTGTTGTTGTTTTGTTTTTACCATTATTAGAGCTAATGCTAAAAACTCAGTATCTAAATACAGACTTTGACGTGACCACACACAAAAAAAATCTGTTATTATTTTACTTTATAAAATATAAATTTAGTAGTTTTGAATTATACAGAGAGTAATATTTTGCTGAATAGTGATGAAAGTCTTAATAATTTTTGCAATATTCTAAATTTTAATCCATTTTTGAATTATTCTTGAAGAACACATCATTATTTTGTTCAGTTACGGTACTTGAGGAATTGTGAGATGCTGGTTATTAATAATTTTGTGTTTGCTAATGCACAATATTCATTTTCCAAATTAAAGAAAAATAATTGAATTTATGACCTTGGATTTGGATTATTTATAAAAATCACAATGTACTTCCTACTTTGAGGATTTTACTTTTTCTCTATATGCATCTAAGTTGTCACTCAGCAGGTGATGAAGCAGTTTTCATCAGGATATGACCACATATGTCTCAATCATGACATCCCTCTACTGGTGTATTTTAATTACATTAAATTATTGAGGATTCATTTGGGATTAATATTGGCTAATGTTATAGTATTAAAAGTTCTCATCTTTCTCAGTAATTTGATTTAAGTAAATAAGAGAAAATTCAGTACTATACCCCTCTTATTTATATGCATTCCAAAATAGTTTCTCTAGTGGAAAATACAGGAGTGAAATTGTGGCTGTTATGCCAGAAATTATATATAACTCATACATACCAGCAGTATATAAACCCATGATCTTTAGAGCACATAAACACTCAATTGTTCCTTACGTGTGTGTCTAGGTTAAAATAGTTTAACGAGTGCTGATTTAGTTTACCAGCTAGAGTAATATAGCAATGCCCTTGATTGAGTCCATGGATACTGTAGTTACAGTTAGCAATAAATACATGTTAGGTATCTTATAGGATATAACTTATTCTTGGAGAAAGATGTAGTACTCATACACAGTACCATCGCTCAGTCAGCAAAAAAATAGCCTGTCATTAGAAGCATTGATTCTTGACTTCCTGTTAGAAATTAGTGTAGGTTAATGACAGCTATAACAACTGTTGACACCTATGTCTCAATGATATTAAATGTAAATGAGTTCAGTTTATCTGGTCTTTATAAGAAATGAAGCTTATATAGAGAGAAGACCATAATGTTACACATCCAAAAACAGTTTTCTAAGGAATAATAAATACAATTTTCAAGTAAAAAAAAAGTAAACTCCCACTTCAAAATTAGAATTGTATTAATTTTCATATTTTTAAATCCTAGACCCCACTGAATATACCTGTGAAGATAATGTGAATCCATGTGGAGATGATGCATATTGTAATCAAATAAAAACATCTGCTTTCTGTCGCTGTAAGCCTGGATTTCAAAGAAACATGAGAAACAGACAGTGTGAAGGTATAGTATATTTCCTTAACAGCTTGCTCTTAAACCTGTGGGTTATAAAAAGCCTCCCAAGACTGCTAAATCGAGAGATGACAGGGAATCTATTTTCATCAAAATGGTGTGTATCTACAGGATACCATCTTACTTATGAGAGTGAAACTCTCTAGGGTCAAGAGTCTGTTTGTATTGCTAAGCTATCTGTGAGGCTACAAAGTCTTTTCTATGGTGAATTCAGATGTGCAGGAATTTGAATACCATTGTGACAATTCTGTTATGAAATGCAAATAAAGAAATTGTTAGTTCAGGAACTATTGGAGAATTAGATTCACTTTATGAAAAAATATGTTTATGATGGCTCCTTTCTCCTGAGTTGTGGGATTTTGCTAATTGTGGACTTTTATTTTGAAACCACATCTTAAGCAATGTTTTAAATGATCGAACTGTGCCTCTTAAATTCAAAGACAGGATTAACAAATACCTCTATTTACTCATTTGAAATCATTCAAAGATGGAGCACATAGGACAGACAGAATCTCATAGTAATTTATATGTAAATGTAATTTAAAGCAGGGCTTTAACTGTGTAACCATGAACTATAGACCCATGTATGTTTTCTGTCAATTCCTCCACTAAAACTGATATTTGTGATCACCTATTATTGTGATTGAAGCTCCTGGGTGGTAAAAATTGTTAATGTCATTGAATACTATTTGAAAGGCTCCTGACTTGAGCCCATCCAAGGGCGCCTCAGAAGAAAGCCTTAATGATCTACATCTGAAAAATCAATCATTGAAAACCCTAAGCGTACAGTTCTACTCTGACCCACATGAAGTCTGCAAGAGTCAGAATCATCTTGACAGCAACTGGTATGGTTTGGATTATTGTGGTTATAGCCAAACGTGTATTGCCTAAAGTCTGCCTTATCTAGAGGTATATTGAAGTCTTAGAATGGTTTCACTTCCCAGCTTGTTTCTAAAAGCTTGTCTCTTTTTGATATTCTTGCATAAAGAAAAATTATTTTACGTTGTCAATCAAAATGGAATTATTGCAATAAATTAATCATATACACCTAAAAGAGGAAGAGTTGGTGCCTTTGAATAGTGGTGTTGGGGAAGAATGCTGAAAATACCATGGCCTACCAGAAGAATGAACAAATCTGTCCTGGAAGAAGGACTCCCAGAATGCTCCTTAGAAAAATGGCCAGAATTCATCTCAGCTACTTTAATCATGTCAGAAGGGAACATTCCCTACAGAAGGATATCATGCCTGTTAAAGTGGAGGATCAGCAAATAAGGAGAAGACCGTCAATGAGATGGATTGACACAGTGGCTGCAAGAATGGGTTCAAGCATAGCAACACTTGTGAGGATGGCACAGGATTGGCCAGTGTTTTTTTTTTTTCTGTTATAAGTAGGATCACTACGAGTTGGAGCTGACTTGATGGCACCTAACAACAGCAACAACAAAGGGGGAAGAAAATGCTAGCCATGTAGCATTTATGCATATGTTGAGTTAGGTGTTTGTTCAGATTATCCATGACATTTTATTTCTCCATTAATATAAACACTAAAAGCTGACAGAGAGCTCTGGTAGCGTAGTACCTAAAGCACTTGACTGCTAACCAGAAGGCTGGCGGTTCAAACCCACCAGCCACTCCTCCGAAGGAAGGTTGGGCAATCTACTTCTGTAGTGATATTGCCTCGGAAACCCAAGAAGGGGTCGCTATGAGTCGGGCCTGACTTGACGGCACATCACAACAAGAACAAAAGCTGACAATTTGAACTTTCTCTGTTTTAATAATAAACAAAACCCAAATTATTGCTGAAGACTACAACATTTCTTCCTTCTGTGGGACTTTCTGTCAGTCACATATAGCCAAACATGTGCACTGCCTGTTGAAGATTTTAATTCCAATATCAATGATTTTCTAATATTTATGTGAGTAGTGGTCTATTCTAATATTTTTCTAATATTTAGGTGAATAGTGGTCTCTGTTTCCTTTATATATTTAGTAAATTTAGAAATATCATTCTCTAAAATTTTTACATTTTTAATTAATTTTAATCCACAGCAAATATAACCTGTAAACTACACTCTATTTTAAATTGCTATGAATGCACTATTTTTATACACTGTTGCAATGGCATCAATACGGTTGGTGTCACCCAGTGCAGTCACTCAAGGTGTCACCCCTCACATGGACCTCTTCTCATACCAGACCATTACAGAATCCTTAGTAATGTTTATTTTTTATTTTAAAATTTAATTGAAGAATAATTTGTGATAAATATAATTGAAAATTGCTTCAATGTAATATTTCTTAGATTATATGAATACAAACAAAATCGTTTTGTAAAACCTTTCTACATTGAATTACAACATTATTAGGCACAACATCATTAGTAACTGAGTGGAAGCTTTTTAAATTTTTCTCCTTCTTTCCTTTTACACACTACTTCATTCTCAAAAAAGTTATTGATATAGGTTTGAAAATACTAATTACTACAATATTGTAGCTAAAGTACTAGAAAATTTGACAAAATCAGTGGCTATGAAAACACCAGAAACAATGAAAACAACAGCTTCTGCTTGTAGCTCATGCAAATGAAACCATGTGATTTGAAGCATCATTGTAATTAAGTAATAATGAAAGGTCTGGATTGCAGTAGAAGGTTCAAAAAGTAAATTAGCGTAGAGTTTTAGTGTTATAGGTATTGATATTGTTAGTTGGGTTTACAAAAAAACATTTTTGTTGTTATAACTAACAGAAATATCTTTATAAAAATAATAAATTTCTGCTGAAACTCTGCACAGAAATTTTATAGACAGTCTTTTTGTTGGCATTCCCTTTAAGGGTGTCACCTGGTGTAGTCCACATCCCTCTAGTGATACCACTGCTTTGTTGTGCAAATGAGTAACTTCTGAACTCAAGTTAAAAATCTTCATCTTTATTTAACAAAGTTTTTGCAGTAAGGAAAACAGATTTGACTTACTGTGGGAGGGGAAAATATCACCTGGATTTTGTGGGTCAAATAGTTTAAATTTGGTCATGCTCTTCATTCATATATTTCAAAAGAAGCATATGAAATTGAAATATGATGTTAAAGTCAAAATATTTCTATCAGGATATGTAAAGAACAGAAAAATCAATGGAATGGGAGAAGAGAAAGGGATTGCCAATTACTGAGTACCAGGTATTATTCTAGGTACTGGGCATGTGTGAAATTCCTCCTCCATTCTCTTCAATAGCTCATGATGCAACTGTTATTGCTAAGATGAGGAGAAAATAGGTATCCTAGCTATTAATGAAGCATTTAGAGGAGCTGAGGTTGTATTACATCAAGTAGATTTTTAGCCTATTTTGATTATATACCTAAAAGGAAACAATGGTAACAAATAAAACTACCTGTATAGAGTTACAGGTGCCTGATAAATTAGAAATGTTTTTGTAATACTTTCTGAAGACAAAGTGCTGATAACACATATTTCTCTTCATCTCTACAAAATATTAAATAAAAACAAGTAAATATTAGTTAAAAACAAGTTTTCTTTACATGATTTTACCTGACTCTTCAATCAGATACAGAAATAAGTTATAACGAGAATTCTTAAATTCTCCTTGGGTAAGATATCTCATGAAAGGCAGCAGAATCAGAAGCTTGTTTAAATCTTGGTGCTGTTATTTACAGTTGTCACTGGTAAAACACTTTTCTTCACCACTGAGCACTTAGAAGATTGTTAAGTTTGATACAAAAGATAATTACTTTTACTGTGCTTATCCTTAAATATTCTAATCCAAGTTGTACTAAGGAGTAACAGATTTATCTCACAACTTTATTACACAATTAAGACAACTATGGGAGATAAAGGAGCCTTGATGGCTCAAAGGTTAAGTGTTGGCTTCTAACCAAGAGGTTGACTATTAAAACCTTCCACTACCAAGCAGCTCTATGAGAGAAAAACTTGATAATCTGTTCACATAAAGATTATGCCTAGACAAACCTATGGGACAGTTCCACTCTATCACAAGGGGTGGGTATGGTTTAAAAATTGATGTAGTGTCAACTAACAACAACAGCAACATGGTTGATAACAGGGACCTAGGAAGAATGCTGGTTGAAAGAAAATGTAGAGAAATAGAGAGAGAAAGTAGATAATTTATCAGAATCATCTGATCTCAATCCTGACCTTGTTGAAGCCACTGAAGTTAGAGAGATGTGCCAAGTCACAGAATATTGGCTATTGCCTTGTGATTTATATATAGACTTTCAGGTTCTTTAAAAAAAAAAAAAAAAGAATATATTCACATAGCCTCAATACAACTGTTTTTTGTTACTTAGTCACTTCATGTATATGAAGCCAGAAGTGTGTTGGAGATACATTTATATCTTCACTCTCTGCCAGGCACTGTGAAAATTGCTGGGAGTAGTAATAAGTAAATCATAATCTCTGTCTTTGAGGACTGACAATCATGTAGGGGAGATGAATATATGACCACACATCTGCAATGTAGCTTGAGAAATTCTGTAAGAGGAATATACTTAGAAAGCAGAAAATGGAGAAACTAAGTCACTACTATATAGTAGTCCAAGGAGACATGAAAGGATTCACTGCAGGTACAAATTGAAAAATGAGAAAGCCTTGATGATCTACATCTGAAAAATCAATCATTGAAAACCCTAAGAGTACAGTTCTACTCTGACCCACATGAAGTCTGCAAGAGTCAGATTCATCTTGACAACAACTGGTATGGTTTTGATTATTGTGGTTATAGCCAAATGTGTATTGTCTAAAGTCTGCCTTATCTAGAGGTACATTGAAGTCTTAGAATGGTTTCATTTCCCAGCTTGTTTCTAAAAGCTTGTCTCTTTTTGATATTCTTGCGTAAAGAAAAATTATTTTACATTGTCAATCAAAATGGAATTATTGCAATAAATTAATCACATACACCTAAAAGAGGAAGAGTTGGTGCCTTTGAATTGTGGTGTTGGGGAAGAATGCTGAAAATACCATGGCCTACCAGAAGAACGAACAAATCTGTCCTGGAAGAAGTACTCCCAGAATGCTCCTTAGAAGAATGGCCAGAATTCATCTCAGTACTTTAATCATGTCAGAAGGGAACATTCCCTACAGAAGGATATCATGCCTGTTAAAGTGAATATAAATTTATATATATTCTATGTAAAGGAAGGCAGGGACATTAGAGGAAAAAGGAATTACATATGACACATGCAAATGTACAACCAACCGCCATCAAGTGGATTCCTACTCATAGTGACCCTTTATGACAGAGTACAACTGCCCCATTAGGTTTCCAAGGCTGTAAATCTTTACAGAAGCAGACTGCCTCATCTTTCTCCCAGAGGGGCTGATGAGTTTGAACCACTGACCTTTTGGTTAGCAGCACAATGTTTTAACCACTACACTACCAGAGCTCCTATTTACAAAGGTGTAGAGGTAGGTAATTGGAAGAAGGGTTAAAATAAAACTTCAACAGGGATTTATTTGAATGAATGAAAATACTAGAAAAATAAAAATGGATATTTTAATGTTTTAAGTGGATTAACAAGCAAGGCACAATTGATGAACTTTTATGTAAAACTATTATAAAAATTATTATGGCCTAAACATATAATAAATATAGAAATTGGAAAAGACAATGAAATAAATAGTAATGATCAGTTGGCTGAATAAAAAAATTTTTATTCTACATTTTTTTTAGAAATGTAGAAGGAATGGAAGTGCTAATTGGAGTATGATGATACTATTTTCAGTTCTTTCTTTTCCAGACCTTAATGAATGTCTGGTGTTTGGCACATGTCCTCACCAATGTATTAATATGCAAGGTTCATATAAATGTGTATGTGACCAGAATTTTGAAGAAAGAAATAACACCTGCATAGCAAAAGGTAGGGCTTTGACCATCATTATAAAAGCTATTTAATTTTTCTTTAAATTTCTTATAGAAAAACAAAGTTGTACATTGCATTTTAGCAATAGCTTGATTCCTGATATTATCGAGGTCTTTTGTAACACTGATTAATTTGGCTAGTTGGGTTGACTTTGTTATTAATTAATCTAATCTATCATGGTTTCTTGGTGTGACTCTCAAATACATGGCTACTATTAAAATCACTTTGTGTTTGAACAATTTGCCAGAAGGGTAAAAGATTAAAAGTCTGCATGATAAAATATGAAATATATATTTAGGGTCTGTTCTAGTGTATATGAAAAATTATTAAGTCATTTAAATAAAAATAAAAGGTTAAATATCAATATTATAATGTGAATTTTTAGTTATGGCTTTAATAAAGATTTTGAAACAAAATTATGCTTTCAAATTCAAACCTTGTTCATGACAAGTATGTGTGTATATATATGTAATAACTTTTGATCTCTTGGTATAATACTGATAAAATAGCATATATATATATATATATATATATGACATGAGTATTGAGCTTCTTTAGATATGGATAAAATGCTCATAAGTTCTTACTGAAACAATATTGTACTTGTTTGCTACAGGGTATGACTGGAACTTATTAATCAGAGAGTCCATTACAAGACGGAAACAACATTATGTAGTGGATTTAGTGCAGGCTGTGGAGTTAGATATGCTTGTATCCAAATCCCAGCATTATAATCCTCTGGCTATTTAGTTTTGGGGTACTTAACTGAACTCTCTAAGCCTTAATTTCTGATCTGTAAAATGGAAATACTAATATCTATTTTCCATTGTTGTTATAAGAAGTAGAGATAAATTGTGAAAGGCTAAGCACAATGCCTGCCACAAGAAGTAGATAGCCTCTAAGGGATAACTATTAAGACTATGAAGTTGAACACTCTCTTCTTTTTTTTTTTTTTTTAATTTGCAGATACTATATAAAATCTTTCTTTAAAGAACTCCAAGTTTCATTCATATTTTCAAGATTTGCTATAAAGTATTACTTTTTCCAATATGGATATGACATCAATATTATAGGTATCCACACACCTAGATAGAGTTCCATTTAACAGGATTTTAGATAATCATACTATATATAGCATTTTAATGTAATAACTTTTGATCTCTTGGTATAATATGATAAAATAGCATTGATGTTATATGAATCCTGGAAAAAGAAGACTCAGCATATGTAAATTTTCATTTCTTAGCCTATTGTAAGGAGCTCTGGTGGTGCAGTGCTTAAGGCATTTGACTGCTAACCAGAAGGTTGGAAGTTCAAACCCACCAGCCACTCTGCAAAAGAAAGATGGGACAATCTATTTCCATAACGATTTACTACCTCATAAAACCCAATGTTTTTTGGTTTATTGTAATGGCCACTTATGAAAGTAAATTAAATGTTCAGAAACTTTTGAACCTTGTTGTTGTTGTTGTTATGTGCCGTCGAGTCAGCCCCGACTCATAGCGACCCCTCCTTGGGTTTCCGAGGCAGTATCACTACGGAAGTAGGATTGCCCAACCTTCCTTCCGAGGAGTGGCTGGTGGGTTTGAACCGCCAGCCGTCTGGTTAGCAGGCAAGTGTCTTAGCCACTATGCTACCAGAGCTCCCTTATGCATATACAATATAGTATCTAGGTACTGAGAATCAAAGTATTCAAATGTACTGTAATTGCCACTTACCAAATAATAAGCCCTCTCCATAAAAAAAGATGCCTCCTAATATACCTAATTTTTAAATATAAGATAAACTTTGCAGTAGGAAAATGTACATCAGTATTTAGATATATATATGTAAATGGGTATTGCAAATCATAAGTCATGAATAATATAAGACAGTAATCAAGTTCTTTTTTTTGAGCAAGAAAATATGTAAGAATAAAAACTCAGAATAATTTAAAAGTATTTTGATTGCCTTTATGTTAGTTAAAATTTACTTTATTTTTGTATTTCATTGTAATAATCTCCAGGCTCTGAAGATCAAGTTCTCTACATTGCTAATGACACTGATATCCTGGGTTTTATATATCCATTCAACTACAGTGGCGATCATCAACAAATTTCTCATATTGAACATAATTCAAGGATAACAGGGATGGATGTATATTATCAAAGAGATATGATTATTTGGAGTACTCAGTTTAATCCAGGAGGAATTTTCTACAAAAGGATCCATGGCAGAGGAAAAAGGCAAGCGAATAGTGGCCTGATAGTAAGTAAATAACATTTAAATTCCCTACTTTCCCACTGTCCTTGTTTTATTTGTTTGGTTGTTTGTTCATTTGTTTTGTTTTTCTTTTTCTATTTCTTTATCATAATATCTCACCACTGTAATTCGCATAATCAATCATTCCTCCCAGCATTTTTCCCATATAGAAATAAAATATTTTGCTTACTTATTTTTTCTTGCTGCACATAATTTACTTTAATTGCAATTAATTTTATTATATAAAATTAATTTATATTATTATATTTATATTATATTATATTTATATATTATATAAAATTATTATAAAAATTAATTTTAAAAAATTAATGCAATTTTTCTTTTAATTATATTGCCTTAATTGTATAAAAATGGTAATGAATAATACTTAA
This sequence comes from Orycteropus afer afer, assembly GCF_000298275.1. Classification (NCBI taxonomy): domain Eukaryota; kingdom Metazoa; phylum Chordata; class Mammalia; order Tubulidentata; family Orycteropodidae; genus Orycteropus; species Orycteropus afer. Next base: position 4,143,698 of record NW_006921735.1, read on the forward strand.
CATTTCTAAAGATAAAAAACCAAACCCACTGCCATCAAGTTGATTCCAAATCATAGTGACCTCCCATTGGGTTTCCAAGGTGGTAAATCTTTACGGAAGTAGATTGCCCAACCTTCCTTCCAAGCAGTGGCTGGCAGGTTTGAACTACTAACCTTCTGGTTAGCAGTCAAATGTCTTAGGCACTGAGCCACTAGAGCTCCTTTTAAAACAGAGGTGATTCTCAGTTTCATCTCATAATGAAAAAGTCTCATGTTAACAATAAATTTGAAAGCACTATAAAATATACAATGTTAACATTTCTAGAATATTGTATATTTTATAGTGTTTTCAAATTTATTATGAACACGAGACTTTTTCATCATCAGATGAAATTGAGAATCATCACTGTTTTTAGATTAAAATGTAAACTGTCAAAAATATGCCCAGGAAATTGTTTCATTTTTAGCAATATCAGAAATGTACTTCTCTCCTAGGACAAGAGATCATCTCAATAGTGTAACATTTCTTTTGACTGCTGATAACTGTATTTCAGGAAACATCTGCAACAGTGCAATATTGTTTCCTGGTATATGATGGACATGTTGATTATCATGGTTCTTCCTTTTGAAATAATAAACTAGAACCTTTTATTTTTTTTGCATTTTTTTAAAGAATATCTCTTTGTTTTAGAGCATGTCAGTTATTCTGTATTGTATGTTTTGAAGTAACCTAGGAGATAAATGACAGGTAAATACTTATTTTTATGGGTACTGGACCATTCCCTACAGCCAAAAAGGCAAGTGCTAACACAGCAGGATACGGTTCAAGTTTGTGTTGAAAAAATGTCAGAGGTACCTACCTCGAAGCCTTCACTAAATTTTTTTTCAGTAACAATTTCAGTAGTACACAGAAATAAGTGGTCTTAATAGAAGCAATATTAGTTTCAAATTCAGGTTTGGATTAAATTAGCTATAAGAGTCCATATATACCTCCTCCTCCAAAGAGGTGTTAAATAATAGCTTTAGTACTATTAACAACAGTACTAGGCCAGAGCCAAAATCATTGGCAGACCACCCTGTTCTCCTACACTCACATATCCATGTCTTGATCAGACCAAAAGACTGACTCAGAGTCCTAGGTAGCTTTGACTTCCTTTATCTCTCAAACAGAAGTCTTCTTTGCAAAAATATTGCTTCCCTGGTATTGTTTTTAATTAAACATTAAAGAATATATACTATGGAGTTGACTGCTTGGATTTGAATCTTATTCTTGACACTTACTAGCCTTTTATTTTCTATGTTTTCCTTATCTTTTTAGTTGAATATATTCTTAGTTCTACCTCCTGAGACTATTTCACAATTAAATTAGTCAATATATATGTAAAGTATTTAAAATAATTCTTGGCACATTGTCGTTGTGTGTTGTCAAGTCAGTTCTGACTCCTAGGTACCCTAGATGATGGAGTAGAACTGCCTCACAGGGTTTCCTAGACTTTAATTTTTAAGGCAGCAGATTGCCAAATCTTTTCACCTGCAGAGCCCATGGTGGGTTCAGACATCCTCCCTTTCTGCTAGCAAACAAAAGCTGAATCACTGTGCCAACAGGGCTCCTTTCTTGGCATATAGTTTTACATGATAAAGATGACAAAGATAATTATGGGATGCTAATAGTGACCATAGGAGCTCTGGTAGCCTAGTACCTAAGGCATTTGACTGCTAACCAGAAGGCTGGAGGTTCAAATCCACCAGCCAGTCCTTGGAAATAAGGTTGGGCAATCCACTTCCACAGAGATATCACCTCGGAAACCCAAGCAGGGTTGCTATGAGTAGCAATTGACTCAACAGTGGTGTTTGTTTTTTGGTGGAGAGTGATGATGATGTTATTAATGATCATCAGTGGCAAATGTTCACATTAAAATTATTTGCAATTTATTCATTATGACTTAATTTTACAGTTTCTAAAAGCACTCACATCTTTAATTAATTTCTATATCATTTTTAGTGTGATTTGCTTTCATGTAGTGTTGCTCTTGAAGCAATTGATAATATACAGTGTTCTCTAGTCAACAGATTCTAATGTACATCAGAAGCCAAATTCCTTTCATATGTGACAACTAATTTATAATTCTTATACACATGTATATAGATACACACACACATATGTATACATGCACTTTATATATTTTCATCTCTAAATCTCTGTTAATATAGTATGGGATTTTTTGTAACCAATGGCAAAACTAGCAGTTAGCCTTCTTCCAATAGGATATGAAACCTCATTTGTTTATTTAGTGGTAGTGATAACTTTTAGACTTTCTATTGTTTTTGTTTTTCTATCTTCTTACCCTTACTCATGACTAACAGCATTCACTAGGAAGAATGGTGGGTAATATGAGACCATTCTCTACAAAGGAGCCCATCGTAGATAACAAAATGTTCTGATTATAAGTTTGGAACATCTAAGTTATATATGTGTGTTAGACTGTGTTTTCTAGAGAAACAAAAAATAGCAAAGCTTATATATATATATAAAGAGAGAGAGAGAGTGAGAGAGAGAGAGAGATAGAAATTTATCTTAGGAAAATGGCTCACAAACGTATAGAAGCTGGCAAATCCAAAGTTCCAGGAGGAAACGTCAGGCTGGAGATAGCCTTAGCTTCCGCAACTGCAGGGGGCCGAGAAATCCAAGGCTGGCAGGCAGTACATGGGTTGTTGACTCCAACGAAAGATGAATCCAAGATCTCCAGGCTGAGCGGTGGGCTGCTCACTCATGGAAGGTTGTAGTCAGCACACCAGGGTCCCGATCCACAGAAGAATGTCTCTCTTCCCAGGATGTCCCTGGATATTCTGGAAGCAGGCCACACCCCTAGGGGAACTCCCCTTGGGTAGATTGGCCACTCAGAACACAGTCATCAGATCCCGTCATGGGAACAACCACACAGAACTGGGGTCCAGCCAAGTTGACACACAGCTCCAACTATCACAATGTGTTAGCTGTTGTTGTTGTTGTTATGTGCCGTCGAGTCAGCCCTGACTCATAGCGACCCCTCCTTGGGTTTCCGAGGCAGTATCACTACGGAAGTAGGATTG
>NW_006921735.1:4147300-4156996 GCF_000298275.1 Orycteropus afer afer
TTGAACCACCAGCCATCTGGTTAGCAGTCAATGCCTAAGACACTATGCTGCCAGAGCTCCTAATCTCAGTTTACTACTCTGAAAACAAGTACAATGTTGAACAACATGAGTTCTAAAGTCTCTTCCAGATGAAAAAAAAAAATGTTTATTTCCAAAAAGATGTCTGATATAGTATATGTTTATCCAGCTATTACTTAGACAATTTGCATGTGTTCTTCTGCAATCCATTCAACTTCTGTCTAAAAAATTTATTCTCTACCCTTAAAATTTATGTAAAGTATAAAAATCATCAAGTAGTCATCCATTAGTTTAATGAGTATGCAATCTATTTCTTCTAAGTTTTGAGTCAAAAATTAAATGATGCTGACTTGAGACTTCCTTACCCCTTGAAAAATGAAAACAAAATTCTGCAGGATGATTATGGCAAATTGATTCCTATTTTTGAATCATATGCAAAGGAGAAAATAAATACAAATCAAACAATAGATATTTTCATTGTAATTAAATGTAATGCATGAAATGAATCAAGAAATTTAAATGAAATGGAAAAAGTTATCCATGTAAAATCTAGATGTCTGAAAAGCATATTCACAAACAAATAGTTTGGATCACTTCCATCCCTTTAAAGGGCAAGAAATATTTTGCATCTGAAGAAGAATATTGTCCAGAAAGCTAAATATTAACTAAAGTCTATCCCATAGAGAGATCATTTCAGTATTTTTTTGGAAGTTGTGACTGGAATACTTTTCTGTAGTCTGTGAAAAACGGTTGTAGTACTAATTATGATTGCAAATTTAAATTTCAAATGCAGAGTGAGTTATTTATAGCTAGAAATGCTTGTAATTTTATAACCCCCTGGGCTATACAAAATGGATGATTTTTTTTCCTTTAAGAAAATTAAATAATTTAAAACCTTAAGTGCGGACATGATTCAATCTATATGTAAAGCATAATGTGATTTCTGAATTTGATTTTTTGTAGTCAAACAGAATATGATGGCATTATGGAACAATTGTACATACTTCCTGGCAATTTATCATTTCTAGTATGAAATGCTGTACAGAAAAGTACGTGATGGCAAACACTATAAAGTAGGTCAATGGTTGGAAAAATGCAAATGACTTTAGAAGTACAGATTAGATTTTTACCATTACAGAATTAATTATTCCTGAGCAAAACAAATGGTTCATCTCATCAGCCTGATTTTGAAAAGTGAATGTAAAACTCCATTGACATTTTCTTGATTATGTGAAAGAGAATGTTCGAGATGGACATGCTTAAGATTTTATTCTTTAAAGCCTTTGTGGTGATGTGGTTAAGGCAAATGGCTGTTAACCAAAATATCAGTGATTTGAACCCACCAGCTGGTCCATGGAAGAAAGATGAAGCAGTTTGCTTCCATAAAGATTTACAACCTTGGAAACTCAATGAGGGTCACTATGAGTGGGATAAACTTGATGGCAGTGAATTTGGCTTTTTTGGTTTTAATTGGATCTTTGTCCTGAGAAATTGTTTGGGATTTAAAAAAAAAAAATACAAAATATCCAATTAAATTATCTTTAATAAGTTCCTATTTTTAATTGCAGTTCTAGCTATAAATCTCAACCTTAATGTGTGGGTCTGTATGTATCATACACAGATACATGAATCTTGTTTTAGAGCTTTTGTTTATTGGTAAAAATTTACTTTCATTTTTTTTTTTTCTTTAATTTCAATTTCTTTTATTATTAAAAATTTCAGGTCACTATTATAACCCTGGTAGCATACTGTCTAAGGCACTTGACTGCTAACCAGAAGACTGGTAGTTCAAACCCACCAGCCACTCCTCGGAAGGAAGGTTGGGCAATTCACTTCCATAGTGATACTGCCTCGGCAACCCAAGGAGGGGTATCTATGAGTCAGGTCCGACTCGACGGCACACAACAACAACATTATAACCCTAAGTTGAAACTGTCTTTACTTGCTTAGCAAGAGTACTTTTTAAACCATCTGTCTTTATTCAAACCAGTCAACTACTAACATTTGTTAATTATTACATTGGATAAAAGAAAAATGATCAGATGTTTACATTATTACCAATTTTGTTATTGTTAATTACATAAGACAGATACTCAAGAACATACTGTTTTGAGTTAAATGGTACTTGAACAACTGTGATCAATAATCAGAATTTTACTGAATATAAGTTGATATGAGTCTATAATTACTGATGCTTAGAAATTTGTTGACTAGACTTTGTGGAATTTCCGAATGAACCACAAGGGTTATCCATTCATACCAACAGCTTTATTGAAAGGCTTCTGTGTATTAAGTAGGAGGATACCTGTTGGCATGGGGGTTAAGTGCTCAGCTGCTAACCTAAAAGTTGGCAATTTGAACCCACAAGCCATTCTACAGGAGAAATATGTGGCAGTCTTTTTCCATAAAAAATTACAGCTTTGGAAACCCTGTGATTCGGTGCTACCCTGTCCTGTAGGATTGCTGCTAGTTGGATTTGACTCAATGACAATTTTTGTTTCTAGTATATTAGGCGTGGTGATGTGTATTAGGGGTACAATAATGATAACACAATAGGGTCTATTCTCTCAAAGAGTTTATATTCTAGATTAGAAAAAAACAAAGTAAAGTAAATACATGGGAAAAAAAAAGGCAACTTTTGATAAGTGTGATTGAATTTAATATTAAAGTAAGAAAGAAAACTCACATATGATAAATTCTTCCATGGGTTGGATGATCAGTAAAGGCCTATTTAAATTGCTGAGATTTGAGTGAAGGCTTAATGTATGATAAGGAAGGAATGTTATACTTACATCTAAGCCAACGATTTTGCTTTTTGTTTAGTGAAGGGATTTGGTGGGGAAAGGGTGGAAAAAGGATACCACTTAGGAAGCTATTGTGATAGTTCAAGTTACAGAGAGTTGTAGCTTAGGCTACTGTAGTCTAAATGAAGATTAAAGATAGTTAGTGGCTTTAAAATACCTCCTGGAAGTATAACTAAATTATTTGGAAATAGGTTAAATGTAAAAGGACTCAAAACCGATACCTAGATTTCTAGATTACACTACTTGATTGATACAGAGGATGTTAAATCCTCAAGTCAGTTCCTCCTTCCAGTCATCCTATGCATGACAGAACTAAACACAGCTTCATCCTGTGCCATCCTTACAAATGTTGCCATCCTGGAAACCATTTTTGCAGCCACTGCCCCAATTCATCTTTTTGAAGGTCTTTCTATTTTCCACTGATTCTTTATTTTACCAAGCATAATGTCCTCTTCCCGAGAGTTGTCCCTCCTGATAACATGGCCAAAGTACATTCAATGACGTCTTGCCATTTTCAGTGTAAGAGATCCAAACATAGATGTTAAGGAATCTGTGACATATACAAGCCTAGATCTTAGATTTCTGAGCTAAAGATAAAACTTAAAAAATAGTAGCATATAGGAGTATTTAAAACCTTGAAACCAGATTTGACTAACAAAAAGAGAAGAGATTGGTAGTAAAAAATGACTGGGACAAGCTCTGAAGCCATATAAAAATAAGCCAAGGAGTAGTTGGTGTAATAGAATGAAACAAGATAATGTAGAGTCATAGAACCTGAGAGGAAAATATTTTAAGAGAGAGTGTTGGGTGAGATTTATAGTATACTACTAAAAGATCAAGTAAATGAAGATAAGAAGTATTTAATTTGGTAACAGAGGCTCATTACTATCTTGACAAAAGATTTGATGCATGGAAGAAACACTTAGTGGTTCTACACCAGTGGTTATCAACTCGGAGAAATAATGCCACCACCACCATCACCACCACACCACTCTAAATCCAGAGATCATCTATTAATATTTGGAGAAAAGTTTGATAGTCACAACTATGGAGGGAGAGGGAGGATACTATGATATCTAGTGGACAGAGGACAGTGATCTTGCTAAACTGTCTGCAATATATAGGATAGGATCCCACATCAAAAAAAAATATCGCACCCCAAATATCAGTAGTTCTGAGACTGAGAAGCCTTACTCTGCTATAGTAACAATTCTAAGACCAGGCCTTGAAGAGGTAGGCAGGTGTGTGGCTTGGGCATTCTGTGGAGGCTTTATTCTAAAGTTGGGCTGCAGAGATGTAGGTGTGTGCATGGCTCAGGGCCTTCTGGGGCAGCTTTGCAAAGCCAGGCACTGGAGAAGTAGGTGGATGTGGGGCTTAGGCCTTCTGGGGTGGGTTTATTTAAGCTGAGCCCCAGATAGGGAAGTGAGCAGAGAAGCTAGGAACAACTAAGGGAGATGGACTTGTCTGTCAGTTTGTCATCCTGTGGTGGCTTGCATGTTGCTGTGAGACTGGAGAATATGCTACCCATGTTGCAAAATGCCATCAGGGTTACCCATGGTGGACAGGTTTCAGCAGAACTTTCAGACTAAGACAGACCCACAAGAAGGGAGATGCCATCCCCTTCTCAAAGAATTGGCCAGTGAAAACCTTATGAATAGCAGTGAAACACTGTCTGATATAATACTGAAAAAAACTATATGAATAGGCCTGAAGCATTGTCCAATACATTGCCAGAAGATGAGCCCTTCAGGTTGGAAAGCACTCAAAATATGACTCTGGAAGAGCTGACTCTTCAGAGTAGAGGCAACCTTAATGATATGGACAGAATAAAGCTTTCAGGACCTCCATTGGCTGATGTGGCACAAAATGAATAGAAACAGCTGCAAGCATCTATTAATCAGAACATGGAACACACGAAGTATGAATCTTGGAAAACAGAAAGTTGTGAAAAATGAAATGAAATGCATAAAGATTGGTATGCTAGACACTGCATAAAGATTGATATGCTAGACGCTAGTCAGCCAAAATGGATTGGTTTCTCCCATTTGGAATCAGACAACCACATGATCTACTATGCTGGAATGACAAACTGAAGAAGAATGGTGTATCATCCGTTGTCACAAAGTCTATTTCAAGATCTGTCCCAAAGTATAATCCTGTCAGTGATAAAATAATATCCATACTCCTACAAGAAAGACCAGTTAATACTACTATTATTCAAATCTATGCACCAACCATCAAAGCCAAAGATGAGGAAATTGAAGGTTTCTACCAACTTCTGTACTCTGAAATTGACCAAACATGCAATCAAGATGTGGTGATTATCACTGGTGACTGGAATACAAAAGTTGGAAACTTTACCAGTAGTTACCAGTAGTTGGAAAATATGGCCTTGGTGATAGAAATATCACTGGGGATCACATGATAGCATTTTGCAAGACCAATGACTTATTAGTCACCATTATTCATTGCTAATGACTTTTTTCAACAACATAACTGATGGCTATACATGTAGACAGGAGCTCTGGTAGCATAGTGCTTAAGGAACTTGACTGCTAACCAGAAGGTTGGTGGTTCAAACCCACCAGCTACTCCTTTGAAGAAGATGGGCAATCTACTTCCATAGTGATACTGCCTCAGAAACCCAAGGAGGGATCATTATGAGTCGAGTCCAACTTGACAGCACATAACAACAACAACATACATGTGGACTTCACCAGATGGAATAGATTGATTCCTGTGGCAAGAGGAAATGGAGAAGCTCAATATTTTTAGCCAAAACAAGGGCAGGAGCTGATTGAGGAAAACACCATCAACTGCTCATATGCAATTTCAAGTTGAAGTTGAAGACAATTAAAACAAATCCACAAGAGCCAAAATATGACCTTGATCATGTCCCTCCTGAATTTAGAGACAATCTAAAAATAGATTTGATGCATTGAGCACCAATGACCAAAAACCAGAGGAATTGTGGGATGACATCAACAACATCATCCATGAAGAAAGCAAGAGGTTATTAAAAAGACAAAAAGAAAGAACAGACCAAAATGGATGTCAGAAGAGACTCTGAAACTTGCCCTTTAGTGGAGAGTAGCTAAAGTAAATGCAAAGATTGACATGATAAAAGAGATAAGCAGAAGATTTAAAAAAGCAGCCCAAGAAGACAAAGTCAATTACTATAATGAAATGTGCAAAGACCTGGAGTTAGAAAACCAAAAGGAAAAAACACACACAGCATTTCTCAAGCTGAAAGAGTTGAAGAAAAATTTAAGCCTTGAGTTGCAGTATTGAAAGGTTCTATGGGCAAAATATTGAATGATGCAGGAAACATTGAAAGAAGATGGAAGGACTACAGAGAATCACTATACCAAAAAGAATTTGTCGATGTTCATCCATTTCAGGATGTGACATATGATCAAGAACCAATGGTATTGAAGGAAGAAGTTGAAGCTGCACCGAAGGAAGTGGCGAAAAACAAGACTCCAGGAATTGACAGAATACCTATTGAGATGGTTCAACAAATGGATGTAGCCCTGGAGGCACTCATTCAATTATGCCAAGAGATTTGGAAGACAGCTACCTGGCCAACTGACTCTAAGAGTACAATATTTGTACCCATTCCAAAGAAAAGTGATCCCACAGAATGTGGCAATTATTGAACAATATCATTTATACCACAAGCAATTAAAATCTTACTGAAAATAATTCAAAACCAGTTGTAGCAGTATATTGACAAAGAGTTCTGGAAATGAAAACTGGATTCAGAAGAGGACATGGAACAAGGGATATCATTGCTGATGTCAGATGGATCTTAGCTAAAAGCAAAGAATACCGGAAAGATGTTTACTTATATTTTATTGACTATGCAAAAGCATTCGATAGTGTGGGTCATAAAAAATAGTAGATGACATTGAGAAGAATGGGAATTCCAAAACCCTTAACTGTACTAAGGAGAAATCTGTACATAGATCAGGAGGCTGTTGTTCAAACAGAACAAGGGGTTTAAAATCAGGAAAGGAGTGCACCAAGTTTGCATCCTTTCACCATACTTAAATTCGATTTGTAGGCTGAGCAAATAAGCCAAGAAGCTGGACTATATTAAAAGTCTTCCTCTTCCTCTTAATGAGGAAGACTCATTAAGAACCTATGATATGCAGGTGGTGCAACTTTGCTTGCTGAAAGTGAGGATGATTTGAAGAACTTACTGATGAAGATTAAAGACTATAGTCTGCAATATGGATGACACCTCAATGTAAAGAGAACAAAAATCCTCACAACTGGTCCAATAAACAGCTTCATGATGAATGGGAAAAGATTGAGGTTGTCAAGGATTTCATATTACTTGATTCTACAATTAACAGCAATGGAAGCAGCAGTCAAGACATCAGACAATGTATCACTTCAGGAAAATCTGCTGCAAAAGACCTCTTTCAAGCACTGAGGAGCAAAGATGTCTCCTTAAAGACTAACCCAAGCAATGTATTTTCAATCACCTCTTAGGCATGTGAGAACTGGACAATGAATAAGGAAGACTGAAGAAGAGTTGATGCTTTTAAGTTGTCATGTTGGAGAAGAATGTTAAAAGTACCATGGACTGCTAAAAGGACTAACAGATCTGTCCTGGAAGAAGTGCTGCTGGAATGCTCCTTGGAAGCAAGAATAACCAGACTTTGTCTCATCTGGTCATGTTGCCAGAAAGAGCCATTCCCTGGAGAAGGATAACATGCTTGGTAAAGTGGAGGGTCAATTAAGAAAGTGAAGGCCCTCAATGAAATGGATTGACACAGTGGCTACAATGATGGGCTCAGGTATAACAAGGGCCATGAGATTGGCACAGGGCCGGACAGTGTTTCGTTCTGCTGTGCATAGGGTTTCTATGAGTCAGAGATAACTTGATGGCACCTAAAAACAACAAAAAAAACCTCATTAGGCATCTTCCAGTGTACCCCTTTCCTAAAATGTTCATTCCCTAGAAATTCAACATAGCTCAATCCCTTAACTCCTTCAAGTTTTTGTTCAAATGCCATATTGTGAGTAAGCAACTCATTTATAATTGCAACCTGGAGCCCCAATTCTGCCTTGTTGTTGTTGTTGTTATGTGCCGTCGAGTCAGCCCCGACTCATAGCGACCCCTTCTTGGGTTTCCGAAGCAGTATCACTACGGAAGTAGGATTGCCCAACCTTCCTTCCGAGGAGTGGCTGGTGGGTTTGAACCGCCAGCCGTCTGGTTAGCAGGCAAGTGTCTTAGCCACTATGCTACCAGAGCTCCCCAACTTAGGATCTTTAATATCTTTTTTTTTTTCCCCGTAGGACTTACCACTGACAAATAATTATGTAATTTAGTCATTTATGATGCTTACTATTGATTATCTCCTGCTGTTGTAAATAAGTTCTAAAAAAGCAGGTATTTTTACTGTTTCTTATCACTGCTGTACTCCTTGCATCTAGAACAATGCCTGTCACATTGTTGTTGCTATTGTCATTAGTTGCCATTGAATGGATTACAAGTCATTGCAGCTCCATATAGGCAGAAAAGAATTTCTCCATGAGGTTTCTGAGCAGATTGCTTTTGGAAGCAGATCACCAGGTCTGTCTTCTGGAGTGCTGCTGAGTGGGATAAAACAACTAATTTTTCAGTTAATGGTAAGCTTTAACAATTTGTACCCCTAAGTCGTCCGCACCTGTCAAATAGTACATCTATAATTAAATTAAAATCATTGAAGTAATGAATTCTTTAGAAATCTTTGGTATACCTGGGGATGTACATAAACATAAAATATTAATTAACTTCTATGACAGGGAAAATCAATACTTTATAATAACTGTTGAAGTTGTTGTTACGTGCCATCAAGTGGGACCCAACTCATAGAGACCCCTCCTTGGGTTTCTGAGGCAGTATAACTATGAAAGTAGATTGGGCCAAACTTCCTTCCCAGGAGTGGGTGGTAGGTTTGAACCGCCAGCCTTCTGGTTAGCAGTCAAGTGTCTTAGGCAACAACAACATTATAATAATTAGGGTCTTTTTCAATTTAAAATTTATATTTGAACATATGATTCTTGTGAAAAATACATGTATATGCAATATAAAAAGTAAACATTTTTACCTCTGCCCAGTCAAAACCTGCATCCCACTTAATAAAGGATCAATTTGTTCTTCACCATAACAAAATAAATTTATTCTATGAATTTGCATACTTGAACATTTATGGCATTTTTAACAGCCTGTTTGAGATATGAATTACATGCAATAATCTGCACCAATTCATATAAACATATAAAATTTGACAAAGTTTGGCATGTGTGCACACTTGTGAAATAATCACCACAATCAAGACAATTAACAAATACATGGCTCCCAAATATTTCTTATGATGGTCCTTGAAAATACTTTTCACGTTTTCCCCATCTCCCTCCTATCCCTAGGGAACCATTGATCTATTTTCTGTCATTGTAAATTAGTTTGTGTTTTCTAGAATATTTTATACATTTGAAGTATACTTTCATCTGACCTATTTCACTCAGAATAATGATTGATCGTTAGTTACCTTAAGGAGTAATAAGGCATTGAGAGACTGGCTCATTTTAATGACTCTAGCAAGACAGCCCCAGGGTCACAGGTGAGGAGAGACAACTCAGGGACGCCCAAAGCAGCAGGCAGGAAGACCAGGAGAAAGGGGATTAAAAGCCAGGAAGCCAGAGAGAAGAGCAATCAGCCAAAGGGATTAGGTGAGGAGAGGCAACTCAGGCCCGCCCAAAGCAGCAGGACGGGAAAGCAGGAGAAAGGGGATAAAAGCCAGGAACCTGGACAGAAGAGCAGTCAGCCCCAGGGATACAGTAGAGGAGAGACAACTCAGGGATGCCCAAAGCAGCAGGC
>NW_006921735.1:4160784-4185587 GCF_000298275.1 Orycteropus afer afer
AAAAAAAAAAGTTTGAATTTTAAAGTACTATATTCTGAATTTTGCAAGTTAGAGTCTACTCAAAGTATATGTGGTGTTGTAGCTGTGTGTTGCTGAGTAGATTCTGACTCATAGCAGCCCTATAGGACAGAGTAGGACTGCCTGCCTATTTGGTTTCCTAGGCTATAAATCTTTTTTTGTTTGTTTATAACTTTCAATTGTGATTTGGGTGAAATCTAGAGTAAATTGGTTTTCCATTCTGCAGTTCATACACGTTTTGTTTTGTGACATTGATTGTAATCCCCACAATGTAACAGGACTTTTCCTACTTCCTTCCTGTAGTTACCATTTTCCTTTGCTCTTCTTTCCTAACTATTCCTGCTTTCTGAACTTTATCTCTGGGCAATTGCTGATCTTTTGATCCTTTATTGTTGATTGTTCTAAAGAGTGCACACTTTCTTGGTGTTGTTATAGACCTATTTGTTTGCCTGAAAGTTGAGCTGCAGGGCTGAGTTCAGTTCCAGTTTTGAAGGGTGACTAAGGGCCATAGTCTCAGCATTCCATTTGTCTTTATCAGACTAGTGTGCCTGGTCTTTTTCAGGATTTGGAATTTTATTCCACACTTTTCCCCACTCTATTCAGGATCTCCTGCTGTGAGAGCTGTTGTCAGGCACCATTTAGTTCTTCTGGTCTCAGCATCATGTAGGCTGAGGTTCACATGGTCAACTAATCCCTTGGACTAATTGTTTGCATGTGTTTTTGGTTTTCTTCTCTAATCTCTGCTCCAGAAGGGGAGAAACTAACAGTTGCACTTTAGATGTCTATTCATAATTTTTTAAGACCCAAATTGCCACTCACTAAAGTAGGATGCAGAAAAATGTCTTTGTGAACATTGTTATTAGGCTGTAAATTTTTACTAGAGTAATATGCCTGCAGAGTGGTTGATGGATTTGAGCCACTGACTTCTTGAGTGCTTGTGCTGCCTGCTTCACCATTGGGCCAAACATATTTCTTTCTCAGCCTATAACTTTGTAATCTCAGCTTTCATGTGACTTTGATTGAATACCTGACATTATATGGGTTTTGCTGCTTTAAATGATAATCCTCAGAGGGTGCTATGCTTACTGATTTCCAGGTAATTCAGGTAGGGGGATAATGTCAACATTGCCTCTGTAATCTCCAACAAATGCTTCACTCACTAATGCCCACAAGATCACATATTTAAGGCTACATCAGATCCAGGTTTATCAGGAATTAAGCTGGGGGTCACTTGTTGATTTGGGTGATGGTGGGATGGTATGGAAAGAGTCTATGCTAGCATGATGACATTGGGGAAAGGAACGACACTGAAACGTACACATCATGTACAGACAAGGGAGGCAAAAACTAGTATATGCACAATACTGTATCAGCGTTAACACCAAACACCAGGCTACAGATAAAAGCATAGACAACTGAGAAGATCAGGTAGAGGTCAGTGAACAGAATTGTACTCTAGACCAAGAATATATTTTGCTAAAGATAATCTTACATACATATGAGTGATACAAAATTAGCCACACTCATTACAAAAGCAACAGAAGACAGAATTGGAGTAACCTCTCAGAGACAACCAAACACCTTGAGAGAGAATCACTGGGCCTGCTGACTCAAGAACATAGTATCAGGGGACACCAAGCTCACTTGGCACAACATAGTACATAAAAATCTTGTTCCACCACTTAATTTGGTGAGTAATGACTGGGGTCTTAAAATCTTTTGAGCAGCCATCTAGGATGAAACTATTGGTCTCCTCTCATCTGAAGCAAAAAAGAGTGAAGAAAATCACAGCCAGTTGGAAATAATTAGTCCAAGATATGATGGACCTTGAGACCAGAAGAACTAGATGGTGCCCAGCTACCAATGCCAACCTTTTGGGAAGGGATCAAAACTGGAGATCCTGGATAGAGTGGGAGGAAAATGTGGAACAAAATTCAAAAACACAAAAATGACAATAATTACTTGTCAGATGGAGCCTGGTGGAGCTCCCAAGACTATAGCTCCAGGTTACACTTTGGGCCCAGAATTAAACTCACTACCAAAGATTGGCTCTCAGCCCAACAGTAGAAAGACCTACATGCAGAACACCTACTCTAGGGCAATGTACCTGCTTAGTTGAGGGAGATACACCCCTGAGAGCAATCAGCTATGCTGCACCAGAAGAGCAGCATTCACATAGAGGGAAAACTGAACAGACAGGAGTGCATAGTTGCGAGGGGCAGAGAGAGAGGATGGTCACAGGAATGAGAACAGAAGAGAGTTTTTTTTTTTTTTTTTTTTTTATTAGGATTTGGGTGAAGATTTACAGAGTAAATTCACTTTTCATACAGCAGTTCACATATACTTTGTCTCATGTCATTGACCAAAATTTACAATGCAGCAGCTCCCCTCCCACTTCCTCCCCATAGTTACCTCCTCCCAGTGTCCATCCCTTCATACTCTTCGAGAGGCCCATTGTCTGCCAACCCTGTATATGATCTTGGATACACTCTCCATTTAGACATACATAATTGTTTAACTTGTTCACCCATCTATCCGTCCCTATACCCATGTTTGCTTTCATTGACAACTCAGTATTGTATTTACAAAGGGGTTCATATTTGTTGTTTGTACTGCCCATGTAAGGTTTGGGGATGGTAAGCGGGGTGTGAAATCAAATATACGTGAACTGTTGAATGTAGAACAAATTTTGCTTTATAAATTTGCACCGAAGCACAATAATAATAATAAAAAAGAATGTATAGTATTTAAACTGTTACATAACTTACTATTTAGAAGTTAAAAACATCTTATTATATCATATTGCTTAAAGTCTTTATATTAGGCCATGTAATTAAGAGAGAAAACACAACAGAGTTGTCTTAAACCAAGTTCTTATGATTCTAACTTTAATGTATTTCTTTGTATGCCATATCATTGTTTATATAATAGTATTTTGACAGGTTTTATTTTTTTTTTTGATAAGGGACATGGGACATAGAAGAAATATATGTCAAGGAAGACTCAATATGCTAAAATAAAAATAAGAAACAAAAATTGATAATCAAGATCACATGTATTTCTGAATTTATAATCCAAAACAAATTTTTTACTTTTTACAGAAATTATCTGAGATTTATGTGAATTTGTTTGGTTTGATTTTTCTTTAACAAAGTTTGTGTCAAGTTGCCACAGTCCTGAAATAGATCACAATAGCCTTAAAATTATGTGAAATAACATAATGATTTCTAAATAGAAGCCAAGGGTTTCATCAATGATGTAGTTTTTGAACCCTTACACATTCTACTTTTGAATATAACTTTTTCTTGGTTCTTTTTAAATTCTGTCATTGTTAGATGAGTCCCTTAATTGAAATATTAAATATTTTTTTCATAATATTAGTGAGTCAATAGAATTTAGTAATATTTAAAATTTATGTATTTATTATTTTTCTCCATTTTCCTGGTTTATGGAAATTTAGTCTGATTTATATTTTGTGCATCAGATATACAGATTTTCATTTACTGTATACACAAAAAAATTTTTTTTTATACTAGGTTTACATCTTTGTCTCAATAAAGTTTTATTAAGAAATAATTAGTTTTGATAAAAATGGATTGACATTCTCATGCTTGGATTGTATGTTGTTGTTGTTAGCTGCTGTTGAGTCAGCCACTATATACAGTAGAATGAAACACTGCCCAGTCCTGCATCATTCTCACAATTGTTGCTGTCTCTGAGACCGTTGTTGCAGTTACTGTGTCTATCCATCTCATTGAGCGTCTGACCCTTTTACATTGACCCTCTACTTTATGAAGCATGATACCCTTCTCTAGGGGTCAGTCCATTCTGATAATGTAAACAAAATATGAGAGAGGGAGTCTGACCATTCTCATTTCTGTGGAGCATTCCAGTCACACTTCTTTCAAGACAGGTTTGTTTGTTCTTCTGGCAGTCTATGGTATTTTCAGTATTCTTCACCAACACCACAATTCAAAAGCATCAATTCTTCTTCAGCCTTCTTTATTCATTGTCCAGCTTTCTCATGCATAGGAGGTGATGGGAAATACTGTGACTTGGGTCAGGTGCACTTTAGTCTTCAAAGTGACATCTTTGCTCTTTAACAATCTTTAAAAAGAGGTCTTTTGCCCTAGCTTTTCCCAGTATACAAAGATAAAGAAAATGACAAATGAAATGTGTGCAATAACCTCAAGTTATTCTATTAACCGTATTTTATTATCTTTTTTTCAGTACATTTCCAACAGAAATTTTGTTAAAAAGAAGATGGTATTTCTATGTGCAAATGCTTGAAGTCCCCTTCATCTATTTTTCCCTTTACTTGATTTAAAACAAATTTCTCCAGGACTTATATAGTTAGTTTACCAAACCTGGAACTGTGACATATATTTTACAGTCCACAGCTACAAAAGATTAGTAATTTAAAGGAGTAACCTCTACTTTTGTTATAATCAAGCTGTCAATTTTTCTTTAAGATTTAAGGGTTTATTCGTTTGACTAATTTATCTCTAAAAAGAAGTATGCCTCAGGCCCCAAAATTTTGACTGTGTATTAGAAAGCTTATTAGAATAGAAATCATCTATCTGGAGAAAGGAGTCAAAATGTGTCCTACTTTGTGCAACAGTATGAATAATGGTTTTGTTGTCAGGGTAACCACATACTCTCGAGGCTCTTAAACACCACATTTTATTAGTACCTCTAGTTCCTTGGCCTCTCGGTCTAGTCAGTTAGCTAGTCAAAGGGGCAAGTTCTATATTTTCTTTTTTTTCCAATCTGATGTTTTTGTTTTGTTTTTAGCCTCTTTGGTGGCAAGTAGCTTAGCTTTCCTGTTCCTGTTTTTCCATAGTCTCCATTTCTACTCCTAGAACCTATTTTCTTTTTCTGTGTGTTCCCACTTTTTACAGTTACCTGATTGATTTTGATGTCTTGTCCTTAAATTATCTCTTCATAATATCAATATCCAACAGTAATCTCTGCTTTCAACATCCAGCCAACAGCCATTCAATATGAGTCCCTTTCTTGCTATGGGTTGGAAACGACTCGATGGCAGTGAGTTTGGTTTTTGGATTTGGTTCTATGGCTTATACTATTAACAATCCTGGTCATTCTGAGAATGATAAAGAAGAATTATCTCCTCATCTAGAGATTATAACCTTGGGAACTCAATGGGACAGTTCCACTTTGTTATATAGGCTAGTTATGAGTTGGAATCAACTCTTTGGCACATGGCAACAACAACTGATTACAAAAGTTGATTTCCTAATTTGAACATAAGTTGTTTGAAAATACCCACTGCCATAGATTCCAAATGATAGTGACCCCTATAGGGTTTCCAAGCCTGTAAATCTTTAAGGAAGTAGACTGCCTCGTGTTTCTCTCAAGGAGTAGCTGGTGGGTTTCAACTGCCCATCGTTTGGTTAGCCTTAACCACAGTGCTACTAGAGCACTATTCTTTTAGAATAGGACCATGTTATAGCCTGCTTCTTTTCCTTCTTCTTTTTTATTTGTTCTTGTTTGATACATTCAGTGTTGAGGATCGATGAGCATTCAGGGTGTTATGAGTTATTAGGGATGAAGACCTGCTAACCTCTTCATGCTCCTGTCATTATTTTCTGAGAATCATCTTGTCACTGATAATGGTATGGCTGCAGACTGAATTAATTCAGTGATGACCATCTTTTACTCCATATTCTGATTATTTTAGTTATTACTCAATGACAGTGAGTTTTTTTGTTTTTTTTTTTTAAATCCTGGAATCAAAGAAAAAAAATGTGTAGATTTAAGTGATTCTACAGTTCATCATTATTTTTGTGCTTAACATGATAAGCAAGGTTTTTCCCCTTTCATAAACTATATTCTTCACACTATAAATGAGATGTAAGTTTGATTTATCTTTATAGAATTAATTGTTGATATCATCATCACTAATCTGCTTACGTTAAAAAGTATCATTACATCAAACTTATATAGGAATTTAGCTTAGGAATTGGCCTTAATTGTCAGCAGGCCAAGTTAAGAAGCATAGAATGGACATATTATCAGCCTTTATTTTTGAAGTTGAATTGTATAAAATGAAAATGTTAAATTCAAGAAAAGTGGAACTTTGCATGAAATATTTCATATCTTTTCAGGGATACTATTAGGGTAGATTTCACATGTTTATATTTATCTCTGATAAAAGAAAATAGATATTCTTCTATGTTCATGATAGACAACCTTCATCACATATTTTGGAATGGTAAAGTTTTGCTGTACTGGTGTTAGAAAATGAAAATGTGTTCCAACAGACTCTAAAAATCTCATAATGATAATTTTTGCCATTGCCTTTTGTATTTATACATTTATGACACACATTGACATGTAAATACCATTTGGTGATATATTTACTTTCAAATATTACATAAATGCTGCCAAGTCGTGGATGGGAGGAAACTCATTCAGTCAATTTAAATAATACTGGAGTGTTTGGAAATGATTTTGTGGTTTGGCTAGGACAGATATATATATTCTACCCAGCAATGAATATTAGTTAAATGGCATTTCTAGATCACACTGTGTTTTACAATTACCTTTAGTAAATATTGTTGGACAGATGAATAGTATTTTTTGTTAGAGTTGAGGAAATGTTGTTGTTAGGTGCTGGTGAGTTGATTCCAACTCATAGGGACCCCACACACAACAGAACAAAACACTGCCTCATGCCACACCGTCCTCACAATGCTGTAGCCTACTGTTGCAGCCACTGTGTCAATCTACCTTATTAGGGATCTTCTGCTTTTTCAATGAATATTTCTCTCATGATATCATTCTCCAGGGACTGGATTGGTCCCTCTTGACATCACGACCAAAGTATGAGACATGAAGTATTGCCATCTTCACTTCTAGCTAGCTTTCTGGCTGTACATCAATCAGGACAGATTTGTTTGTTCTTTTGCAGTCCATGATATATTTAATATTCTTCACCAGTACCACAATTCAAATGCTTCAATTATTATATCTTCCTTATCATTGTTCAGCTTTCACATGCATATGAGGTGAGTGGAAATATCATGGCTGTGGTTAGAGTCCCCTTAGTCATCAAAGTGACATCTTTGCTCTTTAACACTTGAAAGAGTTCTTTTGCAGCATATTTGCCCGATGCAATATGTCCTTTGATTTATTGACTGCTACTTCCAAGGGTGTTGATTGTGGATCCAAGAAAAATGAAATCCTTGACAACTTCAGTCTTTTCTCCATTTTTCATTATGCTGCTTATTGGTCCAGTTATGAGGATTTCTTTCTTTCTTTCTTTTTTTTTTTTTTTATGTTGAGGTGGAATCTATACTGAAGGCTGTAGCCTTTGATTTCCATCAGTAAGTGCTTCAAGTCATCTTCACTTTCAGCAAGCAAGGTTGTGTCATTTGCATATAGCAGGTTGTTGATAAATCTCCCAATCCTGATGCTGTTTTGGTCTTCTCCATATATTCCAGCTTCTCAGATTACTTGCTTGGTATACAGATTGAATAAATCTGGTGGGAGGATACAATCCTGATGCACACATTTCCTGATTTTATACCATGCAATATCCCTTGCCTGTTTGGATAACTGTCTGCCTTTTGGTCCATGTACAGGTGCCTCATGATCATAATTAAGTGCTCTGACATTCCCATTTCAAAATGTTATCCATAATTTGTTGTGATCCA
The DNA here is from genome assembly GCF_000298275.1 of Orycteropus afer afer. NCBI lineage: Eukaryota > Metazoa > Chordata > Mammalia > Tubulidentata > Orycteropodidae > Orycteropus > Orycteropus afer. Next base: position 4,168,482 of record NW_006921735.1, read on the forward strand.
CACAGTTGAATACCTTTCCATAGCCAATAATACATAGGTAAGCATGTTTCTGGCATTCTTTGCTTTCACCTAATGTCAATCTGACATCTGCAATGATGTCCTTCAATCCATGTCTTCTTCTAAATCCAGTTTGCGTTTCTAGAAGTCCCCCTCAATGTATTGCCACAACTGTTTTGAAATATTTTCTGCAAAAATTTACTTGTGTGTGATATCTTTGATAAAAATAAACAGATAGATAGATAGATAGATAGATAGATAGATAGATAGATAAAAGAAAAACTCATTGCCCTCAAGTCATTTTAACTCGTAGTGATCGCTCCTTGGGTTGCCAAGGCAGTATCTTTACAGAAGCAGATTGCCCAATCTTCCTTCTGAGGAGTGGCTGGTGGGTTTGAATCACCAACCTTCTGGTTAGCAGTCAAATGCCTTAGGCATTATACCACCAGAGTTCCTGATATTGATGATATTGCTCAATAATTCCCGCATTCTGATTTATCACCTTTCTTTGGAATGGGCACAACTATGGATCTCTTCCAGTTGGTTGGCCAGATAGATGTTTTTCAAATTAAATAGATGTTGCATCTGTTTCTTGAAACATCTCAACTGGTGCTCTGTCAATTCCTGGAGGCTTGTTTTTCTTTGCCAATTCCTTCAGTGTGGCTTGGACTTCTCCCTTCAGTACCATCAGTTCTTGATCATGTGTTACCTCCTGAATGGTAGAACACTGACCAATTCTTTTTGGTACAGAGACTCTGTGTATTCTTTCTACCTTCTTTTGATGTTCCTGCATTTTTCAATACTTTGCCCACAGAATCCATTAATATTGTAACTCAGTGCATGAATTTTTTCTTCAGTTCTTTCAGCTTGAGAAATGCTGATCATCTTCTTCCTTTCTGTTTTTCTAATGCCAGTTCTTTGCCCATTCCATTATAATACTTTGCCTTGTCTTCTCGAGCCACCTTTTGAAATATTTTGTTTAGCTTTTTTGCTTCATCATTTTTTTCCATTTGCATTAGGCTCTCTACATTCAAGGGCAAGTTTCAGAGTTTCTTCTGACATCCATTTTGGTATTGTCTTTCTTCCTTATCTTTCTATTTACCTTATTTTTCTTCATGTATGATGTCCTTCATGTCATCGTACAACTTATATGGTCTTCAATCATTAGTGTTCAATGCATCAAATCTATTCTTGAGATTATCCCTAAGATCAGGTGAGATATAATTAAGGTCATATTATGATTCTTGTGGACCATGACGTTCAGTGTCTGGGAGGCACAGCTCCATAGAACAGTCAACCATAAACATTGAAAGGACAATGATGATATTGGGCTTCTCCATTGTGTCTTTCCCCAGACATATTCGGATTTGATTCCTGCTTAGTCCATCCGGTCAGAGTCACATATATATTCACCATTAATGTTGTTTAGAGAAACTATTTGCAAAGAATAAGTCACTAGTCTTGCAAAATTCTATCATATTATCTCGGGTGTCATTTTTATCACCAGTGCCATATTTTCCAACTACCAGTCCTTCTTTGATTCCAACTTTTGTATTCCAAATCACCAGTAATTATTGATGCATCCCGATTAAATGTTTAATTGCAATCAGACTGAAGAAGTTGGTAAAACTCTTCAATTTCTTCATCTTTGGCTTGAGTGGTTTGTAAATAAATTTGAATAATAGTCATATTACCTGTTTTCCTTGTATGAATATGGATATTATCCTATCATTGGCAATATTGTACTTCAGGATAGAAGTTGAAATATTCTTTTTGTCTATGAGTGTGACACCATTTCTCCACGATGTGTCATTCTTGGCATAGTAGACCATCTGATTGTGTGACTCAAAATGACCAATCCCAGTCTATTTCAGTTCATTCATGCTTAGGATATTGATCTTTATATGTTCTATTGTCTTTTTCAAATTTTCCAAATGCCTAGATTCATACTTCGTACATTAAACATTCTAATCATTAATGAATGTTTGCAGCTGTTTCTTCTCATTTTGAATTGTGCTGCATCAGAGAATGAAGATCTCAAAAGCATTACTCCATCCATGTCATTAAGGTTAACTCTATTTGAGGAGGCAGCTCATATACTGAATGCCTTCCACCCTGAGGGTCTCATCTTCTGGCACTATATCAGATAATATTTCCATGATATTCATAAGGTTTTCAGTGACCAGTTATTTGAAGTAAACTGCCATGTTCTACTTCTGTCTTAGTCTGGAAGTTTTGCTAAACCTATCCACCATGGGTGACCTTGCTGGTGTTTGAAATACCAGTGGCATAGCTTCCAATATCCTAGTGACATGCAAGTCACCACAGTACAATAAACTGACAGACGAGTACAATCTGTGGAAAGAGGCTACTATCCAATTTCTTGATTTCAATTTTGAAGCCAGTAGGTGAAAATACTGATAATAAATGTCATTAGAAATTGTCTTTAGGTTCTGTTTTTAGTTCAAGCCATATTTCCCTTCTTTGAGATCCTAGTAATCACATAATAGAGAATGACTTGCAATTCCTGTTACTTGGCATCCTATATTCTTTTTGAAATGATCATTCTTCTCTTTGAATCCAAGGCATCTGCTTAAGAAAATCTGCTGACCATTAAACCACGCAAGAAATTATCATGTGTTTAAAATCCATGTTTTCCCAAGGCTACAACCCTTAGTCACCCTTCATGCCTCCCGACTCACTCTTTTGGTTCACTCTTTAGGCCTTCCCAGTTACTTTCCTGATTCACCTTTCGGACAAATAGACCTATGAGATGAACAGTGTATGGGGGGTACAGCTCCTTAGAACAATCAGCCATAAAACATTGAAAGGGCAATATTTGCCCAGAGATAAAGCTCAGAATGTAGGAATGGATATGAAAGAAGGTCAAAGAGAAATGGTGAGCACAGGGCGGAAGTGGGAAGAGTGCTGTTTTTTGCAGGGATTTCAATCAATGTCTCCAAACAAAATGTGTGTTAATTGTTGAATGGACAACAAAATTACTCTGTAAACTTCAAACCAAATCACAATAAAAAATTAAAATAAATAAATAAAAATGTGTATAATAAAAATCTTATTTTAAAAAAATCCATGTTTCTACTGGCTATTTGGTCATAATGATATTCTTACATGTTGATTACATGTCTAGATAATATAATCATTGTCAAATAATTGTTTCTAGTCTAGATATAATACCTCTTGGAATCTTTTTCCACTTTTGGCTATGCATAGTAAACCTGACAGTGTTAAAACAATTAATAAACTAATTTCTGCTCAAAATAATCAAGGTAATTGAAAGTCTCTGAGCTTCCATTAAATGCCTTGCTGCCTATTCCTCATGAACACTCTTAACTTTCACAATAACTCAGTGAAATTCTATATTAAGCAGAAAATCCAACTTCTCTGATGTAATATTGCAACTTTTTTCAAAAGATGTTTACATACAATATCTTTCTAAATATCTCTATCTGTGCTGAAGTTTCTTTTTTTTTAAATTTTTGAATCAAACTATGTATGGTGAGAATGGAAAACAAGTGAGACTTTGTTATATTGCTGACTAGATTATATATGGGTACAAACTGAAAAAATAAATTTCTAATTGTGTCTAGCTAAACACATGTATACTCTAAATTCAATCAACTTTAACAGTTCTCATTGAGTCAAGTCCAATCCATGATGACCCCAGGTTTGTCATAGTAGAAGTATGTTTGGTATGGGTTGTCAATAGTTAATTTTTCAGAAGTTGATCACCAGGACTTTCTTCTAATACAATTCTCTACAAACTTTTCAGTTAACAGCTGAACATATTAACAATTTACAGCATTAAGGCACTCTTTTTCCTGAGTAAAGACCCAACAGAAATGAGTGCTTGTGACTATAAAAATATATATGTACAAGAATATTGATGGCTTTAGGTGTAATGGACAAAGACTATAAACAAACCAAGTGGACATATAGAGTGGTAAACAGATGTGGGACATTCATACAATGAACACATATAAAAAGTATTAATAATGGACAAATACAATAGCATAGAATAATCAGACATTATCTTAAGTGAAAAAAGTCAGGCATAACAGGTTATGATTTCATTTATCTGGGTTTGTTTAAACTAATCCAGGATGTTGTAATTATGGTTACTCTCAGAGGAATATTGATTGGAAGAGGTCACAAAAGATAGTTCTGGAGTGCTAGAAATATCTAGTTCAGTAGTGGTAAAACAGAGAAATTCATAAATAAACTCCATTGAACTGTACAGGTAAGATTTGTGCAGTTATAAATCTATAAGGAATAATAATAAAATAAAAGGTATGTGTTCTTAGGAAGTCTATGTAGCAAGTAACATCTGAGCATGGTCACATTCTGTTTTTCAAATATCAATGTAGGTAAAAATCAATGTATGCATACAGAAAGTTCTATTAATTTGCTTTTAAAAATACTGTGGTTTTGTTTCATTTTCTTTTAGTGTCCTGAATTTAAAAGACCCCGGGACATTGCAGTTGACTGGGTTGCTGGAAATATTTATTGGACCGATCATTCTAGAATGCACTGGTTTAGTTACTACACAACTCACTGGACCAGTCTGAGGTACTCTGTCAATGTAGGACAACTGAATGGCCCCAACTGTACAAGACTTTTAACAAACATGGCTGGAGAACCCTATGCTATTGCTGTAAATCCAAAAAGAGGGTAGGTTAATGGCCTCATATATATATATATACATATATATATATTTTTTTTCTTAATATAGCTATCTACCTATGGACTGTGGTTTTATTTATTTAATGAGTATTCAATATATAATAAATTCACATTTCTGAAAATCACTGTGTACTTCCTTCTGTATAAAATCATGCCCTTTTCACTTGAAATAGTGTGTGGAATTTTATTTTTTCCAGAAAGATTCCTACAATATAAAATCTGTGTTTGCATGTTGTGAATACGTGCATGTTGCAGAATAATGAAACTGATGTGATATACACATTTTTAATCTAAAATTGAATTTTCATCATTTAAATATATCAAATATACAGTATTGATGTTTTGAGGTATTTGTAATAATAAACATTGAAAGCATATGTATAAAAAAATTTAATACAAAGCCTTTCTTTTTCTTCCTGAAGGTTAAGAAAAAGAAAGGCTTTGTATTAAATTTTTTAAATTTTTTATACATACATTATAAGCAATAATCAAAAAGAGAATAGGGAAATGTTAAAAAAAAAAAAAGAAAAGAAAAGAAAAACCTCTTAATCATCCATATAGTGGATCATAAGATCCTCTGTAAAAAGAAAAAGAAATAAACTATTAATGAACTATTATTTATTTATTACACTTATGCAGGATTTTGTCTTCTAAATGAGAGAATTGTTTCAATTGAAAAAAATAGTTATTTCCTTATCAAAAAAATACAACATTTTGATGTAACATCCAAAATAGAATAAACGTTCTGTCACAACAAGAAGATAGTTTCACATGGTAGAAAAATTTTGCTTCAGAAATTTTAATGGAATTTCAAAAACTGAACTTTGGGTATCAAATAATAAATTATCATTTATCTTTAAGAATAGTTGTCAAAATTGAAGTACACATTATAGAATTTGTTTCAATGTCAATTCCTGGGACCCTCTGTTGAAGGTTCCTATTCTTTGCATTTAGAGCTGAATCCAGAAATCTACATTTTAACACACTCTGGAATGGTTCTGATGCATATAGTGTGGAGGGATACTGCCTTTTCAGAACTGAGGCAGGTTGTGCAGTACCATCAACAGTCTAACATATTTAACCTATTGTCTTCAGGATGATGTACTGGACTGTTGTTGGTGACCACTCCCACATAGAAGAAGCAGCCATGGATGGTACTCTGAGAAGAATTTTAGTGCAAAAGAATTTACAGAGGCCCACAGGTATGACATGTTTCTGACACACTCTAAAATGAAAAGCAGTACAGTGCCTAAGGCACTTGACTGCTAAACCAGCCACTCCTCAGAAGGAAGATGGGGCAATCTACTTCCATAGTGATAACTGCCTCAGAAACCCAAGGAGGGGTCACTATGAGTTGGGTCCAACTCGACAGCACATAACAACAACAACAATAAGAGTATTAGTATTATCATATTTTTTCTTTTTTTGGCAATATAATTTTTACAAGCAATAAAATAATTTATAGTATGTTTTCATAAGTCATTAATATCACATGTTCTATTTTCTAAACATACAAGTCAGATCTTTACCATGCTGCCAATTTTATTGTAGGTATGTTATTTGAAAATTGCTTAGGATGTAAGGCTTAGCAGAATTTCACATGCTTGAAATTTTGACAATTTATAGCAATGCAAAAGATTATTTTTTGCAAATATATGTTTATGATGAAATAGATGGCATTATTTCTGAAAGATGAGAGTCAAAGAAATGCAAAAATATAAATAATTTTTGTGAAAAACAAGTTTGGTGATTTCTTACCTTGTCATCTACAACTCTTTTCTATTTGGCTTCAATCTCCCTCCCAGTCTAGTCACTTAAGCTACTACTCTTTACTCTCTGAAATGTTCAGGAACTCATGTCTTTTTTTTTCCTGCTACCATATTCTTTCTCACCTACCATCATCCTCCCAGTTCTTCCATATAGAATACTTTTCCAACTTTTTTTTTTTTTGGTCTACTTTTTAAGATCTAACATTAGCAATTCTTCCTAAGCAAAGCATTTTCAGTCTGCAGCAGTCCTGGAGATTCTGTGCCACCTTCACTCCTTTCCAATCTTTATGGCATTTTTTTTTTTTTTAACAACATTCTTTGTAGTATCTTTCATAGTTTTTAATTTATTCATATTTTTCATATTTTTCACTTATATTGTTATTAACTTTCAATATGCTTATGCCTTCTTCTCCCACTAGATTGTTTTTATTCTTCATGGAAAAAGTAAAAAGCCTTGGAGTTTAGTTCATTCACACAAAAATGTCTTCCTTCAATCGTTTATTTAAAAAATACTAACTGAACCCCTATCATGTGCTAGAAACTCTCCCAGATGTTGAACAACTAAGTTCTTACCCTTGTGAGGCAGGTTCCAACACTCATAAAATTTTCCTTTTTTAGAGAATAGAATATATATTTGTATATAACATCAGATAAGTACTATAAAGGAAAAATAATAATAAAGGATGGGCATGTCAATACTAAGTGTAGTGCAGATATACTGAATTTTCTGCTCAGCCTTTCTGAGAACTTCTGACACATTTATAGGAATAGACTCTCAGAAGCCATTTATTCACTCATTAAACACATATTTATTGTGTGCCTAGTATGTAGCAGGCATGATTTCAGGTGTTTGTAATATACAACTCAATACATAGTCATAAATCCCTGTCTTCCTGGTACTTGCATTCCTCCTGGTAAGGGGCAAAGAATTTGGATGGAGATAGATAAAAATAATATTTAATAAGTAAATCATGAAGTAAGTTATCATTCTATATGCTTTGGAGAGAACACCAAAAGTAGAGGAGAAGAAAGGGTCAGGAATGGAGAAGGGACAGATTGCAATATAAGATTATTATGTGATTAGAGTAGGCCTTTTGAGAAGGTGACACCTGAGTGCACTTTTTGTGGTCCTGTTGCTCAACCATGTTGTTGTTGTTGTTGTTATGTGCCGTCAAGTCAGACCTGACTCATAGCGACCCCTCCTTGGGTTTCCGAGGCAGTATCACTGCAGAAGTAGATTGCCCCATTTTCCTTCCGAGGAGTGGCTGGTGGGTTTGAACTGCCAGCCTTCTGGTTAGCAGTCAATAGGTTAATTAATATTTCATTGTAGAACCTGGACCCAACATAAGCCAATTAAGTACAGATATCTCATAGGTACTTGAATACAAAAATACCTGAATACAAAAAAAAAAAAAAAAGTCATAATATCTTCAAATTATGGTTAGAAATAAATTATAACCCTATAGGTAGAGTATAACTGTCTCATAGGGTTTCTAAGGCTGTAAATCTTTATGTAAGCAAAGCAAACCTGCCAAATATATATCCCACAGAGAAGCTGGTAGATTTGAAACACCAACTTTTCAGTTAGAAGCTAATCATTTTGGACCCCTCTTATCATCTCTTTAATCCAGAATATGGTAGTGTACATTTACTGATTTTTAATACTTTAAAATCTTAGATTTCTTTTAACATGAAACTCAACTCTTGTCCTTTTTCTGAAAGCACAGAGATTTTAATTTGTTACTATGTTGAAAACTTCTCCATCAAATATTATATTGGAACTATGGCTAAGAGAACTGAAGAAAAAATTCAAACCACCAGTTGCTATATTGAAGGATTCTGTGACAAACAACTGAACAACTCAGGAAGCATCAAGGAAAGCTAGAAGTAATAAACAAATTCACTGGACCAAATAGAACTGGTCCATATTCTGCCATTTCTGGAAGTATCATATGATTAAGAACTGATGCTATTGAAAGAAGTCCAATCTGCATTGAAGGCACTAGAGAAACAAGCCTACAGAAAGATGGAATACAAACTGAGATGTTTCAACAAATGGGCGCAACACTGAAAGCACTCAATTGTCTATGCTAATAAATTTGGCAGACAGTTTTCTGGTCAACTGACTGGAAAAAGCCCATATTTGTGTCCATTCCAAAGAGAGGTGGTCCAACAGAATGGAGAAATTATTGAACAATATCATTGATACCACATACAAGTAAAATTTAACTGAAGATAATTCAAAAATGGTTGCAACAGTAAATCAACAGGAGACTTCTAGAAATTTAAGCCAGACTCAGAAGAGTATGTGGAACAACAGATATTACTGCTGATACTAAACACATCTTAGCTAAATGCAGAGAATACTAGAAAGATGTTTACCTGTGTTCCATTGACTATACATTCAAGTCTGTAGATCATAACAAATTGTGGATAACATTGCAAGGACTGGGAATTCTAAAACACTTAATTCTGCCCATATGGAACCTATTCACAGACAAAGAGGCAGTCATTGGAACTGAACAATGGGACACTTCACAGTTTAAATTCAAGAAAATTGTCAATCAGTGTTGTATCCTTTCACCATAATTATTGAATCTATTTGCTGAGCAAATAATCTGAGAAGCTAAAGTATATGAAGGAGAATGTGGCATCAGGTTTGGAGAAAGACTCATCAACAATCTGCAATATGCAAATGACACAACCTTGCTTGCTAAAAATGAAGATGATTTGAAGCACTTATTGGTGAAGATCAAAGACTATAGTCTTCAGTCTGGAATACACCTCAACATAAGAAAACAAAAATCCTCACAAACTGACCAGTAAGCAACATCATGATAAAAGGAGAAAAGATTGAAGTTGTCAAAGATTGCATTTAACTGAGATCCACAATCAACGTTCATGGAAGCAACAGTCAAGAAAAATGATATGTTGCACTGGGCACATCTGCAGCAACAGACTGTATTAATGTTTTAAAAAGCAAATATGTCACTTTGAGGCTGAAGATAGTCCTGCCCCAAGCCATGGTATTTTTGTTGCCTCATATGCATGCAAAACATGGACAATGAATAAGAAAGACTGTAGAAGAATTGATGTCTTTAAATTGATGTCTTGGTGAAGAATATTGAATATACCATGAACTGCCAGAAGAACAAATTTTCTTGTAAGAAGTACAGCCAGAATTTTCCTTAGAAGTAAGCAATGATGGCAAGGCTTCACCTCATGTTCTTTGAATAAGATCCCAGTCCCTGGAGAAGGATATCATGCTTGGTAAAGTAAAGGGTCAGCAAAAAAGAGGAACACCCTCAGTGAGATGTACTGACACAGGGCTACAATAATGGGCTCAAGCATAGCATTAATTGTGAGGATGGTGTCAGACCGGGCAGCATGTTTTTCTGCCCTTTTGTTGTCCATTGGGTGGCTATGAGTTAGAACCTCAATGGCACCTAACAACCACATGTCCATTTCTCAAAAAATATCATTTTCTGTTTTATTTTTATTTTTAGTTTTTGAGATTTTAGTGGGAAAAAGGAGAAATAGAAGAAAGATCTTAGAAAATTTCAGTCTAACAAAAGTGAAATACAAAAATTCCCAAAATACCATAATGGTCTTGTTATCATGGGAGATATTAAAAAAATGACTACATGCTTAGTGCCATTATCATACATCACTAAAACTTAGTGAATCTCTGTCTTTATCTTTATGTGTCTTCCATTATGCTTTGTTAGAAGAAGTATGATATTTTATTTTAAAAATTTCTCTAGTTTCCCCATGTTGGTCCCAAATATTAATCATTTTCAGTTCTGATAAGAATGAGTGCCTTGAGATATGACTTTTATTTTATTTTATTTTTTAGATTTTATTATTGTTGCTTTATTAAAGACAAAAAGAAGACATGATATTTTAAAGGTAGAAACAAACTTTTTATTTCATATAAACTTGATTCTCAACTTTCTCAACAGGAAAGTTAGTAGATTCCTTTATTAACTTTTTAATTTAAAGGACTCTCTTTTTTATTAAAGGGCTTAAGGAAAAATCAAAGTTATTGATTTTTTGCATCTTTTGGAATATAAATCCCACTCATCTGAAAGCTTTGTTACATAATTTTTATCGAGATACAATTCTATTCAATAGTACAGTGTGTGACCAGAACTAATAAAGACAGGTATAATGCAATGTATTACAATTTGAGAATTATTACTGCTACTGAATTTGAAAAAATAATATTATCAATTAACATGGTTTTGACACCCACTGTCATCTTTTTTATGATTAGAAAATGTATTATATTTTCATGTAAGGATAAATTTTGTTGGGAAAACTTTTTGTTGTATCTACCTCTTTATTCTATCATTTTGGTAAAAGTGAAACAAAAGTATTGCCATTCTTCTTAGACATTGTTTTGAAGTATAATGGCAGCAGCAGGAAATTGGGTTATTTTATGATTCATGTTGTCCATAATTATACATGAAGAAGCAAAAACACAACTCCTAATATGACTCTAAGTAGCATATTAATCATTGAGCATCAACCAGTAAAACATGAGGCAGTCCTTTAAATTATTAATTCATTGCTCAGAGAGTGGTTGGGCACATTACATCTTTATATTATACTTGAAGAACAATATTAACATTTAATTTGATTATATTTAGACCTTGTCTATGTTTTGCTGCGATTCATAAGGCTTTTACTAGCCAACATTTTCAGAGATAGACCTCCAGGTCCTTCTTCCTGGTCTATCTTAAACCTGTCCACCATTGATGATCCTGCTGATATTCAAAATACAGTAGCATAGTTTCCAGTGTCACAATGACACAAAGCCATTATAGCACAACAAATGATGCAGTGATTGTAAGGAGGAACAAGACCTGGCAGTGTTTCATTATGTTGTACATAGAGTTGCTATGAGTGGTAATATACTTGATGGCACCAAACAACAACATATCTATGTACATAAGAGAAAAATTATTATGGTTTAAGCCATGAATTTCAATCTAATTATTAAGCTTTGCATCATATACACAGAAATATAGTTAGCACAAACTCAAAAATAACTCATTCACTTGCCTTGCAAACTAGGTTGTAGCTGTTATTTTCTGCAGGATCTACGTGGAAAAGGTCTTCAATATTTAGCTGTCAAAGAATTTTAATTGCATTGTACTGTCAGAAGTATGTAATGTGAGCTCCAGTGGTGCAAATGCTCAAATTTTCAGCTTCTGCGAACCAAAAAGTTGGTGGTTGAGACCAGCCCAGTGGCTTTGAGGGAGACAGACTTGTTGATCTGCTTCTCTAAAGATTATAGTCAAGAAGACTCTGTGGGGCAGTTGCACTCTGTCACATGAGATCATTATGAGCTAGACTGAACTGGACGGCACCTATTATCAACTATGACCAACTAAATCATAAAAATTAGTATCTACTTAATAAATGTTTATTATAGAATATGCTTAGTCTTCTATATTGTAGAAAACACTTTAAGATACCCTGTGTCTGAATTCACAAAATTAAATATTAAAAAAGTAAATAGAAAAGCCTTTAAAATTCATTTTCCTACGTAAAATGGTAGACTACAGATAATTGCACATTGTATTTTACTTTTAGTCACTGACAAATACCAATGATGACAATGAAGATAAGCAGCTCTGAGTAAATTAATGACTAAAGTAAAAAATTTAAGCACCACTAGACACTTAATTAAGGAACTCGCAATGTAGTGATTAAGACATTTGGCTGCTAAACCAAAGGTCAGTGGTTTGATCCCAACAGCTGCTCCACGGAAAAAACATGAGGCAGTCTGCTTCTGTAAAGATTTATAGCCTTGGAAACCCAGTGTGGATCACTGTGAGTTGGAATTGATTTGATGGCAGTGAGTTTGGTTTTGGTTGGTGAACCATAATTAAATAATTTTCTATTCATCTTCCCTACTATAATCATTAATCTTTAGTAAGTTGAAGTTCAGCATGCATGCGGGTGTCTTATGACACTGTAGGACAACTCCAACAAAAACAACAAAAGAAAACAAACCTGTTATTGTTGAGTTGGTTAAGGAGCCTTGGTAGTTAAGCACTTGGTTACTCACTGAGAATTTAAGAGTTTGAATCCACCAGCTGCTCTGCATGAGAAAGATGTGTCAGTCTCTTTCTGTGAAGAGTACACCCTTGAAAACCGTATGGTTTTCAAGTTCTATCCTGTCCTATAAAGTCTCTGTGAGTTAGAGTCAACTCAGTGACACATAACAATAGGAGCCCCATGTAGGAGATCCCATGTAATCCCATGTAGTTGAAAATGTCTTATGATTAATTTAAGCCCATGAACTTTTTACATTTGAAGAACTGCACTTTCATGGAGGAATTAAGAATATACCTAATTTGTACTATATCACTTAAAATAATGTAACATAGTGATATTAATAATGAATTCATTCTGCATATACTAGATTATGAAGATAAAAAATTGAAATATAGTGCAAAAATCTGATGTTGTTCTTGTTATGTAACATCGAGTCAGACCCGACTCATAGCAACCCCTCCTAGGGTAAAGTCTGATAGGAATAAAATAAAATAAAATAAAATAGCTGTGAGGTGGATTCTGACTCATAGTGACTGTATAGCAAACCTATAGGACAGAGTAGAACTGCCTTATAGGATTTCCAAAACTGTAACCTTTATGGAAACAGACTACTACATCTTTCTCCCATAGAGTGGCTGGTAGATTCAAACTTCCATTCTTTCGTTAGCAGCTGAGTGCTTAATCACCACACCACGAGGGGCCTTGAGAGAAAAATAGTAATAAAAAGAAAAATATTCTGGAGAGGAAAAGTAATTAATAAAGGTTGTTTCTATGCAAAATAAGAGTTTTATTATAGTTTTTTAAATAAAATCTATGTATTCTAAACACATGTGTTCCAGTTAATAAATGGTTTATTTAAATTTTCTAATTTCTACAGTACTTTGATGTAGACTGGTGCCATTTCTAATATAATATATCATCCATACATACGCATTAAGAAGCAAAAAAATAATTTTAAAGTAATCTCCACTTGATTTTTGTTATTTGTCCATGTGTGTTGATTTTGCAGGTTTGGCTGTGGATCATTTTAGTGAACGCATTTACTGGGCTGATTTTGAGCTCTCTGTTATTGGCAGTGTTCTGTATGATGGCTCCGATACAGTAGTCTTGGTCAGCAGCAAACAAGGTTTGTGAAATGTTTTAGTTTTCAAATATTATTTAGAATATTAAATAAATATAGTATGGAAGCTTTCTAAGCATGGATGCTTTTGGATTTTCTCAAAATTCTCCTTTCAACTTGTTGCTTTTATTGTGGATTAAATTTTTCATTCTCACTTGAAAAACAAAGAGCTCTGGTGACACGGTAATTAAGGCATTTGGTTGCTAATCAAAAGGTTGGTGGTTACAACCCACCAATCATTCTGCAGGAGAAAGATGTGTCAATCTGCTTTACAGATGGGGAAGTTCCACTGTGTCCTATAGGGTCATTATGAATTGGAATCGGCAGTAGATTTGGTTTTCTGGTTTACTTGAAAAAAAACAAAGAGGCCAGCACAGAAGAACTTCTTACATCTATAACAAACATGTCCCACTGCTGCCCAGATTCTTAAAATAATTTTATTCTGTTGTTTCTGTGGCTATTTCATTCTGAGCAGACCAATTCAAGTAGTCAAAATTAATACCTGTGAAAACTAATCTTCATTTCAAATTGCAGTGATAGCAAGAAGGAAATTAGTTGTGTATAGTAAAACATCACAGTAACAATTATTTTTATAGGTAATTTGTAAGTATACACTCACCCATGTGAAAAGTAGTATGCAAAATTGGCAGGGAGCCTAAACCACTAGTAACCTGTGGATATGCTTGTACTCTTCTTTTTGACACTGTTTTTATTGCTGTCTCTTTGTCTCCTATTTTTTTTTCCTTTCTTGTTTTCTGTCTCTTTCACACACTACTTGCATAGCTTGCCTGATTCACTTCTTTTTATTGAATCTAATATCTTTTCCTTCATGATCTTTCCCCTTTCCTTATTTACGAATGTTCATAATACACATGTGAAGCTTTATATTGTTATAATTATTGAATGTAACATTGCTTCTTCATTTTTCAAGAAAGCAGAGAAGTTGAGACAAAATAATGAAATTGTGTTTTCATTGTGCCTTTGTCCAAAGTGTATTTTTTGTATCAATAGCCCTGGATGATGGTATTTCCAAACTCCTGTAATTGATTACAATCAAGTAGACCTGTTTCAGTTTAAGTTTACATTTTACTATTTGAAGAAATAATGATGAAAAATACATACACTTAAAAGGAATTTTATGTTTTATTAAAATATAATTTCACTTTGTTATAAATTTTAATACTGAAAGTTAGATTAATTCATCTTTCTTTAAAAAAAAAAAAATATCTTATCATAATGACCTACTGCCAACGACTCAGATCTGACTCATAACAACCACCTTGGGTTTCCGAGGCAACATCACTATGGAAGTAGATTGCCCAACCTTCCTTCCAAAGAGGGGCTGTTGGGTTTGAACTGCCAGCGGTCTGTTTGAACTGCCAGCCTTCTGGTTAGCAGTCAAGTGCCTTAGGCACCATGCAACCAGAGCTTCTCTTACAATAATAGTCATTTAAAAAAAAAAAAAAAAAAAACACCTCACTGCCAACAAGTTGGATCTGATTTGTAGCGACCCATCCTTGGATTTCCAAGGCAGTATCACTACAGAAGTAGATTACCCAATCCCCCTTCAAAGGAATTGTCATTCCTATTATTTTTAGTTAAACTAGTCACATGTATGATTGCCACTTGCCAGTTTGGTCTCCTTATTGCATTTCAGTAACAGACAATAGTAATGTCAAATATTTTCTAGGATTTATTTTTTAAAACAAACTCATGATTGTTTGATAAACTAGTGGAGTAAGTAATCCATTTTGTTCATTAATTCAATCCAGAGCACAAACTGAGAGTTTGTGAACTATCTGCTTTTATACTATGGATGTGGCGGGCCCCCATATTTTGCTTTTGTTTGTGACTTCACAACAGAGAACATTGCTTTGCATGTAATAAACTCCCAGCACATGCTTTGTGGTGGCTAATATGATTAAAGTAATGATAGAATTTTTTTTTCATGTTCTGAAAGAGATGTTTAATGTCTCATATTTCCACTGCAAATACATTAATTAGAACGACTTTAGAGCTCAAACTAAAAAAAATCAATCCTTAAATTTTAAATAGTAAAAACATTTCTATATGATCTTGGATAAATTTAGATGATTTCCTTAAGTCTAAATATATACATTGCAACTTTTCTAATCCTTCCTTTTTAAAATTCTAGGCTTGTTACATCCACATAGGATTGATATCTTTGAAGATTATATATATGGAGCAGGACCTAAAAATGGTGTATTTCGAGTACAGAAGTTTGGCCATGGTTCTGTAGAGTACCTAGCTTTGGATATTGATAAAACAAAAAGTGCTTTGATATCTCACCGTTATAAACAAGTAGACTGTAAGTATAATATTTTATAAGTTTCAATCTATAGGTAAATTTTCTTCTTTATATCTCTTAAAAGAAAATATTTGAAATATTTCAATATCTTGACCTCAGTGAATTCCATTTCAATTTTGATATCATTAGACTGAAATTTATCAAAGTCAAGATTTAGATAATGCAAAATTTTTCATTTCTATCATAAAAATTTTGGGAATTTTCAACATTTGTCAATGTTTTCTTAGAATTGATAAACTCATTGCCGTCGAGTTGGTGACTCATAGAGACCCCTCCTTGGGTTTCTGAGGTGGTATCACAATGGAAGTAGATTGCCCAACCTTCCTTCTGAGGAGTGGCTTGTGGGTTTGAACTGCCAGATTTCTAGTTAGCAGTCAAATGCCTTAGAGACTATATATTGAATTGTATATATTGAATTTTGTATATAAATATATAAAGTCTCATTCTATGTTTTAAAATGTTTAAAACCTGTGAGTCTATAGTCATTGTTAGCTATTTTCTCTCTGGTTACGTTTAACAAAGTCACTGTCATAGAATTAACATTTCATCCTTAAGTGTATCTAAGGAGAACTTTTCCTGAGTTCTGTTTACTCTGATCTATTTTTCTTTTGATTTATTATTGCTACTTACCCTCATAGAAAGGAGCAAGTGAAAAATCAAGGTTATTTTATTTTTAAGAAAATGACTTTTAAATAATTCCATCAAAAGCCATTGCAGTGCAGAGTAAACAAAAAAAGGTGACTGAAATTCAAATAATCTCTCATTATGTGTGAGCTCACTGTTAAAGAAATTCTTTAAGATTTATATGCAGTCATTCCTTATGGTAAGTAAAAAAAAAAAAAGAAAAAAAGACTCATTTGATGCAATTACCTGGAAAAAATATTAATGATTTTTGACCAAATCAGTTTCAGAAGAGATTAAAACAAAATATGTATGGATTACACCTCAACATAAAGAAAATAAAAATCCTCACAACAGGACCAATAAGCAACCTCATGATAAATGGAGAAAAGATTGAAGTTGTCAAAGAATTCATATTACTTGGATCCACAAATCAGCACCAATGGAAGCTGTTGCTGTTGTTGTTATTGTGTGATGTGGAGTCAAACCCTACTCATAGT
>NW_006921735.1:4189047-4190759 GCF_000298275.1 Orycteropus afer afer
ACCTATTTTGGTCAGGAGGGACCATTCCCTGGAGAAGGATGTCATGCTTGGTAGGGTGGAGGGTCGACAAAAGAGGGGGAGGCCTTCAATGAGATGGATTGATATGGTGGCTGCAATGATGAGCTCAAGTATAGCAGGGATTGTGGGGCTGGAGCGGGATCGGGCAGTGTAAATTCCAGAAGGGAGTTGTTTCCACCTGCAAGAACACTGTCCTGGAACACCTAAGATGAGGATAAGATTTAGAGGACTTCATTTGGGTTTACTCTTAATCACAGCCCAGGCTGCACATTGGAACTTCAGATCAACTTTCTTGCAAAAAGCTATTAGTCAACGGAAGAGTGACAAAATACAGATTTACACAATTTATTTTCTGCTGTGAGAAATATAAATTAAGACAGCTTTACTATTGACTAGGGTTAGAGAATAATTTATCTCCGCCTATAAAGGAGAATAGTAACGTTGAAATTGGATACTCCCAGTAGAAATTCAATGTGATGTTTTCAACTTTGTTGATTCATCATTTAATCTTACTGAGTTTTTGAAACTTATTGTAACTATAGTGACACATTTTTTCTTCTTTGCCTTTGTTTTCAATCAGTACCCAACCCATGCTTGGAGTTAGTTTGTGAATTCCTCTGTTTGCTGAATCCTTCTGGGGCCTCCTGTGTGTGCCCTGAAGGAAAATATTTGATTAATGGCACCTGCAATGATGACAGCCTGTTAGGTAGGTGTAATCCATTATTATGGAAATAATTAAATGATTCGTATGATAAATTTTCACAACAATTGAAATTGAACAAAATTCTGTACACAATCACCAGTTCAGCTCTCTTGGTAACAGTGGCTCTGAATGTTTGTGTAAATGATTCTTCACTTGCAGTTGAAGATTTAATTCATTCTGTATCTGTTCACAAAGCAACATTGAGCTTTTAGCATGCATTTAACAATAGATTTAGGACTTCGGTATCATGCACAAAGCCAGAAGATATTTTAATATAGCTATTGTATCAGAGAAGGTAATGATCTTTTTAAGGATGCTATTCTGCTATTTCTTTAAACCAAACACAAAAATCCATTTATTCATTCAACAAGTTTATATTGAACACCTGTGTACCAAACACTAATTTAAAAACTGAAGGTAACACTCAGCAAAACTGACAAGGTTTCTTCACTTTTACTCATCACGCATGGAGTTTAGATTTTAGAAGCCAGGAATTGGAGCAAATAATAAAAAACTGAAATGCCATTCAAACGCTGATGAGTGCTAAATTATAAAATACATTTAAAGGCTTATCCAAAAAAAAAAAAAACAAAACAAATTCACTGCTGTCCAGTCAGATACAACTCATAGTGACCCCTCCTTGGTTTTCCAAGCAGTATCATGACAGAAGTAGATTGCCTAATCTTTTCAAGGAATGGCTGGTGGGGTTGAACCACCAGCCTTCTGATAAGCAGTCTAATGCCTTAGGCACTACAACACCAGAGCTCATAGTGCCTAAGGCACTTGACTGCTAACCAGAAGGCTGGCGGTTCAAACTCACCAGCCACTCGTTGGAAGGAAGACTGGGCAATCTACTTCCATAGTTATGTTGTTGTTGTTATGTGCCGTAGAGTCAAACCCAACTCATAGCGACCCCTCCTTGGGTTTCCAAGGCAGTATCACTACGGAAGTAGGATTGCCCAACCTTCCTTCTGAGGAGTGGCTGGTGGGT
>NW_006921735.1:4190859-4200523 GCF_000298275.1 Orycteropus afer afer
CAGAGCTCCCAGGAGGGGTGCTGAGTCAGGTCCGACTTGACGGCACATAACAACAATAACAACAAGCAAATTATTATTCTAAGTGTTACTCATCTCATTTAATCCTTTTTAAAAATAATAATAACAGTATATTGTAATTACCCCAATTTTAATGGGTAAGATAACCGAAGCATGGAGAGGCTAACTTAAATGCCCAAGCGTACTTATTAAGTACTTATTAAGTCGTGCAAATAACAACAACAACACTTCATAGACAGTATAATCTTAACCATGACACGGTGTACTTCTGTCTCCATAGAAGTACATTTCCAGAGTCCTTAGTAGTAACACACATAAAGTGCCTAGCATAATTCCTTGTAGAAAGTAGATACACAGCACTTAAAAATAAATGTCATCACCAAACAGATAAGGAAATGAAACAATTTATTTGCTGCATTAATTCAGGGAATTGTGTAGTTTTATGCTTGAACAGAGGTAACTTGATTATGTAAGTGCAAACTTACTCTGAAGATCTTAAAACTATTTAGAGATCCCAGTTTCGCTATTTCAAACCTGCTTGACAGGTACAGTTCCAGAAACTTCCTCAAACTCATTTTAATAATTTTAAAGAAAATCTCAAATTTAAGTAATCAGTATTATAAAATATTCATATTGGTCTCCACACATATGGACCTTGGTAATAGCTTGGATCTTTTCAGTCACTAACATAAATAAGTGGGTTTAAAAATTATTGATTGGTGTAGAGAAAAGTCAATTTTTTTTCCTGACATTAATATTTGATATAACAAACTTTTTTAGTTCTTTATAATTACTTGCCTTTCTCTAGCTGCCATTGTTGAATGATGAGCACACTGAACATTTTTAATCTACATGTAAGAAATTTGAAATTCAAATGTTACTCATTTTTGAGAAAGTGTTCATCTCCTCTTTCCTATAGTTAATTATAATTGTTGGAGCTTGGCTACTAGGAGGTGATTAAGTTATTGAAAACAGTGGCCTATGTTTTTATTATACAACAATTACCATGGTTTTTGGAAGAATGTAACTCCACTTTCATTTCATCAGGCAGTGCTGTACTTTTAAATTCCTGATGCCTAGTGAGACTTAATATAGAAATATACATGTCCCAACATTCATGTTCAGGTGTTTTGAACACTTTATGTGATACATATATGTATGTATATATATATATATGTATGTGTGTGTGCGTGTGTGTATATATATATATATATATATGT
The DNA here is from genome assembly GCF_000298275.1 of Orycteropus afer afer. Lineage (NCBI taxonomy): Eukaryota > Metazoa > Chordata > Mammalia > Tubulidentata > Orycteropodidae > Orycteropus > Orycteropus afer. The sequence goes on from NW_006921735.1 coordinate 4,192,098, forward strand.
ATGTATTTATGTATGTATTTATGTGTGTGTGTATATATATATATATATATATATATATATGTATTTATGTGTGTGTGTATATATATATAACTTCTGCCAGCTGAAGTGAGTCCTCCATTAATCTTAACTGTGTTCATTAAGCCTTAAATACTTATTTTTTCTGTTCACATTTGGAGTCTCTATTAGGACATTTCATGATGAATGAGTTAGAAATGTGTTATTAAATTTTAAATTATGCATGCATATTTCAACTCTAGATATTTCTTGAGAGTTTAACTGTTTGTGGAGATTTACACTTACATTTGCATAGGGTCTCCAATTCAATATGTCCAGAACTGAATCACTCTCTAGTTCCCTCCTTGGTCCCCCACTTCAGTGTCACAGTCAGAAACTGAAGAATGATCCTTAAGTTTTCTTAGTCCCTTTTACATGACATCAATGTGAGTTTCACCTCCCAATTACCTTTAAAAAATACACACATTTAGTTCTTCTACATTATACTTTTCAGGGCATCATCTTCTGTAGCCTGGAAAATTTAAACAGAGTCCTAATAGTTGCTCTATTTTCATTGTATTCCCTACCAGTGTATTTAATCTTAGACTTTGTAGAACTCTTTAAGGCTTCACATTTGGATGACACCCAAAATCCAAGGATCTTCTCTGATATTCTGATATCTTTTCAAATTCAATCATGTCTTCCCGTTTCTTTCCTTCATACTCTCTAATTCAGGTTTAATCACACGGTTTCTTTAACACCCGCCATCTAGCATTCACAAATGTTAACCCACTTGAGCTGTACTGTCAGTGCGCATGCTGAACAACATTGTTACTTGGTTGTTTTACCTTAAAATAAATGTCAAATTGCCTGTTGGAATTTAACAATGGCACCTAGAAGATCCACCTTTCAGTTCATATTTTTACTGATCTCCTGATATTGCCAGATGTGGGTTGAAAATCAGATTCTCATTTATATATGCATGTATAGTATATGCATATTACTTAATCTATAGAGTGTTTTATATTTTTTATTTTACTTTAAGTTGTACATTAGTTGTACAGTAATTATTAATTGTATGCCTAGGAAGTAACAAAACTAGGACCTATACTTCCTTATGCCAACTATTATTTTCCTTATTATATATATATATATATATATATATATATATATATATCTACTTCCGTAGTGATACTGCCTGGGAAACCCAAGAAGGGGTCACTATGAGTCAGGTCCGACTCGACAGCACATAACAACTATATATATATATATATTTCTTCATGAAATAGCCCTTCATATCATAAATACAAATTTTAGTAATGACAACCTGGCAAAACATTTGCTACGTGGGAAAACATTGGAAAAAATGCTGTGTAGTGAGGCAAGTCTATTATTAGAAGTAACAGAAATAATAAATCATTGCATTATTTGAAGTCACTGAGGCCATTTGGGTATTCTTATGATCACTGCAATGATTTATTCAAGACTCTGCCATGTATGGACCAATGTATCTTGAATAAGCTATATGTTATTGTTATTGTTATTGTTAGGTGCCATCGAGTTGGCTCTGACTCAGCGACGTTATATACAATAAAACAAAACACTGCCCCATGCCTCATCATCCTTACAATCCTTGCTATACTTGAGCAATATAGGCTAGTTAATTTTACCTAATTTCACTGTACAATATAGGCACAGTTTAGGCAGAATACATATTCTAGAATAATATTTCTCTTCAAATGTTTCATTGGACATCCTGTCTTGCTCTAAGTGAAGCAGAGTTTCTAATGGAGCAAGGCCATGTCAGCCCACATAGTAAAATAACCTGAAAATAAACAAATAAATATAAGATTCCAAATGAATTTATCAATAAAATGTTCTAAAACAGACTTATCAGATTGTTTAAAAAGATTTTGATACTTCAAGGTATAACCATCCTTTCTTATTCTCAGACAAAATATCAGTAAGTAGACAGATCATGCTTAATCATTGAGAACAAATGATACACATGGAAATGTTTCTGACACTGTTCTATCACCATCTTGTACCAAGTCCAAATAACTTTTAGTTTAGAGGTTTATATATTATTAATGAGAGTTGGCATCAGAAAGTGTCTCTTTATTTTCTTTAATTATTAAGTACCACTTATATGCTATAAGTATATCTTACTTATTTCAGTTTCATTTAATATCATTTGCTCCTAAAAGTAGGTCATGTTTGCTCATATAATACAAAAAATGTTGTGGCTAGTTTATATTTTATTTGTAGAAAGTTCCAGTCAGGTTTATTATTCTCACCAAGTTTAACATTTTAACAAATATAAGAAATTGCTAGTAAGGGTTTTAGTCCAAGGAAAGATTAAAGTTAATTTAATATTTGTAGTCAACATTCAACAACAGCAATCTGTTTCTCTGTAGATAATATTTAATATTTTAATATTTAAAAGTAGGTCTTTTAGGAACTTAAAAAAATAAGGTTCTAGTATTTAAATATTTTTGTTTATTTGAATTATTCAACCATCCACTGAATGACATGTTAATTTATACATTTATTTTCATAACCAGATGATTCATGCAAATTAACTTGTGAAAATGGAGGAAGATGCATTTTAAATGAGAAAGGTGATTTGAGGTGTCACTGTTGGCCTAGTTACTCTGGAGAAAGATGTGAACTCAATCACTGTAGCAACTACTGTCAAAATGGAGGGACTTGTATACCATCCACTTTGGGTAAATATTTGAGTGTCATTGTATATTCAAATCATGTGCATTTTTCCTTCTATGTGAACAATATAAGAAAGTACTTAATAATATAAATATAATTTCTGAAAATTTAAGAAAACAAAGAATGTATTAACACAAACTAAATTGCATAGTTAATTTTGTGTAATTAACGTAACCAATGACATTTGTTCTAAATTCAGTATATCAAAATTAAAGTTAGAAAATTTAAACAAGATTGTGTTTTTAAATCAACCATGTGTTGATTGAGCATAAACTATGTGACTAATAAGACTACTTAAAAATATTCTAAGTCTGCCTCATAATGACCAAGTAGAACTAGTTTTCCAAACCTTAAATAGTTGACTCCATATCTGTATTCTTTACTGCGTGGTGGTTTTTCTAATGTGAAAAGTCAATTGTTCTTGAAATAAGGGTAATTTTTAATATAAATAAATTGTACTAGTACATCTTATAGTACTTCAAATTCCATCAGAGATTTTAACTCCTCTGTTGGAATTACAATGTTATACATAATGTACTTTGAAAATAATGGGTTATTGCATGTTTGCATATACTTGAAAACTGTATTACATTATGCAATAGCCATGTTCTCAAAACATGTTCTCTAGAGCACATAACTGAATATTGAAATATATTTTCCTACTGACTTCTATTAAATTTAGAAATATGTTCCCTTGGGGAAAGGTAACCTCAATGCACAATGAAAATCTAATTTGCAAATTCCAATATTCAGTGCAAGGGACGTTGTGCAACTGTCAGAGTGCAATCTATGCACATTTAATTCCACTAAAATAAATGCAAATTTAGTTAGTCAAATGGAAAATCAGTCCATATGATCTTTGTATTCCCTACATGGTTAATTTCTATTTTAGTGGGAGTTCTCACTGTTTCTATTTCTCATGTTATTCTTTGAAGTATTTAGCATAAGGTTAATCAAGAAAGCCACATGAAGATGATTTTTCATTGGAGTTCAGAGAATCAAACTGTTTTTGATTTGCATTCTAATAATAAAAGTAATAGGAGCTCTGGTAATGTAGCGCCTAAGACACTTGACTGCTAACCAGAAGGCTGGTGGTTCAAATGCACCAGCCATTCCTCAGAAGGAAGGTTGGACAATCTACTTCCGTAGTGATATTGCCTTGGAAATCCAAGGAGGGGTCGCTATGAGTCGGGTCCAACTCGATGGCACATAACAACAACAAGTAAAAGTAATACTGTTCTATTAAGTTTGATAGTTTTATGTCTATAAATTTTTGACTTATGATTAATTAATAATTAAAACATTCTAAGTAGTTAATAAGGAGCTCTTAGTGGCACAGTGCCTAAGACATTTGACTGCTAACCAGAAGACTGGCAGTTCAAATCCACCAGCTGCTCCTTGGAAGGAAAACTGGGCTATCTACTTCCATAGAGATACCGCCTTGGAAACCCAAAGGGGGTCGCTATGAGTCAGAATCGACTTGATGGAAGTGAGTTTTTTGGTTTGGGGTAAGTAGTTAATAGCATTCTGCAAAGGTATTTGAAAAGTTGATTGATTAGAAAAGGCATGAAGAATCTTAATACTTATTTTTATTCTCAAGGAATAGTATGTTGAAATGTATTGTATTACCAAAGGAGAATTTGTAGCACTGACTCCTTTATTGAATATGCAAAAGAGAATTTATACTGAATTCAACCCCCCAAAAAAACCAAATGCATGGCTGTTGAGTCGGATCCGATTCATAGCGACCCCTCCTTGAGTTTCCAAGGTGATATCACTATGGAAGTAGATTACCCAACCTTCCTTCCAAGGAGTGGCTGGTGGGTTTGAACCACTAGCCATCTGGTTAGCAGTCAAATGCCTTACGCACTTTTTAATTATTTAATGATTACCCTAATTTTCTTGTTAAGATAATGAAAATCATTAGATAACCAGATGATTTACTTTAATTTTGGAAAGACTTAGACAGACTAAACAATTTGACATTCTAAACTATGGCTATGTATTCAACCTGCAATGAATCTACAGACCAAATCATTATAAAACATTGAATTTGCTCTCTTGTTAATGGATTCTGAATTGTATATAGAGAAAGCACAATTTTATGTTTTCTTCAAATCATTTCTCCAGACCTTGCTGCATTTTTAAAATCTATGATATAGCAACTTTTTTCTGTACATCAAATTTTTTAGGCCCTGACTTGCATAGACAATATGTTCAGGAAAAATGATATTTTATATTAGTAATATTTATGAATCCTCATATAACTTCAACATAAGAAATGACCATGTATTGTCTTATTGCACCTAATAATTAACATTAATATGATATTCAATTAAGTCATTAAAAAAACATTTTTCACTTTTTTAAAATGTAGTTTTATAAAAACATTGTTTTGTATTATAGACTGTAGAACCTCATTATCTCCACACAAATGTTAATTTGTTAAACAAATCTCAGAGGGCAATTTGCAGAATTATTCATTGTTGGTTTACTCACAGTTAAGCCTTTTGGCAAATTCCTGTGTGGACACTACATAACTTGGGTTTGGGGCAGCTTTAATTAAAATTTATAAGTTTATGACAGTTGCATAGAACTATAATAATTGAACAAAGGAAATGTCACCAGTTAATTAAAAGCACACATCTGAGAGGCATAATTAAAATTTTGCATGTAGGAATGAATTTTTTCTCATACCTTCAGCTCTACCTTTTGAAATAATGAGCGATAAAAATGAAACATATGATGTATATATTCATATGGCAATGGACTACAAAATGAGATATTTAGACATTTGTATTATATTGACAAGAATCTATGTAGTTCATTTATAGGACCTGTTCATAGGAGGATATATTTAAGATAAAATTTTCCTTGGACAAGCTAATGTACAGTCAGAGTATAGTAAAATATTATTCTGTAATTCAATTATACAAAATAGAGAATACTTAATTACACTCTTCTTTAATTCATCTTGGGTACCATTAGATATGTATATATACTTAACAACTATATTTGCAATTCATCATCTCTAACTTTCTGAGTATTTATTCTCCATGGGATGTTCATACTGTTTGATGTTTCCCTTAGACTTATAGGCCTATTCTTTAAAATATTAATGTTCATATCAAAATGAATTAATTTTTTTTTTACACAGTTGATTTGGGATAATCAAGGGAGAAGGTTAATACATTTGGGACAATTTCAATTTATTTCCCCAAGTAATTCTACTCCTGAAGTTTGATGGTATTCAAAGGGAAAGACATTTAGGAAGATTGCAAATATATAAGGGAGAACTGACTAGGTAAAGTGTGAGCACAATTTTGAACAGTCAACATCATGTTTGTGTTGAATTATTTAAATGAATGCAATAGGAAAAAGGAGGAATCTTTTATTACAGCTCTCTCTGTTAATACATTGACAGTTATAAGAAATTAAAATAAAAAAATAATTAATAGTATTGGCAGGATGTATATGGGAAGGAAGATTGGGTAATCTACTTCCGTAGAGATACCACCTCAAAAAACCAAGGAGGGGTCACTATGAGTCAGATTCAACTTGACGGCAGTGTGTTTGTTTTGGTTTTATATTGAATATGTATTACATGTCAATCACTATTGTCTGTTCTTGAATTCTCAAAGCACACCTATGAGAGAATGAAAGGAAAATTCTCTCTAATTCTGTTTCTAGTGTCATGAATCAGTTATTGGTTCATTTGGATCAGATGGTGACAGTAACGCTAAGCCATTCAGCATTATGAGATAGAGCAGAAAACAACTTAGTATAGGCTCTCTAGGTTAATGATAGAAGACTCGAGTTTGCTGACTTGCATTCACAGAAAAGGCAAAAATGTTTCAGTCTCATTTCTACACTGCTGGTTGAAAATGAACTTTCCACAAGTATAAATAGATTGTGACCTATAATTTGAAACATGTCAGAATATATTAAGTAGTACCTGTTGAGGAAGCTAGATAAAGCTCACAGTTTTCCTTTACTTTGTCAGACTTTGCTGAATAGTTCACTGTAATTTTTATGATACTTAGGACAACTCGACACAGCAATAGGCAACTTGTGAAAATTATGTATAAATTGGCATTCACTTTCTGTGCAGGAAAACATTATATTAAGTGGAAAAATAGAATGTCAAATCTCTTTACCAAAGAGATTAGCAATCATTTATAGCATTTAGAACTTTTATTACTTGAATCAAAGTCAGAAATGAAGTTAGATTTCACAAAGAAGAGTCTTGGAGCCAAGAAGTCAGAAGATGGGTTTTCCAACTGCAATCTCAAAGCTAACTGAATGATGCTATAGCAATCAGTCTCTCTGTTCATTATGTTTTGTTCTGTATAAAGGGATAAAAATGTGACATCATCTAAATATACAGGTATTATTAGAAAGACTTTTTGATAGTATTCGCATTTACATTTAATGTAAACATTTGAAAATATGCTTTCTAGTTTAAATGTCAATTAAAATTAAGGGGCACTGGTGGCATAGTTGGAAAGGCATTTTGCTGCTAACCAGAAGGCCAACAGTTCAAATTCACCAGACACTCTGTGGAAGGAAGATGGGGCAATCCATTTCCATAAAGATTTACAGCCTTCTCAATAGGGATCACTGTGAGTTGAAATGAACTTGATGGCAATGATTCTTTTTTTTTTTTTTTTTTAACTTCATTATTTAGACCCAAAATGTTTATCTGACTGTTTGAACTAAACAATGTATGTATCCATGGAAGACTAATTAGATATAAGACATCTTGACTATGGACTAAATTTTAAGAGCATCACTGACTCAACAAATAAGTACCAAATTTGATAGTATAAATCCAAATAAACTGATTACCAAGAGAATACACTAATAATGTTCAGTAGCAGTTGTTGACCTCATAAAAATAGTAAGTGTAGTCATTGCCTCATAAGAAGTTCAGTTAAAATTACTTTTACTAGCATTCCTACATAGGAGCTCTGGTAGTGTAATGCCTAGGGCATTTGACTGCTAACCAGAAGGCTGGCGGTTCAAACCCACCAGCCACTCCTCAGAAAGAAAGTTGGGCAATCTACTTGCGTAGTGATACCACCTTGAAACCCAAGGAGAGGTCGCTATGAGTTGGATATGAATCTATGGCAGTGGGTTTGGTTTTTGGTTTTAGCATTCCTTCATGGCAACCAACCAAACATTTGTACATTTTTAAACAATGTGAATAATATATGTGTGCGTGTGTATGTGTGTATATATAGTAATTTACTTGTCCATCATTGAGCAGATAGGCTATTTTGCCAATTTAAGTCAAACAGTATTGATTAAATCATACAGAAGAACAGTAATTTTATGGCCAGTGTAATAATGTTTTATTAAATAAATCTAGCTTTATCATTTTTACAACAAAATACTGAAAAATGCCAACAGAAGGCAACTTTATAATTTCAAATGAATATACATTACTTTTTAGAAAGTGGGAAAGTGGATGTTGACAGTGATTGATATATTACTTGACAGAAAGCTACTCAATAGAACCCAGCCAAATTATACTCTAAAATTATTGGCAAATAGGCAGTTATTACTTCCCTGAATATAATGGTAAGGTTTTGGAACTTTTATAAACATAATTATTGTTATCATTTTTATAGCTACTGCTATTTTTGAAATATTAATAAATGCCAAAACTCTGGTATATTTCTACATATATGTCTTGTTTGTCAGGT
>NW_006921735.1:4200623-4228864 GCF_000298275.1 Orycteropus afer afer
TTTTTTTTTTTTATTACTCAGTGGCACATAGCAATAGCAACAACAACATTTAGGAGGCTGGAAGACTGAACTCAAGGCACTGGCTCTAGGGGAATGCTCTCTCTCTTTTCATCCTAGGGAAATATATTTATCTCTGTCAGCTTCTGTTCCTTAAAAAACCAAAACCAAACTCAAATTCACTGTCATCTTGTTGATTATAACTCACAGTGACCCCCTTTGGTTTCCAAGGTGGTAAATCTTTATGGAAATTTATTGCCCAGTCTTCCTTCTGTGGAATGGCTGGTGGACTTGAACCACCAATCTTCTGGTTAGCAGTCAAATGCCTTAGATACTATGCCACCAGAGCTCCTCAGTTACTTGGAAATCTCCAGGTGACATCCATCTTCTGTGTCTTTTGTGCTGGTTTGTCCCTGAACCTATTCTTCTCTTTTTAATATCTCAAAAGTGATTAGGCTTAAGGCAATCTACATTGACATGGCCTCATTAACACACACACACAAATCCTATTCCCAAATGGGATCGTATCCATAGGTATAAGGTTTATAATTAAACACATATTTTGGGGGAACACAATTCAATCTATGTAACAGTGTACCATCTTACTTAATTCTGAATTTACTCTATACATCTCTATTCTGGCATTTTTCAGATGTAACCTAAATGATTATGTAATAGGACTAAAATCTGAGAAACTAGGTTATTCTAAACTCAGTGCTCTTAGACAGTACCAATTTTTACTGAAAATCAGCAGATTATATAATTTTTCCATATCACAGAAATGGTTGACTATGCATAAAGGTAACATATAGTTAGTTAAATATATTTATCTATAATATAATCAAATCATACAAATTGAATGTTCATTGACAGAGACTCATGATCAATTCATGTAGTTACTTAACCAGATAATAGAAAGAAAATATTCTATTGTTATTTTGTATTTAAAAATATATGATTTTGAGTTAATGTATATGGGTTCACCTTGGGCATGTTATGTTCAAAGGATTAATATTTATTAAAAAAAATCTTCATTAAAATTCTATATAGAATTTCTTAGCTAAAGCATATGCATTCAGTCAAGTTTAAGTAATAACTTATACATTCATAATTTGTCTAATAATAATAATAATGTTACCAAGTATTGAGTATTTGCTAGGTAGAAGGCATTGAGGCACATATTTTACTCTTGTTGTTGTTGTTGTTATGTGCCATTGAGTCAGACCCAACTCATAGCAAGCCCTCCTTGGATTTCTAAGGCAGTACCACTACAGAAGTAGATTGCCCGATCTTTCCGAAGAGCGGCTGGTGGGTTTGAACTGCCAGCCTTCTGATTAGCATTCAAGTGCCTTAGGCACTATGCTACCAGAGCTCCCTATTTTACTCTTGTTGTTTTGTTGTTGTTATGTGCCGTCGAGTTGGCCCCGACTCCTAGCGACCCCTCCTTGGGTTTCCAAGGCAGTATCATTACAGAAGTAGGATTGCCCAACCTTCCTTCTGAGGAGTCATTGCTATTTTATGGAAATAGAAGGAAATCCAGATTTCCAAAACCACACAATTAATAAATGTCAAACAAGTTTTCATACTCAAGTCTGAACTATATGGAGGATATGGTATTTGCATGTAATCATTTAAGAGAAGTAAAATTTAAAAACCTATGTGAAGGGCAAACATTTCCATTTTTATTGTGAGCAGCAAAATATTTAATTATGTCAAAACATATACTTTAATAATAGTAATCATTTATTACAGACAAAATAGTGATTTTTGTAATATCTCCACCACATTTAATACTAGCTATTATTGACTATCCAGTTAAATTACAATAATTTATTATTAATTGTCGTGGTATTGCAAAAAGGACAAGGAGGCCACATGTTCTGACCTCCTCTAATCCCACAAGAGGAAGGCATAATCACCATCAATAGCACAAGGCCTATTACTGCAAGGCCAGACATACTGCCTCCCTCCAGCCCTTTAACCAACCGTTGCTCCCAAAGCACCCACCACCTCTCTCCTGGGTTCGATAATTCACTGCAGTGGCCACACAGAGCTCACAGATTATGGGATTTATTAGGGAAGCACCACAGGCTACAATTCAAGTTCAGGAAAAATGCTCAGTCTCTCTCCCAGCCCACCATCCCTCAGCCAGCAGTCTCTCAGAGTCTCTTTCCCAGCAGTGCTGGTCCCTCGGTGTCTCACTCAGCAATGTGTGTCCATTGCGTCTCTTTCCCAGCAACGTGTGTCTCAGGAGCCCGTGTCTCTTTCAGCAGCACGTCTTCCTCAACCAGCAGTCAGAGAGCATTCTGCCTCTAGGAGACCTCTTTTTGAGCCCAGCAGAGTGACCAAACTAGTCAATCATAGCATCAGAACTCTAAGCACTTGAGAGTGAGCCTTCCATAACATTGCATTGTACCACACCCAACAGAAATAACCCAGGTAGATAACATCTACAATCAGGAGCTCCTCAGTTGCTCATTCCACCACTGAGTTTACAATGACTTATGGGTAGAAAAGCCACACTAAGTAATTTACTACACTGCAGGTATGAAAATTTGCAGTGACCACTCCAGAAAGCATATGTAGCCAAGTTTTATTTATGTATGAAGAATAACAGTATAAATAAATGAAATTAAGTTCTCCATGTCATATGTGTATGTCTAGCAAGGCACTGTGCTCACATATGGCGTGGAACCTGAACATAGGGTAGACATTACACTGAGAGAATTTACAGTCTAGTGAAAACATAAAGTGTGCCTGGAGAATCATCTTCATGAAACGTTTAAATTTTAGGTTGGGAGAAGTTCATGGATTTACTGAGTTGCCAGAGATATTCATTCATAAGGAGATATAGAATAAGCAGTGAAAAAAGCAGGTCTGAACTTTAGAAAAGAGAATGAACCCAGAGTTGGAAAGCTGGAGCACAGGAATTCAGGTAGGAAGGTAATTATTGAAGCCACAAAATTTGTCAATATCACTGCAAAGAAGTTTGGAGGAACATCTTTCGGGATCTAGAAAGAGAAAAGGTAACCCAAAAAAACGAACCAAACTCATTGCCTTCAAATCGGATCTAACTCAGCGACGCCTCTTTGGGTTTCTGAGGTGGTATCTCTACGGAAGTAGATTGCCCAACCTTCCTTCCAAGGAGTGGCTGGTGGGTTTGAGCCGCCAGCCTTCTGATTAGTAGTCAAATGCTTTAGGCACTATGCCACAGCAAAAGAGCAGTCAGAAAAAACATAAGAAAATGAACAATGCAAGTATCTTAGAAGTCAAATGGAAATGGAGTTCCAAAGTTCATTAAACATTAGAAAATTATGGAGAGAATTTGATGAGGATGGTAACTGAAAAGAAATCAGTGTATTTAGTTATGAGGAGATAAGAAGTGAGCTTTAAAAGAGTCAAATTAGAACAAATATTTTATAATCCCACTTTTCTAAGAAGACAAATATATATACAGAGACCAATAATTATTGGAGGTTATTAGAGATGAGGTGAGAGGGTCAATAACTCACTAGATCATAAATACTTGTTATTTTTGGTAATGGGAAAAGTAGCACCAACTGTGTGTGTAATGAACACATCTTGACAAAAGTAAATGATGCTACTAAGAAGTACACAAGCAAAGAAGATATTTGTGCTAAATAACATGACATATATAATTTGGCAATAACATCAAGAGCAACCAAGAAATGAGTGTATGATCACATATGTATGTGTATAGGCATATATGTGTATGAGTAGGTACAGGTGTGTTCATATGTCTGCACAGATAAACTTTTATGGATGCATACATACGAATATGTATGTTCACACACACACATATATATATATATATATATATTCATATAAGAGACAGTTACAGATATTTCTTAGGTGTAATCAAACACTTTGCAAGAATGTTTTCTGGGTTTGAAGACTTAGGATTTTAATTTTATGAGACAGCTCAGTCAATTGGCATAATGTGTATAAGCAGCCTTCAAAGATAAAACTATTGTCTATACTTGTCAGGAGCAAAAGAGGAGGAAGAAAAAACAAAGTCCCAGACAATAAACTAGTCCACAGGGGTAATAGTCTACATGAACCACAGCCTCTTCTACCCAGAGACCAGAAGAACTGGATGATGTCTGGTTACTACTACCACCATTCCTAATCAGGGCCACAATAGATGCACCCTGATTAAATGGGAGAAAATCATGGAACAGAACCCAAATTCTTAAAAAGTTCAGGTTTATTGGACCAGTTGTAACTAGAGGACTCCCTAAGTCTATCACTCTGAAATACTTTTTAAACTATCAAACTTATTGCCTAGGTCACCTTTTAGTGAAGTAACACATTGGCTCACAAAATAAAGGCTATTACCTATGAGTATTGAGCTACATTAAGAAACCATGTATATGTGCATAAATGATTTCTTCTAGAAGGATCAGGATAAGGTTGGTCCCTAAGAAGCAGAAATTAAAGATGTCTGAAATGTCCAACTTTTCCAAACTGTATCACTCCATCATCTCTAACATAAACTACTATTCATCCTTTTAGTACCCTCCCTCCCAGCGTAGGTTTCCATAATTCACTGCAATGTCTCACAGAAACTATGAACTCAAAAGGAAATGGCTCATGTGGTTGTGGAGGCTGGCAATTCCCAAATCTGTGAGTTAGGCAGGAGCAGAGAAACCCAAATTGGTATGTCAGGCAACAGGCTTCTGGCTTAGGATGTAAGAACCAGAGGTTAGATGATGATGAGCCAGATACATGAGCCAGAACAAGAGATAGCACTATACCAGCACATTCATGTACATGGATGCAAACATATCCATAAGGAAACTAAGGGTGGTGATTTGAACCACGCCTCTAGTAAGGTGGTGACTTAAGTCACATCTCACCCTAACCCTGTCGCTCCAAAATGGAACCATAACCACAGGCATAACCACTGCCATTGAGTTGATTTCAACTCATAGTGACCCTATAGGACAGAGTAGAACTGCCCCATAGGGTTCCAAGGCTTTAAATAGACTGCCTCATCTTTCTCCCATAGAGCAGCTGGTGTGTTATAACTGTTGACCTGTTGGTTTGCAGTTAAATTGTTTAACAATTATGTTACCAGAGTTCATAGGCATAGAGGGTAGAATTTATAATACATCACAAAATGGAAGACCAGAAAAGCCATATTAAGTAACTCATTGCACCACAATCTACCTCCTGGCTCTTCTAGCCAATGGCCCTTTCATACTTGAAGGATTAACTTCCCTATCCCAATCATTTTACTATTCCAAAACAGTCATTAACAATTGGTCCCTCAGTAGGGGAAAAAGTCCTAAGGGTGTGGTTGCTCAAGTATTAGTTACTCAAGTCTACTGAAGATTTTCATCTGATCTGGTCAGGGTTTCCATAAATTTGTCTAATTTTCATCCTTTCTGTCCTCTCATAAAACTTAACTGAGAGAAATTTATTCTGTTGCTCTGAATGTCTCTTGAAGTATCATCATAATGTTAGAGTTCACCCACTGCATAACCCACTTATTTATTCTTTTAACTTCAGCTATTATTTCTTATTCCTTCTATTTGTCATTTATTTTTACCCAATCTTTTCCACCTTGGAAGTGACATAAGATTCAGTGGCTGTGAAAGTACAGATTGTTGGTCACAAGATAAGTCTAGTAAGTGCTTGTCCCTCAATCCACTCTCATTCATGTTGGGTAAGGTTACATAGATGTAACATTAGTGGGCTATTGCAACCACTAGGCAGTATGGTAGCATTCAATACCAATCCCAATCTTGCCAGAAGGAAAGGTTGTTGTTGTTGTTATGTGCCATCGAGTCAGCCCTGACTCATAGTGACCCCTTCTTGGGTTTCCGAGGCAGTTATCACTACAGTCTATTCCGTCAGGCCCTTGGAAATTCCAGTGGCCAGTTCAGGGGCATGGTTTCAGTCTTGCTTAAGTATCATCCATTCTTCCCACACCAGCAGCTGCATTCCTTGTCCTGGGACTCCAGCATCTGACAGGAATAAAACAATTTCAGGTGATGAGAAGAATTGCACAGTGGCATCAGCATCCTCCCCTATAACTTCTTCCCCAGATCTCACAGAGAATGTAGGAATATGTCCAGTGGTGAACCTCCTTTTGCCCTCTTCATGTAGACTGTGAGCACATACACATGAAGGCACATAAGCAAGCCTTCATGAGTTTATCTACCTCCGTTTTAGGTAAAAAATGTTTCATTTGCCCTTTCCAATTCTCTGCCAAATTATTACTCTGATGGTGGTATGCAACATGATATTTCCATTTAATATGATTTTTCTTGGCCCATTGCTGCACTCTGTGGACTACAAAGTATGTTCTTTGATATGAGGAAATATAAATTGATGGTTCTAATTGGTACAGTTTTTTTTTTCGTTGTTGTTGTTCCAATCCATTAATGTGTTTGTGGCATTTGCATCTGTTATGGGATGCAAGTCCCAACACAGAGTATCTGCTCCTATGAAGACCCATTTTTACCCACCTGTTGCCATTGGCATGTTTATTCCAATATATTCAACTTGGCAGCTATGTGTAAGACCTTTCCCCAAGAGGATTGGCCCCATCAGCATCTGCAACCTTTGGCTTTCTTGCTGGCAGACAGATCAGTCCTTATTGGCACTTTATACCTCAGAGGGTGCAAGAGGGATGTATCTAGATCCAGCCCATCTCTGCATTGCTGCAGTACCAGTATGTCTGCTCACTTCATGGACCTAATCAGCACTTCAAGGGCCCATTACATGTCAACTTGCTGATTCCAATCACAGTCCAATACATAAAATGAATTATTCCGATGGGCATCAACATGTCCTACTCAAATGTGCCCTTTAAATTCCCAGAGTGCTTTCTGTAGGTCCATGCCCCACATGGGTTTCCCCTAAATAGTCAACTTTTCATTGCCCATTTGCCTGAGCATATAGCCAGGACATTGGCCTCTGGCCATGAATCAAGTAAAATCCAATCATAGGCTCTCACTGTTAACCCAATTTTTTCATCATGCCTAGGTAGACAACAGCAGTTCAGCCCACTGACTTGACTTGTTCTTATCTTCTTCAATTAGCATTTTTCTCTTGCTGATCTTAATGCAACAACTTTCCATGTCAAATTTTGTGCTTGTACACTGGAACTGGCAGCCATAAACCAAGTAGCCTTCTTTTGATCATCAGAAAATTGTTCATATGGCACTGTAAATGTGGCAATGAGCTCTGGAAGCTTCTCAGATTGTTCCAGGGTCGGACTTATAGAAAAAGAAGGTACCTGCTTGTGGATACAGTGGGTGCCTTCCAGTAGCTTGTTCCTTTACAAACTACTTCTAATTTATTATTAACTATTCTGGGCACCATCTTCCTTGTTAGACTATTTATCTGACATCATCCAAGACATTATTTATATTTCAGATTTCATGATTATTTCATATCTTCTGTCATTGAAGAAGTCTCAATCAAAACCCAGTATCAAGTGAATAATTGTCTTTCAAATACATTTATTGTGCTGAAGCATCTGGAAACATTCTAATCCAGAATCCCAGTGGCTGTCATGGGGTGGCAGTCTCAGATTTTTTCCATAAGCTCCAGAACGCACTTACGGCAGACACCTGCAAAATCATGTCTGAATATGGATCATAGGAGCCGAAAGGCATGAAGAGTGAAACCAGTGTCTGTAATTTAGACATAGCCTACTATTGTTTGGGCCCCCATCCAAACACCATTTTCTTCCTAGTGGTTTTATGGATGTAAGCCAGCAATATTCCCAATATGCGTTCTCCAAAATCCAAAATAGACAAATGAAACACTGAGCCTTCTGCTTAGTCTTGGGTGTAGGTAGTTACAGTAGCTCATTCTTGGTTGCCTGTGGAATGTCACAGTTGGCTCTGGCTCAAGTTCTTCCCAAGAATTTCATTATTTGGGCAGGGCCCTGAATTTTTGCTGGATTTAAACTTTATTGATCTTGTGGACCATAACTATTGTCAAATCTGGCCTAATATGTTCTTCTATGTTTGATATTAATAATATCATCAATATAGTATATTACTATACTTGAGATCTGCACCAAGTCTTTTCTAACCAAACAACGACAGTAAGTCAATGAATGCAAGTAACTCTGTGGCAACACATTGAAAAAAAATTGGGATTTTTCCCACATAAAAGCAAATTGTGGCTAGCTCTTTTCAAAATTAAGATTGAGAAAATGACATCTGCAAGATAAATCACTGACTATCTGTCTCCTTTAGCTTGCTGTATTTTCTACATTTTTGATACCATGTCTGGAACAGCTGAAGCCACATCTCAATCATTACTGTCAGCCTGCATGAGCTATCAGCCTTTTTAATGGACCATACAGGATCATTATATAGAAAATTTATTGGCAACAATACTCCAGCCTTTAGCATGACTTTAATCAAAGCAGTAATCTCCTTTTGTCTACCAGATATCCTATACTGTTTCAAATGAACAACCAGAGTGGGTTTAGGCAATTCTAATGGTTCCCATTTAGCATGTCCAATCAATACTGACCTAATGCCAGACTTGTTGTTGTTGTTATGTGCCGTCGAGTTAAACCTGACTCATAGCGACCCCTCCTTGGGTTTCCAAGGTAGTATCACTACGGAAGTAGGATTGTCCAACCTTCCTTCCGAGGAGTGGCTGGTGGGTTTGAACCTCCAGCCGTCTGGTTAGCAGGCAAGTGTCTTAGCCACTATGCTACCAGAGCTCCTTTAATTTTACAATATAAGGTAGAAGGAGTGTCCCTCAATTAGCCATGATATCCAGAGCAGTAATACATTCTCATAAGGTAGATGCAACTGCTTCATTCAAGATCTGTTTAAATCTTCCAATTCTCTTCTAAACTTTCACCTCAGTCCCATCAACAATTGCCTCCCCATATCTCCCCAGTCTGACCATAGATCCCGTCAAGACTTTATTGTAAGGTTTTGCAATTACAGTACATTAGACCCTTGAGTTCAGGAGCCTTAAAAAAGTCTGTTACCCACACCTGGGCCATTTTACCCACACATGTTCATAGGGCCTCAGTTTCCCTGCTTGGGGCTGTGCCAGAAGATCCTAGCCTTCTCATCATCCTTATCTTGATCAACTAGCTGAACTTCTACTTCAAAAGGTCCAGCTTCTTGGACTGTTGCTTTGTTTCACAGTCTTCTTTGATTACCACATCTGCTATGTGTAAGAGGCATACTCATTGGGTGAATATCCTAATCACCATAGAGTTATTACAGCATGCCTTGCATAAGCAGTATATCAGCTGCTTCCTCTGGAGTGTTCCATTGGGTATTTATAAGGGGAGAGAGGTCATTTCCCTTCTCAGTGTAAACAAATGTCACTGCAAATTTTATCCAGCCACCAGGTTGGCAGTCCCCCCTCCTAGGTTAAACTGCTGAGTGACTAGATCTTGTCTCATCTTTCATGACTGGGTCATGCATCAACTCAAAAATATTCTTCCATTCTGTTGCATTCAAAACTAAAGACATTGCCCCTAAATAAGTCACTCTCAAAACCCATGTTAGTAATGGTTGCTCTAGAAACTGACAATGCCTATCTACAAGCTAAAGCAACTCCTTTACACTACACTGCCAGTTCCAATAGTTAGTTATTTTCCTGTCCACTTTCCAGAGTACCATCTTGATTACCAGGGGTGATAGGGGTATTTCCTGTTGTCCCAACATGATTTTTCCTTTCTGGATCTTCCTTGAACTCTGTCATAGCTCTGACTGGACCGTATCTGGGTTTGATTCAGTGCTGCAATCTGCCCCTACGTTCTTCTTCGCTGCCATTGCAATTATCACTGATAATTGCAACCAAGGAATTGTATGTCTAACCTTTTCCTTATCACTCTGTATTTTCATATGCATCCAGCTAGCCCATTCATCAGGAGTTAGAGCCACCACTCCTTTCTCTTATGAATAACTTTCGCCTAGCAATGCAACAGCTGCTTCAGTCCATAGGTGGGTTTTTTTTTTTTTGTTTGTTTGGTTTGGTTTTAAATACCATCCCGAAACCAAAGATTTCTCTATCTCTTATTTAACTCCCCTTTTTTTTCCAAAATCACATATTTCAATGAGTGTGGTTCTCTCTAAAATCAACTACTACTCTTTTCAGTCAGTACTCTCTCTCCTGTGTTAAAGTTTCATAATTTGCTGCAGTGTCTCACAGATATCAGGAATCCCCAGGAAAATGGCTCACACAGTTGTGGAGGCTGGCAAGTCCCAAATCTTTGGGCTATGCATCAGTCTGGAGAAGTTTCCTCACTCTTATGGTTGCAGGACCTGACCAACCCAAATTGGCAGGTGACATGACAGGCTGGTAGTTCAGGTCCCGACAACTAGAGGTTAGGTGATGATGAATGAGGTACAGGATTCAGAGCAAGAGAGAAAACTTTGTCAGAATATTCGTATATATTGGACACAGACCATACACTCAAGGAAACTAAGGGTGGTATAATAAGGTGATAATCAATATACCAAATAAACAAACCCAAAGCAACTGCCATAGAGTCTATTCTGACTCATAGTGATCCTATAGGATGGTATAGAACTGTCTCATAGTGTTTCCAAGGCTATAAATCTTGACAGAAGTAGACTGTCTCATCTTTCCCCCATGGAGTGGCTGATGGATTCAAACTACCAACCTTTTGTTTACCAGCATAATGCTTTCACCACTGTGCCACCCGCCTGCATCATTAACATAATGGGCAGCTCACTCTAAAATGGGACCATAACCACACACATAGAGGGTAGTTTTTACAATACATCACGAAATGGAGGACTATGGCTGGAAGAGCCATATTAACTAATTCACTGCACAGCAATAGGAGATTAAAAGGTCAACAGTTACTCTAAAGCAAAGATGAAAAGGTAACGGGACAGGGAAGCTAGAGTACTGGAAATGGAATAACCAGAATGCAATTAAAGAGAATGTTAACATGTTGTGATAAATTTAAGTAATGTCATTAAATAATTTATATAGAAATTGTCAGTTAAGAACCTAATTTGCTGTATACACTTTCAATGAAAATAAGATAAAATCATATTTAAAAAAAGAAAATGAAAAAAAAAAAAGAGTACATAAATATACAGAAGAGACCACATACTAACTTACCAGTTTTAAAACCTTTCTTACCACCAGGGAGTCAGCATTGATTTACAAGAGCAATATGTGCAAATTGAAAGATATGGCTCTCTTCTGAAAGCACTAAAAGATTGAGCATTACTAGATTGAGAAACTTTATTTTATTCATCAAAAACTCTGTAAACCAGTGTATGATTATAATGTGACTTTATGGTTAATTCGTTTACTTCATCATAATAGGTCAAATTGGAAATAACAAAAAAAAAAAAAAAAACCTCTCATTATCATTGAGTCAATTCTGACCTGTAGTAACCCTGATTGGATTTCTGATGCTGTAAATATTTACAGATGTGGATGGTGCCATCTTTCTGTGGAGCAGCTGGTGGGTTTGAACCATTGACCTTCTGGTTAGCAGCCAAATGCTTTATCTATCCGCTATGCCAACAGAGCTCAGTGAGAGTATATGTCTTTTTATTTATTTTTTTTTTTATATGTGCTTTAGGTGCAAATTTACTGAACAGAGTTTGTTTTATATTCAACACTTCATGTACATTTGGTTTCACTCCCCATTTATTCTTCCCAGTCCTAACCCACTCTCCTCCTCTCCCTTCCCAGTAACTATTCCCAACTCCGTGTCCCTCATAATTATACATTCCTATGTGTCCTTCATTTTCTCCATGAATGTTGTCCCTCTGGTGTCCTGTGGTCAATTGTTCCAAGGGATGCATCTACATAGAGTATGTGGGTGCATCACTCTGGGTTGAGTGGTCTACGTGTATGTCTTATTTACTGTTGGGCTGAGAGCCAGCCCCTGTGAGTGAATTTTCTTCCAGGCTTGAAATATATCCCAGGGCCATAGTATTGGGGGTCCCACCAGACTCCATCCGACAGTAATTCTGGTCATTATTGTGTTTTTAGATTTTGTTCCATGTTTTTCCTCCCACTCTATCCAGGATCTCCATTTTTGATCCTTTCCTGAGTTGTTGGCATTGGTAGCCAGGCATCATCTAGTTGTTCTGGTCTTAAGGTCATACAGTTGATTGCTTCCAAATGTCCTTGGTTTTTTGTACTTATCTTTACTTCCAATAGTTGTTGTTGTTATGTGCCGTCGAGTTGGCCCCGACTCATAGTAGGAGACCGTTAGATGACATCTCAGATGGGCACTTGAAAGCTTTTAAGACATCAGTCACTACTTACCAATAGAGGCTGTGGAACAAGATTTTCATATATTTTATTGTGCCAATTGAGTCTAGTGTCCTCCAGTACTATGGCCCTGAGTTGGTGGATTCATTGGATCTCTCTCCACAGTGTTTGGCTGTCTGTGAGGGATTTATCTATGTCTGTCTTCTGTTGTTTCTGTAAGAATTGTGGGTATTTTGTATCACTGGTATCTGCAAGATTAGCCTCAGCTAAATCTATCCTTGGTCTAGAGTATAATCCTGTTCACTGACCCCCATTTGATCTTCTCAGATGTTTATGTCTTTATCTGTAGCCTGGTGTTTGGCGTTAATGGTAAAGCAGTACTGTGGATATATATGTATAACTATGAGGGACACGAAGTTGGGAATAGTTACTGGGAAGGGAGAGGAGGAGAGTGGGTTAGGACTGGAAAGAGTAAATGGGGAGTGAAACCAAATGTACACGAAATGTTGAATATAAATGTGTCCTGCCTCTCACCTCTTTAGGATATATCCCTGGTAATGCAATTGCTGGGTCAAATGGTATTTCTATGTTCAGTCTTTTGAGGAAAGTCATACCATTTACCACAATGGTTGTACCATTTTACAATCCCACCAGCAGTGCACAAGAATTCTAATCTCTCTGCAACCTCACCAGCATTTGTTATTTTCTATCTTGTTGAACTTTGCTATTATTGCTGGGGTGAGATGATGGCTTGCATCTCTTTAATGACTAAAGATTATGAGCAATTCCTCATGTGTTTGCATATTGTCTTTAGTGAGGTGTCTGTTCATGTCTCTTGCCCATTTTTGAATTGATTTGTTTGTCTTTTTGGTGTTGAGGTATTGAAGTGCCCTACAGATTTTGGAGATAAGTTCTTTGTCAGAAATGTCATAGGCAAATATTTTCTCCCAATCTGTAGGTTCTCTTTTTACCCTTCTGACAAAGTCTTTCAAGAATTTAAGAATTTAATTTGTAAAGTTCCCAGTCATCTAGCTACTCTCCTAACTCCTGTGCATTCTGGGTTACGTTTGACAGCCTATTTATGCCATAAATTAGGACCCCTACATTTGCCTCTATTTTATCGTTGATGGAATGTATAGTTCTGGGTTTTACATTTAAGTCTTTGATCCAACTTGAGTCTGTTTTTGTGTATGAGATGAGGTATGGGTCTTGTTTCATTTTTCTGCAAGTGGATATATAGTTTTGCCAGCACCATTTGTTAAAGAAGCTGTCTCTTCCCCATTTAATCGGTTTTGGATTTTTGTCAAAGATCAGCTGTCCATAGATAGATGGGTCTATTTCTATGTTTTTGATTCTGTTCCATTGGTCTATCTGTCTGTCACTATACCGATACCATGCTGTTTTGACTACTGTGGCTGTACAGTAAATTTTAAGATGTGGGAGTATGAGACCTACTTTGTCCTTCTTGTTCAGTAGTGCTCAGCTTATCCAAGGTCTTTTTCCTTTCCATATGAAGTTAGTAATTGGTTTTTCCATGTCCTTAAAAAAATTGTTGGTATTTGGATTGGGATTGCATTAAATGTGTAGATTGCTTTAGGTAGTATTGACAATTTCACAATACTCAATCTACCTATCCAAGAATAAGGCAGGTTCTTCCATTTATATAGATCCCCTGTTGTCTCCTGTAGTAGTGTTTTATAGTTTTCTTTATATAGGACTTTTGTCTCTCTGGTAAGATTTATTCCTAGATATTTTATCTTTTTAGTAGCTATCGTAAATGGTATAGTTTCCCTCATTTCTTTTTTCAGAGGTCTCTTTGTTGGTAGAGGAAGCCAACTGATTTTTATATATTGACCTTGTATCCTGCCACTTTGCTGAACCTCTCTATTAGTTCCAATATTTTTTTGCTGAGTTTTTTGGGTTTTCTATGTATAGGATCATATCATCTGCAAATAGAGATAGCTTTACTTCCTCTTTGCCAACTTGGATGCCTTTTATTTCTCTTTCTTGCCAGATGGTCCTGGCTAAGACTTCCAATACAATGTTAAATAGGAGTGGTGATAGAAGGCATTACTGTCTGGTTCCTGTTCATAAGGGGAATGCTTTGAATATTTCTCCATTAATAATAAT
This sequence comes from Orycteropus afer afer, assembly GCF_000298275.1. NCBI lineage: Eukaryota > Metazoa > Chordata > Mammalia > Tubulidentata > Orycteropodidae > Orycteropus > Orycteropus afer. Next base: position 4,214,985 of record NW_006921735.1, read on the forward strand.
GTTGGCTGTTGGCTTTGCATATATGCCATTTATTCGGTTGAGGAATTTCCCTTCTATCCCTATTTTGCTGAGAGTTCTGAACAGGAACGGGTGTTGGATTTTATCAAATGCCTTTTCTGTGTCAATTGATATGATCATATGGTTCTTTTCTTTTGTTTTGCTTATGTGGTGGATTACATTGATTGTTTTTCTGATGTTGAACCATCCTTGCATAGCAGGTATGAATCCCACTTGGTCAGGATGTGCTGTGTTTTTGGTATGTTGTTGGATTTGGTTGGCTAGGATTTTGTTGAAGATTTTTGGATCTATGTTCATAAGGAATATTGGTTTGTAGTTTTCTGTTTTAGTGGTGTCTTTCCCTGGTTCATAAAATGAGTTTGTGAGTATACCATCTTTTTCTATGTTCTGGAATAGCTTGTGTAGTATAGGTGTCAAGTGTTTCCTGAATGTTTGGTAAAATTCTCCAGTGAAGCCATCAGGGCCAGAACTTTTTCTTGTGGGAAGTTTTTTTGTGACCTGTTCAATTTTGTCCTTTGTTTTGGATCTATCTCTGAGTGGGATAGTTTAACTATGTCTTGTGATTTCAGAAACTTGTCCATCTCTTCTAGGTTCTCAAATCTGTTGGAGTACAGTTTTTCATAATATTCTGTCAGTATCTTTTTTATTTCATTTGGTTATATATATATTTACTTCAGTTGGTTCTGCTGAGATGACACCATTTTAATTTACTATTCTTGTAATTTGCATCTTCTCTTTCTTTTCTTTTGTTAGTTTTGCCAATGATTTGTCAATTTTGTTAATCTTTTTGAAGAACCATCTTGTTTTGTTGATTTTCTCTATTGTTTTCTTGCTTGTTTTTTTTTTTTCTCTTTCATTTATTTTTGTTTTGTATATATAATAATTTCCTTACTTCTAGATACTGTATGATTCTTTCGTTGTTCTTTTTCTAATTATTGGAGTTGTTGAGTTAGAGTGTTGATTTTGTTTCTTTCTTCTTTTTTTATGTGTGCATTTGTCGCTATAAACTGACCTCTGAGTACTGTTTTCACTGTGTCTCATAGGTTTTGGTTAGATGTATCTTCATTCACATTTGTGTCTAGGAATTTTTTTGTTTCACTTTTTATTTCTTCTATAACCCAGTAGTTTTTGAGATCAAATTTCTTTTGAAGAAGCCCAAGGTTATGCTAAAATTTTAAGTATATTTAATTTACTTGGGAAGTTGTACATTTGTGTACATTTGGACTTTTGTCTTGTTTTGTTTTCTCCATATATATATATATATACACACACACACACACACACACACACACACACGTTTTCCTTATCTTTCTTTTAAAAAAGATAAGATTAAGTATGTTTAGAAACTGAAGAGGGCAAAAAGACTCATTCTTCAATAGGGTAGTATGTGAACATGTTGGAGTCTGAGATACATTTGATGGAGAATTCCTGCTCTACTCTATCACTGGCAGAAAAATAAATACAAATTTAATTGTAACTTACATAAATCATGAATACATCATGTGTAATTTAATGAAACTTTCAGAACAATTTGATTAAAAGCTATAGTGCTTTTGTAGTTACAGTTACAGAGTGTAATATGCCTGTAAGTGGTGGGCTTCTTTAGTAGGAATAATAATAATAAGAGCTAAAATGTAATTGAGTTATTTTTATGGACTAGTAGTGTTACACATGCTTTGCATGCCTTATAGAAGTTATTTTACATGATTCTACCCAACAACCCTATGAGGTAGGTATTATCATTATCCGCATTTTACACACAAGGAAACAAGCAGAGAGGTGATATTTGCCATTAGTCACAAAGCCATTTATTGGAACAGATAGATCTAGGCAGTTTTCCAACCCATACTCTCAATGCTAGAGCTAAGGATGCTATAGACACTAGAGTGATTAGAATCAGGCAACTTCTCTCCTCTTCCTTCTAATCAGGTCAGTTAATGCTCTTTTTGATTGCACCATCCATGTAGGCTGTCAGCTCCCAGCTCCCTGGATGCACTGCTGCTATAAATCTATATGTTTCATAATCAAACTGTTTCCTTTAAAATGGAAAAAGAAAATTCTGCTATCAAATAAGTCCTTATAAATTAACACAATGCAACTTGTTAGGGAGTGTCCAGAGAGATCTTTGAAAATATTAGATGGAGCCCATTTAAAAATTCTGCAACAGATGGTTCATTTCCCATTAGCAAACAAAAGATCTGCTGCATCACCACACAGTTTCAAGTTATATAATTTTCCCCTGCATATGAAGATTTCTACTTGTCAAAAAGAAATCTTCTCTTCAAAGAGAGAGAATGAAAAGCTTTTTGAAAATTACTCAACTGGAATCTAAGTGATGTGAAGCATATGCTGTCTAGGAGAAACTGGTCACTCTACCCTAGTTTCAAAAGAGCTGTAGATGAGAGGAAACTAAGATATAATTTCTCTGAATGGCTGGGTTGGAAGAAATTCCAGCAGTTTGTGTTTATATCTTTCAAACTTCTACCATTTTACTTTTTTTTTAATACTAATTTTTTTAAAAAAGGAAAAATATCAGAAAGTAACAGAAAAACATAAATCTCCAATGTTTAATTCCTACTTCTATGTGACACTTTTTGTAATTTTTCTAGTACACATTGATTTCTCTTGTATTTTCTGCACTTAATTTCACATTTACTGGTACCTGTAGCTATCAAGTTAATTCCTGTTCATGACAACCCCATGCATGTCAGAGAAGAATTGTACTCCATAGGGTTTTGAATGACTATTTTATTGTAAGTTCATCATGAAGCCTTTCTTTCTAGGAGTCTATTGAACCAAAAACCAAACTGGCTGCCATCAAGTTAATTGGATTCACAGTGACCCCTCTTGGGTTTCCAAGGTAGAATCTCTATGGAAACTGATTGCTCAGTCTTCCTTCCGAGGAGTGGTGATGGGTTTGAACCACCAGCCTTCTGGTTAGCAGTCAAATGCCTTAAGCACTGTGCGTGGACTCAAACCTCCAACCTTTAGGTTACCAGCTGAACATGTCAACAATTAATACCACCAAGGGACTCTAGTTTCACATTTGTTGTTGTTGTTGTTACGTGCCATCAATTCATAGCAACCCCTCTTTGGGTTTCCAAGACAGTATCTCTAGGGAAATAGATTGCCCAACCTTCCTTCTGAGGAGTAGCTGGTGGATTTGAACCACCAGCCTTCTAGTTAGCAGTCAAGTGCCTTAGGCACCATCTTACCTTTCACTATTTTGCATTGCTATCTGTATATTCTGTTTCTCTGTAAGTCATTCACAGACTCTAATTAAAGAAGAGTCATTACTTCTTGTGTTCTGGCTTTCATTTTTCTCAGTAACTGTGTTCCAACAATAATTTTATTTTTCTCTTCATCTTCCATCACTCTTTGTTCTCATATGTATGTCTATATTTTTCAGCCATTCATGTACCAGTAAGGACATGTTGCTTCTATGTAAGCAACAAACAGAAAAATAATTACCATTGTAAAAAAAAATATTTTGCTAGATGGTATTAAATCATTTCTTACAATAGAAAATATGAGATTGGCTTTTTTTCCCCTCCATCTATTAATATGCATTTATGGGCCACCAAGCTAACAACTTTTAGAAATGATAATTTTTAAAGCAATGCTACTCACAACAAAAATATCTATTACTGTCTTCATTTAGAGCAGCAGTTTCTAACATACACATTTGAAAACTATTTCAAAGTAAAATTAATGGTAGGCCTCCATGTACTCAATCTTGTGAGAATACAGGTAGGTTTCATCTGGAGTGATTATATTCACTTAACATAATAATGCTTTATAAAAATAATTATCTTTCAATGAGGAATCTATGTTTGTCAGTAGAGAATATTTCTGTCACTTGCAGGCTTCAAGTCTCAGTGAGACTGTGCATTTCTTTGACCATTCTAATCATGCTTTCTTATCTACAAAGGTGAGAAATACAAAGGGATGGTGTAGACATTCTCTGATGTTAGTGTACTAAAAGACATTTTCAAACTCTTAGTTAATTAAGACATATAACTTTATTTCTCTTATTTCTTTAATGTTGCTCTTTACATTTTTTAAGCCTCTAAACTTCATTCTTTTCCATTCAAATGATAGTCAGAAGTTTCATTTCATTTTGTTTTGTTTTGTTTCCCTTTTCTCCTACAGATCTTTTTTCTTACTCCATTTTCTACTTAGTCCTTGGAAGATGGAGCAATGATAAAGACTTATTCCTGATGTAACAGTTAACTGTGTTATGTTCAAAACACCTTAAAGAACACTTCACTTTTCACTGTGGTGTTTTTTTTCCCACAGAACAAACAGAGAAACATATCCAAATATATTTGTCAGATTTGCTATTTTGATCTGTTCACACTGAAATTCTAAATCACCTCATGATTTATGAGACTCCAAGTGACAGTCCATTAACATGAATACAATCCCAAAATAAGATCACTAGGACTCTGTAAGCACATGAGTACTAAAATAGTGTGCATTTAAATAAAACAAAATAACCACTTATATTCATAAATCTAATCAGAGATGACATATACACTTTAAACTTATTAAAATATTGACTTATAATAAGTTTAAGGTCATATGTTATGTAGACTAAACAATGGTTGGTAGATGATGATTGACCCCTGTATTTTACTTTCTGATAGACAATAGAGCCTGCATTAACCCATATAGAGTGAAAAATAATTTGGACAACAAAATGTACATGAAAAAATAAATACAAAAGGATGACATGAGCCCTAGACATATGTGTGCATATGTATAATTACTCATAAAATAATCAACTATTTTATCTGATGTGAACTTCTTATCCAGTGATGTTTTCTTTAATATGAATTGTTTCAGTGTATTAATTTGTTTTCTTATTACCATTTCTTTTCCAATAGGAAGACCCACCTGCAGCTGTGCATTAGGATTCACTGGGCAAAACTGTGGTAAAACAGTCTGTGAGGATTTTTGTCAAAATGGAGGAACCTGCAGTGTGACTGCTGGGAACCAGCCTTACTGCCTCTGCCAGCCTGAATATACTGGAGACAGATGTCAGTACTGTAAGTGAGGGCAATATCTAAATCCAGTTTTATCTAAATTTCAGCCACCTCCTATTTTTCAGGTCCACTCCCTCTGTAACTACAACTCCAATGATTCTATAAATTATTCCTCATCTTTCTCTTATTTCTTCCTCCCCAGATTCCATGATCCATTGTTATAATCATGCCCTTGTGTGTACTCTCAACTCTTCCACTCTGTTTTACTTCTATTCTACTTTTTTAGGATATCACAACCACTTCTAAATCCAATTGTTCATCTATCCTCAAGTGGTGTCTCATAGCTGAATACAACAATATAAAAACACAGAAACATACAGGCAGATATCCTTTGAATTTTTATTACTAATCTCAAATGGATACTATATATGACTTGTAGTGTATTTCACTCATCCATTGACTCTCTTACCCTGTCTATGTCATACTTTGTTCTTTCCCTCAAACCTTCACTCTCACCTGAGGAATTGCTTCCTATTTCATTGATAAAAATAACACTCATCCAAAGAACACTTCCACAAGCTCTCATTACCAAACCTCACTAGTTACTTTCTCCTGCACACATGTACTCTGTTTTCCTTATTGTTGGTTGCTAAGAACCCCATGTGATGACCAATACTACATTTTCTACTTTGCAGTAAATATCTCTTAGCCATTCATGGACATATGTCCTGCAATTGTTCTCTTTCTCTCCAGTCTCATAAATGTTTTCCTCCATACATTTTTCTTTTTAGAAAAATTTTCTCTTTTTTCCCACATCTCCATCTAGCTACAACCTAATTTCTCTGCTCCTGTATTTATTTATTTTGACTACAGCATTGCTCTAGAGTTGTTGTAGTCTATAACCCCTCTTTCAATTTTCCTTTTACCTGAATTCAGTCAGGTTTTTATTCTTACATTCTACTGACACATATTTTATTAAAGATAATTCTATTATTTTAGTATCCTGCATATTGTCATAAAAAACAAACTCACTGACATCAATTTGAATCTGACTCATAGTGATCTCCATTGGGTTTCTGAGGCTGTAAATCTTTATGGAAGTAGACTGTTCTATCTTCCTTCCTTGGAGTGACTGGTGGGTTTGAACAACTGGCCTTCTAGGTAGCAGCCAAATGCCTTATTCACTCTGCCGCCAGAGCTCCTTGCATATTGTCATAACCACTGGTAAATTCTTAATTCTTATTTTTACTTCTATTATCAGCAGTTTATCACTCAATACTTCTTAAAACACTTTCATCACTTGTCTTCATTGGCAGTGAGAAACCATTCTCTCTAGTCCTTAATTTTTGTTTTACTATATACTTCTTCTCAGGGTCTCTTTCTGGTTCTCCCTTATCTCTCTGATTTGTAAACACTGAAGTAACTAACATCTCTGCCCTCAGATATCTTTTCTTCTATAAAACAATACTTACTGCATGAACCAAGGATTTTTGTACAAGGTTACACATCACAATCACCTCAATAGATTTTATGAAATGTAGTTTCCCAAACATCATTTCCAAAATTCTGATTCTTTTAGGCTGGTATATCATTTATGGAATTTATAGCTTTCCAGATATTTCATATACACAACCAAAGTTGAGACCCATTGTCTAGATAATTTAACCCAATTGCATGTTTTTTCAAACTGTCCAAATACTAATGATTATAAATGTATATTTCCAACAGAACCTGTCCCCTGAAAACCAGATTTTTTTATACCTAATTTCCTATTTGACATCTTGAGTTAGCCTGATTTTCCTACCCAAACGTATTTCTACCATAGTCTTTCTCATTTCTGTGAAGGAAAACACTTACTGTTTAGGCCAAAAATCTTAGTCATCTCACCTCTCTCTTTCTTTCACATGTTGCTATCACTCTCATTTTACATTGTTAAATATACTCACAATCTGAATACTTATCACTACCTCTGATCTCACCACCCATACCACCCACATCAGCATTTTTTTGCTTCCATTTTGACAATGTAATTTCAATGTGTTCTCTCTATGTCCTAAGAGTCTACTCTAAAAGAGGAGCTATGTTGTTGTTGTTATGTTCCATCAAGTCAGACCTGACTCATAGTGACCCCTCCTTGGGTTTCCGAGGCAGTATCACTACGGAAGTAGATTGCCCCATCTTCCTTCTGAGGACTGACTGGTGGGTTTGAACTGCCAGCCTTCTGGTTAGCAGTCAAGTGCCTTAGGCACTATGCTACCAGAGCTATAGTAGTACTTTTTATTCATACAGGGAAAAAAAAAATACTTTTCATTTCCAAGTAATTTGTGTTCTTTCTGTGTTCCAGGTACTCATAACCAATTTATTTTTAAATTAGTTCTATTATTTAATTATACTAAAGGAAAAGTGTTGCTTTTATTCTCATTTTACTAAAGAGATCACAGAAGAATAGATATTTAAATGGCCTCTTGAATATTACACAGCATGAGGGGAAGCCAAGATTCAAACCCAAGCAACCCACTTCCAGTGCCAACACCCTTAAAAGTTACTAAACAGGGTGGTCACTACATGGTTTTGTATCATTGAGTACCTTACAGAGATGACCTAGGACTCCAGACATTATTGGAACTACACAGAGTAGCATAGTATCAAGCTATGCGCACTAACGTGGAACAAGAATATTATCAAATATCTGTCTCTAATTTTGCAGTGAGTCTACTTCTCTTGCAGCAATGAGACAAATTTCATTTCTAATTAGTGTTTACAAGTATTCATTCTCCTTATATTGAGCCAGCCTTTTCTTGGCATATATAGATGCCATTACCCTAAGCAAATGCCCTTTATCAAATGGCTTGCTCAACTTTGCTCTTAAATGATGTGCATCATAGGCCAGCAAAACTTATCTGACAAATACAATTCAGTTATTGACTTCACTCATTGCTCTGTTCCTTCTTGCTCTATCATCACCCTCCTCTTTACATAGCACAGCAACCCAACAAATTTCCATTGACTAATTCATGAGATTCTTTCATTTCTGTTGCAGCATGCTTATAACCTGAGATTTTCAATGGAAACAAGGGTCAGCACCAAATACATTACTATGTAATGAGACTCCCATGACTATCCATAACTATTTTTGTTGCTTTCATTCTATTCAAACCTCATTGCTCACCCTCCCCCATGTAAATGTTAACTGCCCTGCCGTTGCAATTTTTTTCATACTATTTTCTTCATCTGGAATGTACTTTCTTTGAATTTCTCCTTATACCAATTTGAATGTCTCTTCACACCAAATCCTATCTTTCTGTCTAAACCACTACTTTCTATTTAAAATTGTCCACATATCTCTTGATATGAGCTAATCTATTACTCTTGGAATTTTCAAGTCATTCTTTTGGCTCTGATCAATTTCTATCTAGTATTATTGCTAATTGTGTGTATCTCTAATAGAACACAGGGACCTCTTTGAGGAAACATTTGTTGAATAAATAAATGAACAAATGAATACTCATACAGATGAATAAATGAATAAAATTATGTTGGATACATTTTAATAAAATAAAAATTAATTGATATATAATAGCTACATTGAATGAATATTCAACCTTATGATATTTGTGAATAATTTATATAGAGCAAATATTTATTCATGAAGCCCTCTGTATTTCTTGGTTCCCAAATGGTGCATCATCATAGAGAATCAGTTTTCTTTTATCTTTCTTTTCTTTTTAATTGAAGTATAACTATTCTTGATTTTTTTTTAACTAAAAAAATAATACTATCTTACCATTGTTGTAGCTATTTGGATTTTTAGCATGAATAACTTCAGTTAGCTTGTCTTTTAATTGGCAACTTAATGGAATCATAGTCTGAGGTAGCTTGATGCTTTATAAAAGACTGCATTATAATTTTATTATCACTATTAGCAGTCATAGCACTTCCCACATTTTACTGCAAAGCACTTATTAAAATTAACCAATTAATCCTTAGACAGAGGTTAAGTAACTTGCTCAAGGTCCCAAAGTAGTAATATTATAGTCAGAATTGGACCCCAGGAGTTGTTGATCAAGATGTCAACAAACATTTCCAGATTACAGTGATACTGTTCCCTGGCAGAATAATAAATCTGGAGACCATGGCATTAAAATGATAAATACAACAGCTGACAAATGTGTAATAAATTTAAGATCTATTAGATGTGAGTCGGCAGGGTTCAGTGGGTTTGGTGTTCTGTCAAAATTGTATCTTGCATATACAAAAATCTTCTCTCTATAAGTGAAGGAATGACAGAATGGTTCATTACAGTGCCTAATTAAAGGTCCATTTGTGGGAAGTAAAACATCAGTTCTTAGTTGTGCTGAGTAAAAACATTTCACAACTCTAATGCCAACATAAAATCTTGAGGTCTGAAATGCAAATTAATTTTAACAGCAGCAGCCCAGAGAGGAGAGTCTCAGATAAACAATGACATAAATAAAACTAAGTGTTCCTTAAGTAAATTGTTCAAGAGCATATATAGCCACATCACATGCTATTCTGGAACAATGCCTAGCATAAATCAAATAAATAAATAAGCATGACATTTTGCATTTAAACCTAGGTGCTGAGTATGAGGTCAAGAATATCAGGCATAAAGATTATCTTAATTATCCAGAGCAGCTACAACAGAAATATCACAAGTGGTTGGCTTTAACAAAATTTATTATATCATAGTTTAGGATACTATATGTCTGAATTCAGGATATCAGCTCCAAGGAAAACTTTCCCTTTCTGTCATCTCTCCCTTCAATATCTGTGGGCCTGGCGTTTCCTGGAGATCTCCATGTATCTTGGCATCAGTCTTTCCCTGGGCTTAGGAGGTTCTCAGCACAAAGATCCTGAGTCCAAATGATACACTCTTCTCCCTGGCTCTTCTTTCTTGGTGGTACTTAAGTCCCTCTCTGTCTTGTTCTCATCTGTCTCCTTTTATTTCTCATAAGATAAAAGATGATATAAGTCATACCCAGGGAAAATCCCCTTAAAGGAGATCAGGGTGTGACCTGAGTAAGGGTTTGTGTACCACCCTTTTCCCCTTACAATTGATTGGCTGATCACCTAAGATCACATCATGAGGGATTATTACATCATTACATAACTGCTGAGTTACATCATTACATAACTACCTAACCACTGAGGATCATGACCCAGCCAAGGTGACACATATTTTTTGGGAACACAATTCCATCCATAATAAGGAACATTCTAATCTGTTAAAAACAAAACAAAAAAATCCAACTGTTTGTTATTCAAATTCAACGGTGACTTACTTGTCCTCTTATTGATATTTCCAAAACCCTCTGCATAGGGACACATTCTAATTTCAATTAAAATTCAGCTTATGAGAAGTATGCCCATTATGGCTTATTCCCACTGCTTCCAATAAGTATAAATATTAAATAATGTTACAACTTTATAGAGGTAGGAGTAACTGTCAGTAATCCAAAGATATCATGTATTCTAATTGGTATTAGAACCATAGTCTATCAGGTAACTAATGAAACAGTTATGAACTGTAGATGTAAGCCTATCATATGCGATAATGTAATAGAATTATTTTTACCATTTGTCTTCTGAATAGCCTTATTCATTCATTCATTCAGTCAGTGGACATTTGTTGATGTCTTCAATGGGCTCATCACTGTGTTATGTATAGAGGGGTGTCAGAGATATTGCCTGCCTTCAAAGAACTTGTAGTCTAATGTGTGATTCAGAAAAGGAAACAAGTTATAATAAAGCAGTGCAATGAAACACAGAGAATACTAAAGCCCACAACAAATGCACAGAGTTCAGTTTATAGGGACAGGAAAGATTTCCTGAAGGAAGTGACATCTATGCTGAGACAAGGAATAAAGAAGCTATTTAAGTGAAGAGGGAAAACAGTGAAAGAAACAGCATATGCAAAGACCCAGAAGGGAAAGCCTTCTGAAATTTACATTTTATGTTTCTATTTGATTTTGCTGGGAGAAGGGTGGCAAGGAAATTAAGATTCATTGACTATGTGCACTGTTCTAGTCACAGAGATATATGCAATGATATGTTAATTTATCATCAAATGCTCACATTCTTTCTTAATGATAGTGAGATCACCCTTTCTACCTGTGGAATGGCTCATTTTAAGCCTAGTAAGATGGCAAAATTGACCAATCTCCACTTTAGAGGTTCTATATGCCTTATTTACATGGTCCTTCTCACATAAGGTGCCATGTGCATTATTTACACTATTATCAAGCTATCCAATCCCTTTGGTGGGCAACAAGCACCTCACATTTACTTAGTCCTACCCAGTCATCTGGTGGGAGTCACAAAGACCATAGCTAGAAAAGTCTTATCAACTAATTTCCTGCCTCACAAGATGATTTAAAGGAAATTATCAGAGTTAGGAAGAAATATTTTTGAAGACAAATTTTGTAATGGATACATTTTTGACTCTACAGTAACACTAGAATAACTAAAATCAGATTTATAATATAATGTTACATCATCATTTAAATGAAATATAGAAGCCATAATAATAAGCAGAAAACTGTTTTTGAGAAATGTGCTTATTTATATCTCAAGGAAATATATAAAAAGAACAATTTTTTTGAAACTGAGGTGGATTTTTCCAAGCAGATAGTATGCTCTATATGTGCTCTATATGTCTTCTAATTATGAAAATTAGTTTATTCAGCTGATATATCGAACACTTGTGAATATCACTCATTTTTCTAAAACTGGGGAAAGAATGGTTTGAAGATATGTTTCATATGTAAATTTTGGTGAAAAGAAACCAAATGGTGTATCTTTTCAGATTAAAATTCAGAAAAAAGCTAAAATTTAGAGTTATATTGCCAAAAAGGATCAACTATAGATCAGAAATGGTGTTTTATTGCCTTATCTTACTGAAATTCAAAGTTCTTTTTATTTATATACTAAGTTTCAAATTCCAACTCATGTTTACCAAGTTTATTGTTGATTATTTTTTGTCTCATGTGATGTAACTTTCACTTGGAATTTTAGTGATTATGGATTATTGAATGGTTACTTATGCTTACAGGCATAGCAGCAACTTGTTTCCATGCCAGCTACACAGATCTTTATTTTGAGACAACCCTTATCTCATAATGCACTAGATAGATTGCTTCAGCCCTCAATCACAACAATATGAATGGTTTGATCTGCCTCTGATATAATATGCCATATTAACAGTATAGACAACTATGTACTCTTCTTTCTCCAATTTAGAGAAGAATGCATATATAAAGTAATATGAAAGGCAATTAAAACTACTTACTGAAAGGGTAAAAATAATATGTCACACAAGTAATGGTTATTGCTGTCTGAAGTGTGATTGGTATTAAACTAAATGTGCCCAGTTGGGAGCCCTCAACAAACAAAATAAAATAATGCAAGGCTCTGTTTGAATAGAATCACTGATTATGCTTCTGCTGTACTTAGTGTTAAATAACCTGCATAGATTCATAAATAATTCTCTGCAAACAGAAATGAGTGTTTGGAAACAATATAGTACATAAATCACGCACAGGCAGAGTCACAGATTAAATAAAAAAGTTTACTTGTAGCTTATCTCAAACCAAAAAAAAAATGTTTCAAGTTGAATATCTCTGAATATATCATGCTAAAAGATTTAATTCCAATGTTAATTTAGAGTAATTTTTAACAATGATTTATATCAAATACAGTATGTCTACTGACATGTTTTGAAAAAATATGCCATGAAATAGGAATCTTTAATAGCTATAAAGAGAAAAGGCCTGAAAAGATTCCAATCTTATAATTGATACAATAACCTTCATGTTTAGCTACTGAAGATGTCATCATTACAAAAGGATACTATTACTCTAGTGTATGGGAAGGGTAGACAGTTTTTGGTGATTATATATTGATATAAACATTTCATATTTATCTAGATTATTGGTAAAAATGGCAAGACAGAAAAAAATTCAGTGTGCCATAGTTAGCATTCAAGGTGATAAAAATAAAGAGAATAAAAAATCCTAAGATCTTAAATGCATGGCTTCTGGGTCCCATGGTGCAAAAGGCCAAAGAAAGGAGGAACGATATGTTATTTATCCTATGGCTATGTAACCTACCAAATAAGAGCAGATTTTAGCCTAAATCGTTAACAATGTATTCACAATTTTATTTTTCTGTTGTTTCATTCTCATGAAGGCAATGATGTAAATATCATAAATTTGATTTGAATAAATGAATAATTTAAAATTTTCCAACAAAAAATCCAACAGTAAAAAGAGCAAAGTTAAGGGGAAAAAAGAAAGAAAGAAAGAAAAAAGCTCCCAGATATAAGCAATCATTTTTTACTATTTAGGTGATTAATTATATGAAAATGAACTATTAGGAAAATATATATTTATTGGAGGTTGCTCAAAAGAATCAGAAACTCATTAAGTGTCGAGCATCTTAAGAAATCAAAAGTCTTTTGGATCAGAATATCATTAGAAGGTTTATTCATAGGTCAAGTGGATAAATTTGACTCTTTAGATCTGCAGTAACTGAGGGTCCATGACCAACTCCATAGTAATAACATTAAATTTGATGAAATAATTTGCAATTTATCTATTGATTTTAAGAAATCAAAATCTACATTGTGATGACTTGAGAGCAAGCTTTCCTTGAAAAACAGTGGATAGAAATGAACACAGTGGCAGAAATAAAAAATTTGGGATGGGCATGACTGTGCAATGAATGGTGCATTATTTAACTGGTTAATAGCACCTTCTCAGAGGCTGGAATCTAAGTTACGTACATATCACAAAGAACTGCAATTAGGGTAGAATTTTTCAACTACAGATTTCAGTTAAATCAGGGGGCAGCATT
>NW_006921735.1:4228989-4229527 GCF_000298275.1 Orycteropus afer afer
TATATATATATATAATTTCAGTGGGTTTCTGAAACATCATTGGATGTGAATTCATTCTGAATTAATTCTCTGTAAATCTATCAAAGTGAAATTTAGATTTGAGGAACAGATATTGAGTTTTAGAGGTAATTAAATGCAATTGGAACATTACTTCAGCATCATTTAAGCCTATTAAAAGTGGTAGTTCGTGGACTATGAAATGCTATTCCACAAATTTGGATTTTTAAGTTTCTATTTTCATCATCACAAATGAAATCCAGTTACATGATAATTTGCATTAAAACAACAAAACCAGCTAATAATTATAATTATTTTTTTCCAAGATGAGAGTTTCAAGTGATGTAATAAAAGTCCTTTGTAAATTGAAATATCCAATGCAAATGCTATTGTTATTTTTTAAAATCCATTTTAATAGATTTTTGCATATATATATATCTTGTTTCATATATATATATATATGAAACAATATATATGTATATATACAAACTGTCATCAAGTTGATTCAGACTCATAGAGACCCCATTGGATTTCGAGGTCT
>NW_006921735.1:4229652-4232447 GCF_000298275.1 Orycteropus afer afer
AAATACTATCTATCTATCTATCTATCTATCTATCTATATATATATATATATATATATAATATAACTCCCACACTGCTGTGGAGTCTGATCCGACTCATAATGACCTCTCCTTGGGTTTCTGAGGCAGTATCACTACTTCAAACCCACCAGCTGCTCCACAGCAGGAAGAAGGGGCAATCTACTTCCGTAAAGATTTAGCACCTTGAAAACTCAGTGGGCATCGCTATGGGTTGGAATCAACTCTGTATCAGTGGGTATGTATGTATGAATATATAAATTAACATAATACATAATTCAGATAATAGAAGTAAAGTTATTGATTTCATAGCATTCCTGGATATGTTATTAAGCAAAAACAAAACAAAACAAAAAAAAAAAAACAAAACTCACTGCCGTCCAGTCGGATCTGACTCACAGCGACCCCCTCCTTAGGTTTCTGAGGCAGTATCATTATGGAAGTAGATTGCCCAACCTTCTTTCCAAAGATATGTTATTACATGCTTCATTTTTAAATTTTTATATATAATTTAATGTATAATTTATATTAGATGCCTCTTGATATGATCCATGAATTTAGAATAGAATTCTAGATTCAGTAAGTAGGTAAGACTACTGAGTAAGTAGATAAGACTATTAAAGAAACTAGTTTTCATTCCACACACAGTTTAGTTTATAACCACAAAATGAAACCTATTGGAAGCTAGAAACGTTAGTTCATTTTTATAGAATGCCACATTACCAGGGACTTGACAGGTCACAATTTTCATTCTCATGGTAAGCTAGAGTTGCTTTAGTGGTTCATCGATACAGTAGCTGAGTGTCTGCACCATATGTGTATCAGATATACTGGAACTTGATGGCATCAGTCTTTGCCTCCCATCCGATTTTCCTCTTCAATCTATCTCCTACTTCTTCCTTTCTGAACACAAACATACACATCCTGGAAAATTTCAGTTAGTTTCAGGAGTAGGAAATACAGGACTTGACAGATCCCACATTTATATAAATTTATAAGTGGCTTTCAAGTTTTTAAACTAAAAAATCAGCAATATGATTCTTATTTTATGCCTTCTGTAGTGGTCTACTTTCTAAGGGGCAGTTTCATTCATTAATTCAGCAAATACAAATAGAGCATCTAATATATGCCAGCCAATAAAGCTTGGAATTTAGTCATAAATAAAACAGAGAACTGATCTCATGATACTTATAAATAATAGGACAGCACATGATGCTTCAAGTGGTGAAAAATGAGATAATGAAAAATAAAACCGGATAAATTACTAAACTATTGCCTCAATAGAAAGAAAGGTCAGGGAACAGCAGGAACAAAAGCACATTAGTTACCATATCAAGCATTTTGTTGCTACAACATATATAAAATATATGCTTAAAAGAGTAGTGACTGAATCACATCTCCTTAAGATTAGAACAATTTGTAAAAATGCTTTTAAATAATATTTCTAAAGAAAACGTATATTGAAATAATTTATTGGTTAATTACTCCCAATTATGCTAAATGGCATCTAACTCAAATAAAATCACATTAAAAGTTAAATGCTACTGACTAATAACAAAAATAGAGAATTCTGTAGCCTTTAAATTACTATGACAATCTTAGTAAAGACGGAAACCTAGTTATTATATATCAACAATCCATTCTATTTCCACACATCAGACCTCAGGGAAACTTTCACATTGGACCAGGGGAAATCCTTTCTAGTTTGCTACTTATTATTCTATCAGGTGATCTTTTCAATATTTTAGAAAACTCTGATTAAACTGTAATCATATCTACATAATTTGCTATTTTTTCTTCTTGTTATCACATCAATGTAAAACTACTCTTTGCTAAATATATACATATATATTATATATACTCATATATTTATAATATTTATGTGTGGTTTTTGCACTGATATGAAATACATTATTTATAACTATTTCCCACTCATATTGAAGGAAAGATACAAAGAAGGAATATATAAGTACATAAGAAATTATTATTAGGGTTTTGATATGAAATGGGGTGATTTGAAAGAAGGAAGTAAGGGTAGAAGAAAGAAAGTAAGAGAAGGAGGAAGGCAGGGAGAGGACAGAAGGGAGGGAGAGAGAGAGGAGGGAAGAAAGAGACGAGAAAAGCAAAAATGAAAATTATTCTTTATGTATCAGCAGCTTGCTTTCCATTCATTTGCACATAGAAACTACCTGGATTTTGTGTAAGATGGTCTTATATTTTCACAGTGTGATGAGGTAGGGCATTCTCTGTCTCCATATAGGTTCAACAAAATGACAATAGCTTTCTTCATAATGCTCATATCTGGGATGATCTTTTCCCTTGATATCTACTCTCCAGTATTCTTTATCTCCCATTTCTCCATGAAACTTTTTCCAGGTTTTAAAAAATAAGGTAATTGTTTTGTGTTCTGAATTACCTTTTTTAAAATTAATTTCATGTACTGGCTAAGTACAGTCAATATTATTTCAGTCAGGGTTCTCTAAACCACAAATAAACCAAACAACCAAACTCATTGCCATTGAGTCAATCTGACTCATAGCTACCCCCATTGGGTTTCTGAGGCTGTAAATCTTTACAGAAGTAGATCACCCCATTTCCATGGAGCAGTTGATGCGTTTGATAGCTGACCTTCTGGGTAGCAACCAAATGCCTTATCCACTACGCCACCAGAGCTCTTTAAAGCATTAACAAATATATATAAGGTTGGGCAATCCTACTTCCGTAGTGATACTGCCTCGGAAACCCAAGGAGGGGTCGCTATGAGTCGGGGCCGACTCGA
>NW_006921735.1:4233117-4234391 GCF_000298275.1 Orycteropus afer afer
TAACAAATATAGAAATAGAGACTATATATGTAAAGAGAGGGTATATAAATCATATTTAATATATTTGAAGAGACTACATATATATAAAGAGAGAGAAAGCCATTTTATTTTAAGGAATTGGCTCACATGATTGTGTAAGGCTCATGAGTCGAAATTTCATAGGTCAAGTCAGGTAAGGAGTGGGGAGATTCTTCAGCCTTTTATCCTCAAATCCAAAGATCATGTGACAGAAATAACAAAAACCAAGAGTAAAAAGTTCCTGCAAAATGCTCATGAATAATCTGTAGGTTTAATACACATTAGGGCAAACTGCCTTTTTGGTCATAAGGCCTTAATCTGATTGATTTATTTAAGGCCTACTGTTTAACAACATGTTAACTACTTC
This sequence comes from Orycteropus afer afer, assembly GCF_000298275.1. Taxonomy (NCBI): domain Eukaryota; kingdom Metazoa; phylum Chordata; class Mammalia; order Tubulidentata; family Orycteropodidae; genus Orycteropus; species Orycteropus afer. The sequence continues at coordinate 4,233,503 of NW_006921735.1, forward strand.
ATATATTGAAAAAAGAAAAAAAAAAAGTGTTTTTTTTTTTGGGGGGGTTTCCTTTAATCATGTGTTAACTACTTCATATGAACATCTAGACTATTCTTTGTCCGAACAGTGTGCACCAGATCGTAGTCAAATTGACCCATCAAATTAACCATCACTGTTGATGTTTTTCAACTCTGTTAGCCTATAAGGTCCCATCAGAATATAAGCACTTTGGGGGTAAGAGCCATATTAACAAAATAGATGCTAATATATTTCAGTAATGTGAAATTAATTAAACATGAATACAGAATATCCTCACAGAGAAATTAGGGCCTACATGTGGCACAACTCAAAATGGGAAGAAAAACCTGCAAAATCCATTAATAATCAGAACACGGAATGTATGAAGTATCAATATAAGAAAATTGGAAGTTGTCAAAAACGAAATGGGACACATAAAATTTTATATCGTAGGCATTGGTGAGCTGAAATTGACTGGTTTTGGCCATTTTCAATCAGACAAACATACGATCTACTACACCAGGAATAATAAATTGGAGAGGAATGACATGGTATTCATCATCACAAAAAATGTACCAAAATTTATCATGAAGTACAATGCTGTCATTGATAGGATATTATCCATACTGCTACAAAGAAAACCAGTTAATACTACTATTATTCAAATTTACGTGCTAACTACCAAAGTCAATCTAGGAAAATTGGAAGTTGTCAAAAAGGAAATGGAATGCATAAAGATTGATATCCTTGGCATTAGTTAGCTGAAATGGACTGGTTTTGGCCATTTTGAATCAGACAACCGTATGATCTACTATGCTGGGAATGACAACTTGAAAAGGAATGGCGTGGCATTCATCATCACAAAGGATGTTTCAAGATCTGTCCTGAA
>NW_006921735.1:4244934-4246676 GCF_000298275.1 Orycteropus afer afer
TTTGCTGATGATATGAGCCTATACCTAGAAAACTCAAGAGACTCAATCAAAAATCTACTGAAACTAATTGAGAGTTTTAGCATCATGGCAAGATACAAGATCAACATCCAAAACTCAGTTGGATTCCTCTACATCAGCAAAGAGATTGCTGAAAAGAAATATGGAAATCAATACCATTTTCAATAGCTATGAAAAAAATAAAATACTTGGGAATAAATCTTACTAGGGACCCAAAGACCTGTACAAAGAAAACTATAAAAATCTATTTCAAGAAACCATAAGAGATCTACATAAATGGAAGTACATACCATGCCCATGAAAAGGAAGACTGAACATTGCAAAAATGTCAATTCTACACAAAGCAGTCTATATATTAAATGCAATACCAATCCAGATCCCATCAACATTTGTTAAGGATATGGAAAAACCAATCACTAACTTTATATGGAAAGGAAAGAGACCCGGATAAGCAAAGGACTATTGAAGAAGAAGAACAAAGTAGGAGGGCTCACACTGCCGGATCTCAAAACCTACTATATAGCCACAGTAGTCAAAACTGCCTGGTATTGGTATAATGACAAAAACATAGATCAATGGAATAAAGTTGAGAACTCAGAAACAGATCCATTGACCTATGGTCAGCTGATCTTTGACAAAGGGCAGAAATCCATTAAATGGGGAAGAGAATGTTTGTTCAATAAATGGTGCTGGCAAAACTGGAGATCCATTTGCAGAAAAATGAAACATGATCTATACCTCACACCATACACAAAAACTAACTCCAGATGGATCAAAGACTTAAATGTGAAACCTAAAACTATTATGTTCCTCAAGGAAAAACTAGGGACAAATTTAGGGGCCTTAATATATGGCATGAATAGACAATGAAGTATAACCCAAAATGCGCAAACAGCAGAAGAGAAACTAGATGAATGGGACCTTCTAGAAATTAAATGCTTATGTGCTTCCAAAGACTTCTCCAAAGGAGTCAAAAGAGAACCTACAGATTAGTTAAAAAATACTTGGCAATGACATATCTGACAAGGGACTTATCTCTAGAATTTATAGAAAACTCCAACACCTCAACAACAAAAAGATGAACAATCCAATTAAAAAATGGTCAGAAGACATGAATAGACACTTCACCAAAGAGGCTATTCAAATGGCCAACAAACAGATGAAGAAATGCTTATGATCATTAGCCATTGTTGTTGTTGTTGTTGTTATGTGCCGTCGAGTCTGCCCCGACTCATAGTGAACCCTCCTTGGGTTTCCGAGGCAGTATCACTATGGAAGTAGGATTGCCCAACCTTCCTTCCGAGGAGGGAGCCTTCTGGTTAGCAGTCAAGTGCTTTAGCCACTATGCTATTAGCCATTAGAGAGATGCAAATCAGAACAGCAATGAGATACCATCTGCCCCAGCAGTAGAAGCAAAGTTCAACAAGACAGAAAATAATAAATGCTGACGAGGATGTGGAGAGACTGGGACTCTCATACACTGCTGGTGGGACTTTGAAATGGTACACCACTTTGGAAAGCAGCATGTCGAGTCATTAAAAAGTTGGAATTAGAAATACCATTTGACCCAGCCGTTCCATTCCTAGGTATATACCCTAAAGAAGTGAGAGCCATGACAAGAACAGACATATGCACACCCATGTTCATCACAGCACTATTTACAATAGCCAAAAGATGGAAACAACCTAGGTGTCCATCAGCTGAGGAATGGATAACCAAACTAT
>NW_006921735.1:4247506-4261333 GCF_000298275.1 Orycteropus afer afer
TAGGAGATCCTGGATAGAGAGGGAGAACAATGTGGAATAAAACTCAAAGTCATTTGAAAAAAAAAAAAAAAAAAGGCGGGGTGGGGGGGACCAGTTTTGCTGGTCTGAGAGAGCCTTGTAGAACCACTGAGACTATGGCCCCTAGCTTCCCTCCATGTCTGGAATTGAACCCACACCTTCCAGCCAAGCAAAAGACAGGCATATGAATTGAAAATTTACCTGAGGTAGATACACTCCTTGGAGAGATCAATCAAGGAGATAGAAGGGCTTTTATGCACAGGAAGACAGCTCAGGGGGCAGGAGTGCATAGAGGGATGGACACAGGGAAGAGGCAACTATTGGGAGAAAGTTGGAGGGGAGCGGTTGCATTGGGGGTAAATTGTAATCAATACCATGAGACAACATATATGTGAACTGCTGTATGGAAAGTGAATTTGCTCTGTAAACTTTCACCCACATCACAATTAAAAAAAAAAGAATAGTTTTGATACATTGAACACCAAGAACTGAAGACCAGAGGAATTGTGGGATGAAATCAAGAACATCATCCATGAAGAAAGCAAAAGATCATTTAAAAAGACAGGAAAGGAAGAACAGACCAATATGGATGTCAGAAGAGATTCTGTAACTTGCTCTTGAACATAGAATAGCTAAAGCAAATGGGAGAAATATCAAGATAAAAGAGCTGAACAGAAGATTTCAAAGAGCTGCTTGAAAAGATAAAGTCAAATATTATAATGAAATATGCAAAGACCTAGAGTTAGAAAACCAAAAGGGAAGAACATGCTCCACATTTCTCAAGCTGAAAGAACTGAAGAAAACTTTCAAGCCTTGAGTTGCAATATTGAAAGATTCTATGGGCAAAATATTGAATGATGCAGGAAGCATCAAAGGAAGATGGAAGGAATACACAGAGTCACTGTACCAAAAAGAAATGACGATGTTCATCCATTTCAGGAGGTGGCATACAATCAAGAACCAATGATATTGAAAGAAGAAGTGGAAGCTACATTGAAGAAATTGGTGAAAAGCAAGGCTCCAGGAATTGGCAGAATGAATACTCATTGAGATGTTTCAGCAAATGGATACCACCCTGGAGGCACTCACTTGTCTATGCCAAGAAATTTGGAAGACAGTTTCTGGCCAACTGACTGGAAAAGATCCATATTTTTACTCATTACAAAGAAAAGTGATCCCACAGAATGTGGAAATTATTGAATAATATCATTAATATTGCACACAACTGAAATCTTGCCTAATATAATTCAAAAATGGTTGCAGCAGTATATTGACAGGAAACTTCCAAAAATGCAAGCTGTGTTCAGAAGAGGACACAGAATGAGGGATATCATTGCTGATGTCAGATGGACCTTGGCTGAAAGCAGGGAATACTAGATAAACATTTACTTGTGTTTTATTAACTATGCAATAACATTCAATTGTGTGGATCATAATAAGTTATGGATAACATTGAGAAGAGTGGGAATTCCAGAACACTTGATTGTGCTCATCAGGAACCTGTACATAAACCAGGAAGCTGTTCAAACAGAACAATAGGATAATGCATGGTTTAAAATCAGGAGAGGAGTGCGTCCAGGCTGTATCCTTTCACTGTGCTTATTCAATCTATATCTTGAACAAATAATGCAAGAAGCTGGACTATATGAAGAATAGCATGACATCAGGATTGGAGGAAGACGCATTATCAACCTGTGATCCAAAGATGACACAACTTTGCTTGCTAAAAATGAGGATGACTTGAAACACTTACTGAAGAAGATTAGAAACTTCAGTCTGCAGTATGGGTTACATCTCAACATAAAGAAAAAAAATCCTCACTACTGGACCAGTAAGCATCACAATAAATGGAGAAAAGATTGAAGTTGTTGAAGATTCCATATTACTTGGTTCTACAATCCACACCACTAGAAGCAGCAGTCAGAACATTAGACACTGTATTACACTGGACAAACCTGCTACAAAAGACTTCTTTCAAATGCTGAAGAGCAAAGCTATCTCCTTGAAGACTAAGGTGTGCCTAATCCAACCCATGGTATATTCAATTGCCTCATAAGCATGTGAGAGCTGGACAATGAACAAGGAAGACTGAAGAAGAGTTGATGCCTTTGAGTTTCAGTGCTGGCGAAGAATACCAAAACTACCATGGACTGCCAAAAGAATGAATGATCTGTCCTGGAATAAATCTAGTCAGAATACTCCTTGGAAGTGACAATGGCCACACTTCATCTCACCTACTTTGGTCATGTTGCCAAAAGGCACCATTCCCTGGGATGGATATCATGCTTGGGAAAGAGGAAGGTCAGCAAAGAATGGGAAGGCCCTCAAAGAGATGGACTGACATAGTGGCTGCAATGATGGGTTCAGGTATAGCAAGGATTGTGAGGCTGGTGCAGGACTGGGCAGTGTTTCATTCTGTTGTACATGGGGTCACTATGAGTCGGAGCCAACTTGACAACTCATAACGACAACAGCAACAAATGCAGTTAATAGCTTGGGTATGGTCACAGAGATGCTACCTACATTTTCTTTGTTTATTCCATTCTTTTGAAGCTCTCATATCCTGAATAAATGACTAACATATTCGATATTCACTTATCTTCGTTAGATAAACCATACTTAATTCTCATCTACACCTGAGCTTGTTCACAAGTCTCAAATAGCTCTCTATTATCTATAGTTCCTATAGTTTTTTTTTTTTCTTCTTCTTCTTCTTACCATGGTCTCCAGTCTAAGCAAAAACCAAACTCATTGTCATTGAGTCAATTCCAACTCATAGCAACCCCCTATTGGGTTTTTGAGGCAGGAAATTTTTATGGAAGTAGATTGCCCCATTTTCCTTCCATGGAGCAGCTGGTGAGGTGAACTGCCAATCTGCCAACCTCCTGGTTAGTAGTCAAATGCCTTAGCACTGCACCATCAGTTCTCCAGCCTGCAGGCCAACAAATTCACTCCCTCAAGGTGCTTAGGGTAGCTAAAGAAGTTATTCTAACTTTTTCTTCTGTTAGCTTTAGCCTGCATGTGGATATTTGTATGTTGTTGTTATGTGCCATCGAGTCAGACTCAACTCATAGCGACCCCTCCTTGGGTTTCCGAGGCAGTATCACTACAGAAGTAGATTGCCCAACCTTTGTTCTGAGTAGTGGCTGGTGGGTTTGAACCGCCAGCCTGCTGGTTAGCAGTCAAGTGCCTTGGGCGCTACGCTACCAAAGCACATAAAAATATGTATGGAGGAATAACATCTGTGAAACTTATGTATGCTCATGGGTATATTCCCATTGCCCATCCATTGCTGATCATCTTGCCTGTCTACCTATGTATCCACCCATTGATTAATGATCAATGTTTGCTCTTACTGATAATGCAGTATTGTGTATGTGATAGTATTTTCTTTTATTATCTGTACCTCTTGTGTACTTTTCTTAGTCTTCCTTTTCCTTGGTAATATTATGCTAGTCACATGCTTTTGTTATATTGCTTTTCCCTTCACCCATATCAACACCTGTCTCTTAACTATACATTCTCCCTCCCCACCAATCTCTGGTAACCAACAAAGAAAATTTCCTTTCGAGTGTAGACCTTTCCATGACTTTTTATAATAACAGACTCAAAAAATATCTGTCCTTTTGTGATTAACTTATTTCATTCAGCATAATGTCCTCCAAGTTCATCCACACTATGAGATAATTTTTTGCTGATTCTTCATTATTCTTTAATGTTACATAGCATCTCACTGTGTGCACTATAGTTTGATTATCTCTTCATTTATTGATGGGCACTTAGGTTGTTTCCATCTCTTTGCTATTGTAAATAGTATTGCGATGAACACATCTGTGCATGTATCTATTCATGTCCCAGGTCTCACATCTGTAGGATATTTCTTAGTAGTAGTACTGCTGGATCAAGTGGTATTTCTATTTCCAACTTTTTTAGGAAAGATCACACTCTTTTCCACAGAGGCTGTACCATTTTACAGTCCCACCGGCAGTGTATGGGATTTCCAATCTCTCCACATTTTTGCCAGCCATTGTTGTTTTTTGTCCTTGAACTTCACTATTATTGCTGGAGTGAGAAGATATCTCATTATTGTTTTTATTTACATCTCGAATGCTAATGATCATGAGCATTTCTTCATGTGTTTGTTGCCTGCGTGAATATCTTCTTTGGTGAAGTGTCACTCAGTGTCCTTTGGACATCTTTTAACTGGATTGCTTATCTTTTTGATATTGAGGTGTTGAAGTTTTCTGGAAATTTTAGAGATAAATCTCTTCTTGAATATGACATTGCCAAATATATATATATATTTTTTTTCCCAATCTGTAGCTTCTCTTTTTCTCTTTTGGAGAAGTCTTTTGATGTACATAAGCATTTAATTTTTAGAAGGTCCCAGTCATCTAGTTTCTCTTCTGCTGTTTGTGCATTTTGGATTATGCTTGATTATCTATTTGTGGCATAAATTAGAGCCCGTAAATTTGCTCCTATTTTATCTTTGATCAACTTTATAGTTTTAAGTTGTACATTTGTGTCTTTAATTCGTCTTGAGTTTGTTGTTAACTTTATAGTTACATTTTAAAACTTTTTATAGCCAGACACTTTTATAAATAGAGGAATACTAATTCCAGATCATTGCTATTATTCAAAAAGTGTTCAATAGCTTACATATGTTTCATATTTATATATATTTCTCTGTTATTTTAAAAACAGTATCTTGCTAGTTTTTTGAGTTAATTTTTAAGTGTATCTAAAATTATGGATGCTGTCATAGTTAATATGCAGTTTGTAACAGCAGTCTGTCAGGTATATAAATGGTGGGACATTTGAAATCTCATCCAATATGCCACATACAGAAATCAAATTTTTGATACATTCACTTTCTGAATTTGGTATTCTTCTTCCACAAGGACACTCAGAGAAGGCCCAGATTGCTCAAGAGGGGCCATGTTCTTTTAAGTGTTTTAGTCTTTTCTATACAAATATTTGGCATATGTTACTACTTTTAGTAATAATTAGACAATAGGCATCTACACAGGTGGGAGTACTTTCTGTTTTAAATACACATAAATGTAAGAGAGCACCAAACCCATGCTTTGCTGATGATAATTTATACTTTCTCATCAGAGTTTTTCACACCTCGTTTCTCTGTTTGCCTACTTTGTTAAACTCAATTCTGAATTTAAAAGATACATTTAAATCCATAAAATAAGTTTAATTATTAAACTATCTTAGACTGGGTAAAATATTTGAAGAATGTAAAAAAAATGCAGTCTTATATATAGTTCCTGTATCTGGTTTCCTAATTTCCACTTTAATCCTTCAAAGACAAAATATCACAGCATTCTGAGGAAATTTGTATTAATACCTTCATCTCTCTTGCCTCTTAAACCATATTGAATGACAAATTGGTTCTTGCTTGATATTACATATCTCTAGGGAAACAAAGGCCACAATCTCTTGTGTTAACATATTTAAGAATCTGAGAATACTCCCAGAAAACCTTCCCAACGTTTTTATCTTAACTTAGAAATAAGTAACTGGTAAAGCTTCAGGTATGTTTTACTTTGTAATTTCTTGGCTTTTAGTTCCATTTCTGTTTTGTCTGGAGTGACCAATGGTTGATCCTGCCTAACATGGGTAGATCACATTTGATAGGTAGGAGTTTCAAGCATGAAAATCCAGTGATATAAACCAATTATCAATTCTATCAATAAACTAAATACCAAAGTTGATAAAGAGAACAAATATCCAACTTGGGCTGGAAAAGGAGGCTGAAAATGACACTTGAAATGTAAATCTTTGTACGAGTAGTGGGAGCACTTGCTTGTGTTCCTAAACTCTGCTATTATAGATTGTAGTGGCATCATGCAGAATCTCCAAGGACTGTTGTTCTTGCTGCTGCAGGACCCTTGAACATTCTGATTGGTGGTTGAACCCCCAGGTATCTACACAGGTGGGAGTACTTTCTGTTTTAAATACACATAAATGTAAGAGAGCACCAAACCCATTCAACTTAATTTTCTAGATTTTTTATGAACAAATGTAAGAATTATCAAAGAATAATTTATTTTCTGCATTAGACTTATTTGAGATTGAATTTCAGTTCTCTCACTTATTAGTGTGTGATTTTGGGGAAGTTGATTAACCCCTCTGTGCCTCAGTTCATTCATCTGTAAAATGAAGGCAATGCCATCTAATACATGAGACTGTAGCATTGTTCCTGACACATAAAAGTTACCTAAAAATGAGCATTTTCTGTCATCAAATCAGTGTCCATCTTTTATCTTAAAATAGGCTCTTGTTGTCCTTTGTGGGATATCATGGCAGTACTTTCAATTTAGAAATAATCATAGGCATGATTTATTATTACTGCCTTAGTTCAAAGAATACCAAAGGGTGTCTTGTAGAATTTAGTCAGATAACTCCAATGACATCACATTATTAGCAAAGGAAGGAAGGGATATAGCCTCCAATTTCCTCATATTCTGGACAGTGTTGCTGTTGTTTCCTTCAGATGTCATCCTGATATCAGTGTTCATCAAAAGTTCATAAAAATACCATGTTTGCTGTCCTGGAAATTCTTCTACATCTCATATCTCAATAAAAACATCCATAAACCTCCCTGCAGGGAACAATATTAGCAGAATTCATAGAACCAAATGCTCATGGGGCACAATTAAATTGCAGCAATGTAGGAATGTTTGAAATTATAGAATGCTTCACTATATGCACTAGGGACTTTACCTAGTCTTCTTGATGAAAATAAATTACATTTAATTTATTGTTGCTTTTTTGTACAGTTCTAAATTATTAAATGCTTATAAATTATGAATCTTAAAGCCAATTTACAAAACTTATTTTTTATAAGCCAGATCAGAATTCAGTGAAGTAGAGCAACCATGTGTATTTTTTGTATACACAAAAAGAAAAACTAAACCCACTGCCATTGAGTTGATTCTGATTCGTAGTGACACTATAACACAGACTAAAACTGCCCCATAAGTTTTCCAAGGCTGTCAATCTTTACGGGAACAAGCTGCCTCATCTTTCTCCCAGAGAGTGGCTGGTGAATTCGAACCACCAACCTTTTGGTTAGCAGACTAATGCTTTAATCACTGGGCCACTAGAGCTCCTATGTATATACATGTAACTGTGTAATTCAAGTTTCCCTGCATAACCATTCTATATTACCAATTAAAGGCTCCTCACATTCCTCACTATTCTTGCTTCAGTATCATCACCTTTGTTTAGCTTATATGATTTTAGTTTGGTTTTCTTCCTTTTAAACAGATTTCACACTTCACTAACTAGAACAACGTGAATAGGCCAGTTGCAATTATGAGTTAATGACTAAATATTCTTGACAATTACTTTTCAATAGAAGTAAATATTTAGGACAGAAGTTGAATGCAACTAGAAATTTTACAGATATTTATGTTTCCATGAATATTCATATATATATATATGTATATATATATATACACACACATCTCTACATGTGCACATTTTTATTAAAAGATAGGATATTCCCTTTTATTTCTAGTTTCTTGAAAAGGAAATACAGAGAAAGAAAAAAAATACAGAGTGCAAATCATAGCCCCTTTGGAAATTACTTCATTTCCATTGTAGAAAATAGCCATTCACTCATTCTCGATTTACTTTCTACCTAATTACCATATGAATACTCAGTAATTATATATTCATCTTTGTCCTTCAGATTACATGATTGTGTTTGATGCTGCTATTTAGTTCTTAGTGTAATTACCATACAGAGGTTATAGCAGTTTTTATATTGTGAATATAATGTGTTATTGTATAATTTCATGGTAATCTCTGCTTTCTTAGCACAGATTAATTATATTTCATTATTGCTCATTCTTATCACGTACAGAACATCTCAACTGTTATATCATTTAGGTCAGTAAAATGCTCAAAACTTACGAGATGAAAAGTTTCATAGGAAGAAAGAATTTACTTTATTGCTAGTGTTTTGCCACATTGATCATTCAGATCAATTTTCATTCTTTTTTTCCTTCTTATCTTATTACAGTTAAGGATAAGAGATTGTCCTTATTCTGATCTCTCTTGTACTTCTGGGATCTTATCCCATTTCCCAGTATACAGTTTCACATATGCATGTTCTCAGCAAATAATCAATCACAGATCCACCACTTTCATTCTATTGTTAAAGTCTAAGTGCTCATTTTGTTCAAAAGGAGATCAACCATGTTCCGTGCTTTCTTGTCCATGAATTTAGACTGCCTCTCCTGAATACCAGAAGCTCTGATAGTGTAGTGCCTAGTGCCTAAGGCACTTGACTGCTAACCAGAAGGCTGGTGGTTCAAATCCATCAGCCACTCGTGAGAAGGAAGGTTGGGCAATCTACTTTTGTAGTGATATCTCCTCGGAAACCCAAGGAGGGGTCTCTATGAGTCAGGTCTCAACAGCACATGACAAAAACTCCTGAATACTTCCTTGCCATTCTCGTAGACTCTGTTGTTCTGTCTCTTCTATTTTCAATACATGCCCTCTTTGCCTTACGCCGACAAAAAATCCTCTATCTACTATATTTTCCTTTTAACCTATTTTCTTTCATTCTGCACTTTAATTTTTCACTTTACTCTAGTACTAATATCTATTAAGCCAAATTTAAAAATTGAAAAAAGAAAAGTATGTTTTGTGTCAGAAAATAGAAGACAGTGTATTTGCTGAGCACTTTGTTGTTTACCAACAACCAATATTACTACTCCTTTTATTTTTTTTTGAGGAATTGTTATGTTTTCTATTTAGATATATCTACAGCTTTATTTTTAGTAACATTTCATTTAATCAGTGCTGAAATATGGAAAGGAAAAGCTGCAGGCTGTAAAACTTTTGCAAAGGTAAGCTTGTTCAAATCATTTATATACATAGTGATAAATGTGTCATTAAAGGAAAGATCAATATATTTTATTTAAGAAAATGTGTATCTATCTTTTAGAAAGACTACTGTTAAAGAGGTTTAAAAGCAATTTTTAAATGTTTAAAGTGATAACCTCCATGGAATAACATTTTGCGATGCTGTGAGATAAGAAAAATGTCTCTGTAGTGACTACGAAGCTGTCCTGTCCATTTAAGATCTTATTAAATCAGTAACAGAGCCCTTGGAATCAAAGTGAACAGCTGCATACCAAAGAAGCTGTCTTGTATACTATTCCTCTTCACACTTTGCTAAATTAGTAAACCAATTTTGGGGGGTTGTGAACTGATAATGGGGAACTCCTTTTTATTAGATAAATACTGAGGATTTAAATGTGAGTGTGCAGTAATTATTTGAAAATACAGGGAGAGGTGAACTTGATGAAAATACAGAATCTATTTATGCAATTTTTACATAGACACTTGTAATTGAAAATAGATTATACTTGAGAAGAGAATAAGAGAGAAAATAAGGCAGTATTTCTATTACTTAATCATTACCAATAAATAAATAAATAAACAAACAAACATTACAGTGATGTTAGTGAGATAATTTCAAAGAACCTGAACTTTTGTTGAATCTTCCAATAAAGAAATGCATAGCACTATTGTATGCTTCAAATTCTTTCATGTACTTGTACATAGTATGTTGTGATAGTTAAAATAACAGAGAACATATGAAGGAATTATTTTGTTTTCCTATGGACAAGTATCAGATGTTTGTATCATAGCTTTAGTATCAGGTGCTATAGTCTCTTATTAAGTTTTGATCTCCTTTCCCTTCTGTTCAGGTGTCTTGGAATTGTAATTAAGTCAATAGGCAAGACTTTAAGACAAAAGGAAGGAAAGAAAAAAGCAAAGGAAAAACAAGAAATAAAATATTAAATCGTCATTCAAAGGGTTAGGTCTTAAAATCTAACAGGATTTCTGTGTAAGGAACAGCTTGGTCAAACATATAATTTGGCATGTTCCACATGCTTCACTTCGTAAGTTGAATAGCACCAAGATCAAGAGATTTTCATAGAAATGTATCAAGTTTGTAGTACAGCACAAAACATCCTACCCCTGCACTTTAACTCAGTGCACAGTGCTATATATAAGTGTGTGTGTGTGTGTGTGTGTGTGTGTAGGAAAAATGAAATGTCTTTGCATTTGAATATCTGTAAAGAATTGTTTCTTAGTGTAATATGACTTTCTGTTTCTTTATGGAAGGAAAAAGTGGGATGGCTTAGTAGCATGCAATATAGAAGAATTTATTAAAGTGTAAATTTTAATATCTCCTTATTTCACAATTTTATCTTACATAAGCATTTCTTTTATATTCTTTGAATTCCACTTTTATGCTGTAAGACCAATCAACTGCATTGAATAATGTGCATCGGAAATGAAATGAAATGAAATGAAGAAATATTCAAAGTATTAAAGGGTGGAGAATTTTCCTTAAAGCAAAGAAGTGGACCATGAATTCTTTTTGTGTATGTGTGTGATTTGGGTGATTTACAGAGGAAATTCACTTTCCATACATGAGTTCACATACACTCTGTATAATGACATTGACTAAAATTTACCCCAATGCAACAGCTCTTTTCCCACTTCCTCCTGATAGTTATCTCTTCCCTGTGTCCATCCCTCCATACACTCCTGCCCCCTGCCAATTAAGTCCTTTGTCCTATTTGTGATTGCCACATAATTTTTTTCCCATTCTGTAGGTTCTCCTTTTACTCTTTAGGGGAAGTGTTTTGATGCACATAAAATTTTAATTTTTAGAAGGTCCTGATCATCTAGTTGTCTTCCACTATTTGTGCATCGTGGGTTATGTTTGATAGCTTATTTATGCTGTAAATTGTTGTTGTTGTTGTTGTTGTTATGTGCTGTTAAGTTGTACCCAACTCATAGCACGACAGCTCCTTGGGTTTCCAAGGCAGTATCACTACGGAAGTAGATTGCCCCACCTTCCTTCCGAGGAGTGGCTGGTAGGTTTGAACCGCCAGCTTTCTGGTTAGCAGTCAAGTACCTTAGGCATTATGCTACCAGAGCTCCTAAATTTGCCCCTAGTTTTTCTTTGATGAACTTTATAGTTTCAGTTTTCACATTTAAGTTTTTGATCCATCTGGAGTTTGTTTTTGTGTATGGTCTGAGGGATGGATCTTGTTTCATTTTTCTGCAAATAGATATACAGTTTTACCAGAACCATTTGTGAAGGAGATTATTTCTTCCCTAATCAATAGATTTTGGCCCTTTGTCAAAGATCAGCTCACCGTAGCTTGATGGATTTATTTCTGGGTTGTTAACTGTTCCACCGGTCTATGTGTCTGTCATTGATTCAACACCAGGATGTTTTGAGAACTATGGCTGTATAGTAGGTTTTGAGATCTAAAAGTGTGAAACCTCCTACTTTGCCCTCTCCTTCAGTAGTGCTTTGGTTATCTGAAGTCTCTTTTGTTTCCATATAAAATTAGTGATTGTTTTTTTCCATGTCTTTAAAGAATGTTGATCGACTCTGGATTGGGATTGCATTGAATATATAGGATGCTTTGTGTAGTATTGACATTTTCACAATGTTCAATCTTCCTATCCATGAGGATGGTATGTTCTTCCATTTATGTATATCTTATAGGTTCTTGAAGTAGTGTTTTGTAGTTTCTTTGTTTAACCTTTCTGTGTTACTGATAAGATTTATTCTCAAGTATTTTATCTTTTTGTTAGCTATATTGAATGATGGGAGCTCTGGTAGTGTAGTGCCTAAGGCACTTGACTGCTAACCAGAAGGCTGGCAGTTCAAACCCACCACCCACTTCTCAGAAGGAAGATGGGCCAATCTACTTCTGTAGTGATAATACCTCAGAAACCCAAGGAGGGATCACTATGAGTCAGGTCTGACTTGATGGTACATAACTACAACATCAGCATAGTGAATGGTATCAATTTCCTTATTTCCTTTTCAATAATCTCTGCTTGTGTAGAGGAATCCAACTGATTTTTGTATGTTGATTTTGTATGCTGCCACTATGCTAAATCTTTGAATAAGTTCCAATAGTTTATTTGCTGAGTTTCTTGGGTTTATTATGTACAAGATCATATGATCTGAAAATAGAGATAGTTTTACTTCTTCCTTACCATTTTGGATACCTTTGATTTCCATTTCTTGCTTTACAGCTGTGGCTAGGACTTCCAATACAATGTTGAATAGAAGGGGTAATAGAAGGTATCCATCCTGTCTGGTTCCTGTTCACAAGGAATGGTTTCAGTCTCTCTCCATTGAAAATAATGTTGGTTGTTGTTTTTGCATATATGCCCTTTATTATGTTGAGAATGTTCCCTTCTATTCCTATTTTTCTGAAAGTTGTTATCAGGAATGGGTGTTGGATTTTATCAAATGCCCTTTTTGCACCTATGGATATGATCTTGTAATTCTTTTCCTTTATTTTACTTATGTGATGGATTACCTTGATTGTTTTTCTAATGTTGAACTATCCTTGCATAAATGGAATGAATCCCACTTGGTTGTGATGTATTATTGTTTTGATATGTCATTAGAGTCTGTGAGCTAGTATTTTGTTGAAGATTTTTGCATCTATATTCATGATGTATATTGGTCTCTAGTTTTCCTTTCTAGTTTTGTCTTTGCCTGGTTTTGGTATCAGGGGTATGCTTGCTTCATAAAATGAATTTGGGAAGATTCCATCCTTTTCTGTGTTCTGGAATGGACTGAGTAGAATTGGTGTAGCTCTTCTCTGAATGATTGGTAGAATTTTCCAGTGAAACTGTTTGGGGCAGGACTTGTATTTGTTGGAATTTTTTTTTTTTTAATGACCTGTTCAATTTCTTCTATTGTTATGGGTCTGTTCAAATTTTCTACCTCACTCTATATTAGTTTATGTAAGTAGTATGTTTCTAGAAATCTGTCTATTTCTTCTAGGTTTCCAAATTTGTTGGAGTACAGTTCTTCATAGTATCCTCATATTATTCTTTTTATTTCTCTTTTTTTGTTGTGATGCCACCTCTTTCATTTTTTGCTATGTTATTTGCATCTTCTCTTTCTATTCCTTTGTTATGTCGTTTGTCAATTTTATTAATCATTTCAAAGAACCAACTTCTAGTATTTTTTTATTTTTTCTATTGCCTTCCTATTTTCTGTTTTATTTATTTTTGCCAGAATCTATATTATTTTTTTTTTCTTCTTGTGACTGTAGGCTTTTTTATTTTCTAATGTTTTTCTTCTGTTTACTGGAGATGTTGGGTTAAGGTATTGATTTTTTTGGCTTTTTCTTCTTTTTTGGTTTGTGTATCTATTGCTACAAATTGCCATCTGATTACTGATTTTGCTGTGTCCCCAAGATTTTGGTGTGTTGTGTTTTCACTCACATTTGATTGAAAGAATTTTTTAAAATCATTTTTTATTTCTTCTTTACTCAGTCATTTTTAAGGAGGCTGTTATTCGGTTTTGATATATTTGTTCTCTCTCCATTGGTCTTCTTAGTGTTGATTTCTAATTTTTAGCATTGTGATCTGAGAAAATGCTTTGCAGTATTTCAGTGTTTTTAAATTTATTGAGGCTTGTTTCTTGGCCTAACATATGGTGTATCCTGGAGAGTGTTCCATGAGTACCCAAAAAGAATGTATTGTGCAACTGTTGTGTGAAGTACTCTGTAGATGTCTATAAGGTCAAGTTAGTCAATCATATTGTTTAATTCTTTTGCATATTTGTTGAATTTCTTTCCAGTTGTTCTATCTCTTGTTGAAAGTGGAATATTAAAGTCTCCTAAGCATAGTGCCTAAGGCACTTGACTGCTAACCAGAAGGCTGGCAGTTCAAACCCACCAGCCACTCCTTGGAAGGAAGACTGGACAATGTACT
>NW_006921735.1:4261848-4263069 GCF_000298275.1 Orycteropus afer afer
GGGTTTGAACCGCCAGCCATCTGGTTAGCAGGCAAGTGACTTAGCCACTATGCTACCAGAGCTCCCAATCTATTGATATTCAGTGTAATTATCAACAAGCATGAATTTATTGACGTAATTTTGTTATGTGTTTTTTCATGGCATTGTTGATTTCTCTGTACCATATAATTGTCTGCACTGAGCTCATTTTGTTTATGAATCATGTTATCATCTCTTTCATTGCTATTGTTTTAGTAAATGCTAAATATTTGTGCTTGTCATCTTTTTTATTTTGATATGAAGGTTTGTTATTTTTCTTTGAGATTACTGTGTGATTTATTGTTATCTTCCCAAGTTGAAAATAGTCTGTTCTATATTGCAATTGTTTTGACTTCCTCACCACTTTTAAGTTCTGTAACTACACTATTTATTCCCTCTGTGTGCTTTGTAGTTGTCCTCATTTACCCTTTGCTTTCTCTGGTTCCCTGTTTATAGTCTTCTAAGCTTATTTCTCTTTGGATATTTCTGTAAGGAGGTTGGTTTCTGGGTTATGTCATCATGTGTGTTAATTATCAGTTGTTTGATGTTGTTGGTTCTCTGTTTGAAGGACTGTCTTTAGCCTCTCTTGTGAGATTGCTCTGGTTTTAACAATCCCTTAATTTCTGTTTTTCCAGAAATCTCCTAATTCCACTCTCATATTTGAGGGACAGTTTTGCTTGGTATATAATTCTTAGTTGGTGATTTTTTTTCCTTTCAGAATTTAAATATATAATGCCATTACCTTCCCACCTTTTCGGTTTCTGCCAAGAAATCAGAGCTTAGACCTATTGGTTGTTCTGTTTAGGTAACTTATCATTTTTCTCATGTTGCTTTCAGGATTCTTTCTTTGTCTTTGGTTTTGGTGAGCTTGATGATGATATGTCTTGATGATTTTCTTTTGAGGTCTATCCTGTTTGAGGTTCATTTAACTTTTTGGATGAATGTTTATCATATTGAAAAATTATTTTCTAACATATCTTGGACAATTTTTTTTCTGTGGTTTTATCTGTCTCTTCCTGTTCTAGAATTCCTATTGTTGTTGTTGTTATGTGCCATCAAGTCAGACCCGACTCATAGCGACCCCTCCTTGGGTTTCCAAGGCAGTATCACAACAGAAGTAGATTGCCCCATCTTCCTTCCAAGGAGTGGCTGGTGGGTTTGAACCACCAACCTTCTGGTTAGCAGTCAAGTGCCTTAAGCACT
>NW_006921735.1:4264145-4265369 GCF_000298275.1 Orycteropus afer afer
AACCTTGCCCCTTGTCAGTCCCATTATACACCTGGGAATTCAGATCATACACATAAAGATATTGGACCACTGTCTGCCAACGTTATACATGTTCTTGGGTGCACTCTCCACTTCATATAGATACCTAATATTTCAGCCTGCCCACCCATCTATCCACCCATGTACCTGTGTTTGCCTTCAATGAGCACATCATATTATATGTGCAAAAGGGTTCATCTTTGTTGTCTGTACTTGCCATGTAGCTCTCTATGTCTTCCTCTTCCTCAATGCCACTATATTGACCACTCACATTTGGTATTGCCTTTTTCTTCACTGAAATCAAAACTTATCTCTATCTATCTAACAGTATTCCCTCCCCTCCCTTCCCACCACTGGTAACCAACAAAGAAAATGACTTGCATAGATAAGCGTTTCCTTGACTATTACAATAATGGACCAATACAATATTTGTCCTTTTGTGATTGACTTATTTCACTCAGCATAATATCCTCCAAGTTCATCCATGTTATGCAGTGTTTAGCAGATTCTACATTATTCTTTAGGGTTGCATAGTATTCCATTGTGTGTATATACAATAATTTGGATATCCATTCCTCAGTTGATGGGCATCAAGGTTGTTTCCATCTTATGGTTATTGTAAATAGTGCTGAGATGAACATCGGTGTGCAAATGTCTGTTATTGTCATGGCTCTCACTTCTTTAGGATATATACCTAGTAATGGAATGCTGGGTAAAATGGTATTTGTAGTTCCAACTTTTGAAGGAGTTGCCATACTGTTTTCCACAATGGTTGTACAATTTTACATTCCACCAGCAGTGTATGAGAGTCCCAGTCTCTCCACAACCTCACTAGCTTTTGCTATCTTCTGTCTTGTTGACCTTTGCTACTAGGGCTGGAACAAGATGGTACCTCATTGTTGTTTTGATTTGTTGTTATTAAGTGCCATCAAGTCGTTTCCAACTCATGGCGACCCCATGCACAGCAGAACGAAACACTGCCCAATCCCGTGCCAGCCCCACAATCCCTGCTAACTTGAGCCCATCATTGCAGCCACTGTGTCAATCCATCTCGTTGAAGGCCTCCCCCTCTTTGGTCGACCCTCCACCCTACCAAGCATGACATTCTTCTCCAGGGAATGGTCCCTTCTGACAACATGACCAAAATAGGTGAGACGAAGTCTGGCCATTCTTGCTTCCAAGGAGCATTCTGGCTGCACTTCCTCC
>NW_006921735.1:4271399-4296453 GCF_000298275.1 Orycteropus afer afer
TGGCCCTTTGTCAAAGATTAGCTGACTATAGGTAGATGGATCTATTTCTGGGTTCTCAATTCTATTCCATTGGTCTATGTATCTGTCATGAAACCAACACCAGGCAGTTTTGACTACTGTGGCTGTATAGTAGGTTTTGAGATCTGGCAGTGTGAGACCTCATACTTTGTTCTTCTTCAATAGTGCTTTGCTTATCCAAGGTCTCTTTCCTTTCCATATAAAGTTAGTGATTGGTTTTTCCATATCCCTAAATATTGTTGATGGGATCTGGATTGGGATTGCATTGAATGTATACATAGCTTTGGGTAGAATTGACATTTTCACAGTGTTCAATTTTCCTATTCATGAGCATGGAATTTTCTTCCATTTATGTAGATCTCTTATGGTTTCTTCAAGTAGTTTTTTATAGTTTTCTTTGTACAGGTCTTTTGTGTCCCTGGTATTGTCAATTTGTTCTTGTATTGCTTCTCTAAATTGTTCTAGAGTTTTGTGTGTGTTTCCTTCACTTTTCCAGGATTTTCCTTGATATTGTCAGTGTTTTCCTTGATCTATCTCTCAATCCTTTGAAGGTATCCACATATAATTCCTTTAAATTCCTTATCAGGGAGTTCCAATGTTGCTTCTTTCTCAGGGATGTTTTCTGGATTTGTATCCTAGTCCCTTGTTTCCTCTATTTTCACTTGCTTTTTTTCATGAACTGTGATTGGATGGTCTTTTGCCTCTGAGACATGGTGATGGTGTTGTATTTATGTTTAATGTCTGAAAGAGAATCAGAATGTGTGCACAGATCTCTGTTACCTGTTCATAAAGAGCAGTTGAGGATGAGTTGAACTGGTATTGGCCACTGTCTATCCTTGGTCAGTTGGTGCAAAAGCAAGTGGTGATTGGTCCTCACTCAGTGGGTAGGACTTTAGGAATGCAGGGATGGTTGGTTTGGGTTCGGTTGGAAAAGTTGCTGTCTTCCACTGAGTTAGACAAAAAATAAAGCACCAAAAAAATAAAAGCAAGGGAACAAAAAATATCAACTGCTTAAAGGAATAGGAAGCATTAAACACACATATATACACAACAAAATAAATCCAATAAATGAGGAGAAAAATGTTCAAAATATATTAAAATAATATATTTTTAATATATTAAAAGAAAAAGGATAAAAGCAAGATAATGAGAAAAATAGAAAAAAAAAATTAGAAAGCCACAATATCTTGGGAAGGAGGAATGAGGGAAAAGAGCAAGGGTAAAACAAGAGTATAGAAAAAGTATGCAAACTGCAAAAGAGAAAAGAAGAGATGGAAAAAGCTAAAAGAAAAAAAAAAAGAGAGAAGCAGTGAAAGGGAAGAGAAGAGAAAGAAAAACAAAAGAATAAGAAGAACCAGGGACAGGAAAGAGAGAAGAAAAGGAAGAAGAAGGAGGAGGAGGAGGGGGAGGAGAGGAAAGATAAAAAGAATGATTTAAAAACATACAAAACTGTAGAGGTTGGGCACAGCAACTAGGTTCTTCCAGGACACAGACTGGGATGGGATTACTGCTGGTCCAGAGGGTAGGTGGAGGTGAAGGATGGCTACCAAGAGTGTGTGGGGTGTAAGCAGAATAAGAGGAATATTGCACTATTCCAGTCATCAACTTTCAGTGAGGCTGCCCATGCTGTCCTCGGCAAGGGGAGCCTATTCCTATGTCACCTGTCCAAGTAAGAATTCCACTTACATGTATTCAAAATGGTCATGACTGCTGCTTTTGAATGTTCAAAATGGCTGCACCCTCGGGACTGCCACTGGCAGTCCCCAGGACTGTTTTTCTCCTTCTTTGCTGTTTTCCTTTCTGGTTGTCCAGCACCAATGCAGCACTTGCCCATATAGACTTTAATGAGCAGAGCCAATTCTTAGGTTGCTATCAGGTTATGTTAAAAAGACCACGTCCTCAGGGAAGCTGACAGTCCTCAGCTCCATTTGTCTCCTTACTTACAGTTTTCATTCCGATTCCGATTCTTCTATTAGTTGTTATGTAATCCACTTCTTTGTCCTTTCCTTCAAAGCTCAGGGTTCCAGTATTTTCTTCTGTATTGATTTCTATTGGTTTCTTATTGCTTTGTTGCAGAAGGTCTGTGAAGTTTGTTTGCCTATTCTGCCATCTTGCCAGAACCTATAAATTTATTTTTTGACTGGCCTTTCCATAGGCATTGATTATGAATGCAAGTAAAATGAAATTCTTGAAAAACTTCATCTTTTCTCCATTTATCATGATGTTTCTTATTGGTCCAGTTGTGAGGATTTTTGTTTTCTTTATGTATACTTAAGGCTGTAATCTTTGAGTTTCATCAATAAGTGCTTTAACTCCTCTTTGCTTCCACCAAGCAATGTTGTGTCATTTACATATCACAAGTTGTAAATGAATTTTCCTCCAATCCTGATGACAGATTATTTTTTTCTTGTAGGCCAGTTGTCACATCATTTTATCAACATTGTTGTTGTTGTTATGTGCCATTGAGTCGGCCCTGACTCATAGTGACCCCTCCTTGGGTTTCCAAGGCAGTATCACTACGGAAGTAGGATTGCCCAACCTTCCTTCCAAGCAGTGGCTGTTGGGTTTGAACTGCCAGCCTTCTGGTTAGCAGTCAAGTGCTTTAGCCACTATGCTACCAGTTTATCAACATACAGATTGAAAAAATACGCTGAAAGATGCAGTCTTGATGCACACCTTTCCTTTAAACCATGCAGTATCCTTTGGTTCGGTTCAAACAACTGCCTCTTGATCTATGTACAGGTTTCTATATACAATTAAGTGTTCTACAATTTTCATTCTTTGCAATGTCATCCATAATTTGTTATGATCTACACAGTCAAATGCTTTTTCATTGTCAATAAAAAATGGGTAAACATCTATCTGTTATTTTCTGCTTTCAATTAAGATCTTGGTATAGACTTTAAATCATTTCTAGACTACTTATAATACCTAATAAATTGTAAATTCTGATAAATAACACTTATATTCTCTTGCCCTTCGATGGATTGCTTTTAGACACACACACACATACACACACACACACACACACACACACACACACATATATATATATATATTTATATATATTATATATATACATGTATTTTTTAAATGGAAACTCTGGTGGTGTAGTGCCTAAGGCATTTGACTGCTAACCAGAAGGCTGACAGTTCAAACCCACTAGTTACTCCTCAGAAGCAAAGTTGAGCAATCTACTTCCATAGTGATAATGCCTCAGAAACCAAGGGTGGGACTGTTATGAGTTGGATCCAACTTGATGGCAGCTGTTTTTTTTTTAATATTGTCAATCCAGTTTTGATTGATTCCACAGATGTGCAACCTGCAGATATGAAGAGCTGACTATATGTATGTTGCTGTTAGGTGCCATTGAGCCATCTTCGACTCATGGTGAACTTATGCACAACAGAGTGAAACACTGAACAGCCCAGTGCCATCCTCATGATCTATGTTACACCTGAGCCCATGTCGTAGCCACTGTGTCAGTCCCTCTTGTTGAGGGCCTCCCCTTTTTCGTTGTCCCTCCGCTTTACCAAACATGATATCCTTCTCCAGAGAATGGTCCTTTCTGACAACATGACCAAAGTAATTGAGATAAAGTCTAGCCATTCTCACTTCCAAGGAGCTTTACAGCTGCACTTCCTCCAGGACAGAAGCATCATGTGTGTATATATATATATATATATATACATATATATATATATATATATACACATACACATACACACACACATATATATCTGTATATATGTGTGTGTATATATAAACATATACATGTGTATATGTGTGTGTATATATGTGTGTGTATATATGTGTGTATATATATACACACACACAAAAAAGAAACTCATTGTTGTCAAGTCGGATCCAAATCATACTGACCCCTACCTGGGTTTCCAAGGCTGTATCACTAAGGAAGTAGATTGTCCAATCTTCCTTCCAGAAGTTGCTGGTGGGTTTAAACCACCAGCCTTCTGTTTAGCAGTCAAATTCTTTAGGCACCATGCCACCAGAGCTCTATACACACATACAACACACACACACATGCTATATATGTGTGGGTGTGTGTATATATGTGTGTGTGTATATATATATTTATTTATTTATTTATTTATTTATTTATTTATTTATTTTTATGTGTCGTCGAATCGGACCCAACTCATAGTGACCCCTCCTTGGGTTTGCGAGGCAGTATCACTACAGAAGTAGATTGCCCCATGTTCCTTCAGAGGAGTGGCTGGTGGGTTTGAGCTGCCAGCCTTCTGGTTAGCAGTCAATTGTCTTAGGCACTAGGCTCCCAGAGCTCCTATGTTATATTATATATACTGCTTCAGAAACCCAAGGAGGGGTCACTATGAGTCGGGTCCGACTTGACGGCATATAACAACACATATACACATATATGTATATATATAGAAAGCATATATGTATGTGTGTGTGTGTGTGTGTTCAGCTTTTCCTTTCAAAAATATTTTTTATGAGATTTAGTCATTTTGTGTTTATAGTTGCAGTGTGTTCATTTTTGTGCTAAGTATTTATGATACTGATGTTGTTGTTGTTGTTGTTATGTGCCGTCGAGTCGGCCCCGACTCACAGCGACCCCTCCTTGGGTTTCCGAGGCAGTATCACTATGGAAGTAGGATTGCCCAACCTTCCTTCCGAGGAGTGGCTGGTGGGTTTGAACCGCCAGCCATCTGGTTAGCAGGCAAATGTCTTAGCCACTATGCTACCAGAGCTCCCCTAATGATACTGATAGAGGTTGTATTTTATGAGTGAAACACAGTTTAAAAATGCTTCTTGAGATAGAGGCTTGGATTATTACTCTTTTTTGCTATTTCCAATAAGGCTGCTGTGCGTTTTCTTGTAAATATTATTGATGCACATGTGTATGTTCTCTCTTGAGTATACATTAAGAGTGGAATTGGTAAGTCATAGGGTATGGGTGTGTTCAGACTTAAAAGATATTGACCAAGTGTTTTCCAAGTTAGTTGTACCAATTTAAAGTCCCACTAGCAATGCATGTTACTTTCTGCTGTTGTTTGATTTTTAGGGCTCAGTTTGTTGATTGTGTAATGGTATTTCATTAAGGTATTAATTTGCATTTCCTTGATTTCTTCTTTTATTTGTACTTTCACATCTTTTTAGTCATAATCTAAAAGAGTCATAATTTATGTTTTAATTTCAAAATTGTTTGTGCTTTACCTATTTTAAGTAATTTTATACTTTACCCTTTAGTACTCAAGATATATGTAAACTACTCCTTGGTTGTAGTGTGGTACGGGGCAGCCATCAATTTTCAGCAATCAATGCATATTTTTTTCTACTTTTCTAGGTTTTCTCTGAAGCGCAGTTGTAAAAATCAAGTGGTTCACAATTTTAAAGTTATACTTATATTAGACTTCCAATGTTAGTCAAGAAATAAGCTATTTTATTTAAAGAAAATCAGTTTACAAGTAGCACAGTGCCTAAGGCATCTGATTGCTAACCACAGGGTTGGTGGTTCAAACCCACCAGACACTCCATGGAAGCATGACCGGGCAATCTACTAACTTTAAGATTTATTGCCTCAGAAATCCAATGGTGATCACTATAAATTGGAATTCACTTGACATCAGTGGGTTTAGGTTTGGTCTGGTTCTTTATCAACCAGTAAAATTCTCTCCCAAGTTGTCATTTCCTACATCTTTTGTCCTAAAAACATATAAGTTCCTCAAGCAGCCCTGTGAGAATCACCAGGGCATCACTTCATACCTATGAATTAGAATCTAGGAGTAGGTGGTAAGGAAATACATTGAAATTTGCATCTGCAAGTATGATTTCTACATTATTCTGATCAATTGTCAGCTATGGGAACCTCTGACTAAGAACATGTTAAGAAGATCTTGAAAAGATACATCAGCCAACTTCTATGGCCCATCGGAAGTCTTTGATGTTTTTCTTTAAGAACAAAGAATGAATTTATAAGGAAATTGGGGGCAATATTAAGAGAACTGTCTGTCATTATTTTTATTTTTTATTTTTTAACTTGACTGACACTTGGGGAGTCAAAATAATACTCTTCATAAATAAAAACAGAATTTGTGTTGTATACCTTGTATTTGCCAAGCCTAGAACTACAGACAATATTGCAAAGACACTAACACTCACTTTAATTTTTAGATCTCCAAGTCTTTTGTGCTTTAAAAATGCTACTTTCCTCAAATGTAGCTGAAATCCAAACTAAGAGGCTTAAGAACTGAAGCTCAACCTGAGTTCTTGGCATAATGCACCAGCAAGCAAAAGAATACTTGAAATAGATTCCCATAAATATGAAGCAACCTGTCAATAAATTTATGTCTTATTTAATAATGGACTAGATAAATGTACAAACATGAGGATTATATGTAAGATTTAATTTTCCTCATTCACTGTAATTGTGATTCAACAGATTAAAGTTTATAAATTTTGATCTCTATTTTAGTGAAGCTCATTTAACATTGTTTCCCAGTTAGATAGCTAAAAGGAAATTGCAACATCTAAACACAAAGTTTGGAATCAATTTAATAAATTCTTTTATTTAAGTTTATTGTTATTGTGGATTTCAGTTTTTGAAGTCTGATAAATTACAAATGTATTCATATATGAATACACATATAGACTTTTCTGCTTTTCAAAAGAATGAAGCAGAAATTCTAATTATAAAGATTGAGTGATTATTATATTATTAAATTATCTTTAATTTATTGATAATATTCAAGAGGTATGGAAATACTTGAGGGGAGTCTTCCCTTGTAGTTGGGAAATTTTTCTGTATTCCTTAGGAGCTCTGGTGGTGTAGTGCCTAAGTCAAATGACTACTAGCCAGAGCCTGGTCATTCAAACCCACCACCCACTCCTTGGAAGGAAGATTGGGCAATGTACTTCTATAGAGATTGCCTGGTAACCCGAGGAAGGGCCATTATGAGTTGGAAACAACTCAATGGCTGTAATCCTTAATAAGAAATATTTCAAAACAAGCAGCTCATATTACGGGGTGGTTTTTCCCTCTGATAAAGGGAGAATTTAGACTCTCACCTTAGAGGGGAGGTGAGATAATAGCGTAGATTTCTGCTTGCACTCCCCACCAATGATGGATCAGCTAGTTTTCTAGTCTGCTTTCCTCCTGAAGTTCCATGAGGATCTGTCTGCTCACCTACCCACCAGTTTGGTACCTGGGCCTATTCTGGCACCTGTACAGAGAGGTTTCTTTCTAGTCTGTCAAGGGCTGGTACAGAGATAGGGGTCTGCCACTCCACTGCTAGCACACACTGTATTATTGTCTGGATGAAGAGAGATTGTAGGAAAGGCAATGAAAATGCTATTTAAATAAATCTTGAAGTATTTCTACTAATTTTAAACTAATGGTAATAGTGTTCATTACTAAGGAACGTTTTTCATTTGAGTTTTGACATTCAGATCCAAAAGGGTTTATTGGCTAGCTTTATATAAAATTTACCTATATCTTCTTAGCTAGATGAAATGATGCCTAACAGGCAAAAGAGCATCGATAGCATAATTAGAAAATTCTGGTTAAAACAATTACAATCTGCTTTTTAAAATTAATCTACTTATCAACTGACTATTTTTTAATTTGAAATAAAGTGTTAATGTTTATTATGACTGAAGTCAAGAATTTTGTGATATAATTTTATTCTTCTGTATGCTTTCCTCCAAGATGTGTGTCACCACTATTGTGTGAATTCTGAATCCTGTACCATTGGGGATGATGGAAGTGTTGAATGTGTCTGTCCAACACGCTATGAAGGACCAAAATGTGAAGCGGACAAATGTATAAGGTGCCATGGTGGACACTGCATTATCACTAAAGACAGTGAAGATATATTTTGCAAGTAGGTGCACATCTGGTTTCATTTATTAAAAAGCATTTAAACTCAAAAGAACATAGTATTCCAGTAAAAACTGTGAAAATGTTTTTAATCTAAAACTCTGAAGGTTTTTATTTATTTATTTATTTATTTATTTATTTATTTATTTATTTATTTTTAAGGCTAGCTATGATGTTCAATTTACTTCAAGTAAACCCAAACTCATACAATGCCTGTTAGGTACATTTAGGGAACATGCAATGGAATTGGAATATAATTTCCTATATGTAATATTCCTAATAATAATCAAGAAATAACAAAATTCAACATACTTCTAAAAAGCTATATGCAATATTAGTAAATTAGTAGAGCTCAGGTTTTTAATTTCCCAATCATTATTGACAATGAGTGCCTTACTTTTCTTCTGTTGTGCATATGCATCCTTTGAAGGTGAATTTTGAAGCAAAAAACCTGTGCTATGAAACAATAATGTTTTCTTTTCCTTTAATATGGCATTGAACATTATGGTCTAAAATCAGTAGAGGGAGTGTTTTCTGGAAAGTAATGGCAACAAAAATGTTCAAGTTTGACTTAGGTCACATCACCTTTTTCTCTTTGATTTTAAGATTAAGTGAATGAAAAGCTGATGATCATCTTGGCTAAAGGGTAATGTCATTCAATTTCCATCATGAAAAAAGTTTATGCCACAGAGGATACAGATCAATCCTCACTCTGAGCTTCTTTCAATAACCTTTTAAAAGAAGACCTTATGAAGGCCTGAACTCTATCACTTGCCTTGCTTAGGAATACAGTAGATGAGAATGTAAGCTACAAAGGAGTGCTGGGAGGCATTCACGGCCAGCTCTCATTGAGCTTGCACTGACAAGGTGCCAGCGTTGAGTTATGTTGCTTTGCCAAACAAGGCCCAATAAAATTTTATTATATACAGCATCAACACTTTTTTATTTTGTATTTACACTTATTTTAAAATTATAAATATGATTTGTGTTATCATTATGACTGACATTTACTCAAACCTTTAAATTGAGTCATTTGAAAGCACATTATGTTTTAGGTAAAGTAGTTGAAAATATGACCAATATATAAATATATGTCTTTTGTAAGTACATAAAAGCAAAACACATTTTCATGTAAACTACCAAATTATGTTTGCTCATTAATCTTATCAGTTCTTCGTGATGAGATTGATGACAGAGCTTTATTTGTGACGGAACTTTATTTCAATTAGTGTGCATATACACTTTTCCTCATGTCCAGTGCAACTTATCAGGAAATAGCTGTAGATTCTTCCTTACAACCCCATTCCACCCACCCGGGGATCATGGCCCATAATCTAAGAAAGGTCACAAACTGCAGTATTCCACACAGTTTATATTACAAAGGCTCCTGCAGAGAAACACACCCTGTTCCTTTGAAAAAGCTAAATCCTGTGTAAGGAAAGAAGGGCAAGATTGTTAGGCACTCTCATGCTGTGTTTTGCACAGTGAAAAAATGGCTTCTCACACCTAGAAACAACACATCTTCATAAGCCTATAGTCAACTGAGGTCCAACATTTTAGTCCTTCTCTTCTAGAGGATCTTTTTGGAAAAATCCATATACTATTATCAGTTGCAGTTGAGTTGACAACTCATGGCAACCCATGTGAGTAGAACTGTGGTCCATAGAGTTTACAATGGCTGATTTTCCAGAAGTAGATTGCCAGGCTTTTCTTCCACGTCACCTCTGTGTGCACTAAACCTCCAACCTTTTGATATCTGCCTAGTGCATTAACTATCTGCAACAACTATGGACTCTAAAGAATATATAAGAATGGATAAATAACAGTTGGTAACAATGACTAGATGAACTCTAAAAAATAATATGCAATCATATTTGCTTTGTCAGATAAGCGATATAATATTTTAAAATGTCAATACAAACAGAACTATTTGAGTTTTCATAAAATCTTTAATTAAAGTAGTGTTCATTTCTATTATACCTCCTACCTTAGCATTAAAGAGATGTTTACAGTGCTGTTGGAATTTCTGCTTCATAGGTTAAGAAGAAATACTTAAAGCAAAATTGCAACAGTTAAGATAAATATTTTTATTTAATTATGAAAATTTAAGCCACTACGTATACTTGTGATTGCAAATAGGCACTTATGTTTCTAATGGACAGCCTTTGAGTTGTCAACTACAGCAGATATTCCATCAAATGTAATGAGAATCTTTAAATCATGGCTAATTATGTATTCTTCTCTCTTCTTGAAATCTTATTAAATATTGATGAAGACAATCTTGATCATAATTTTGAATAGCATAAATAAAATCCTTGCTAAATCAGTTGTTATGAGTGTTCTTTGTGTGTACTAAATAACTTCATTAACTTTTAGAAAGTGATATGTCACATATCTCGTGTGTGTGTGTGTGTGTGTGTGTGTGTGTCACAAAATGCTCTAAAAAAAAAAAGAAAATTATCCAGAAATTTTATGTTAAAAATATGAGCAGTACCCTTTGATATACTATAACAATTTGTATAATTTGTACTTCACATTTGAAGTCACTGCAAACTTATATCTTCAATTGCATGTTCAAACAAAACCTTAGAAGGAAAAAGAGGCAAAATCTTCTATATCTATTGGAAGTAGACATTAAAAAAAAAACAATACCTCACTGCTGTTGAGTCAGATCTGACTCATAGTGACCCCTCCTTGGTTTTCCTAGGTGGTATCACTAGGGAAGTAGATTGCCCAATCTTCCTTCTGAGGAGCAACTGGTGGGTTTGAACCACCAGCCTTCTGGTTAGCAGTCATATGACTTAGGCACTATGCCACCAGAACTCCTGAGACATTTAAAAGCAACCAACAATTTTATATATATATATATATATATATATATTTAAATCTCTTAAAAGCAGACTTTTGGTGTATATTTATCATTTTTGTGTGAATTCCTTTATTGTATGATGAGCTAATTTTTCCTTTTGACTTTGTCTCTTTGGTGCAACAAGAAATAGCATGACTCTGCTTTTTTGATTTGTAAGGATTCTTGGCAAGGAGGGCAAGCAAAAGTCCATGAGATCCATTTGACCTACTAGGCACCAATTCCATGGAATGCCTACTTGACTCACTTTGCAGCCATGTTAGGATGCCTCTACAGGAGTCCCCGTGTAGTGCAAAAGATTCAGCAATTAGCTACTAAAGGAAAATTTGACAGTTTGAATTCACCCAGAGGCACTTCAGGAGAAAGGCCTGGTGACCTGGTGACCTGCTTCCAAAAGATCACAGACAGGAAAACCCTTTGGAGCACAGTTCCACTCTGACACACATGGGTCACCATGAGTCAAGGCCAGCTCAACTGTAGCTAACAACAACATAGGTTATAAAGGCTGTGACTGACATTCTTCTGTCAAATCTTGAAAACTCTAGACTACCCACATCCCATGTCTGGTGTATAGTTTACACATTGCTCCTATTTATCACAAAAGGAAATGTCAATTTAAAGATGTCTTCAAATTAAACCCACCCGTCAGCTACTCCTTGGAAGGAAAGTTGGGCAATCTACTTCCATAGTGATACCAATTCAGAAACCCAAGGAGGGGTCGCTATGAGTCGAATCCTACTCCACGCAAATGAGTTTAGTTTTGGTTTGGTCAGATTAAACAACCTGAGAAAGCAATATGCATCTCAGTGTGTTTTCAGCAACGCTACCACCCATGTGAAGTAAAATAAATAGTCAGTAAATAAATAAATTATAGAATCAGCAACAAATTGTTCTCAGGCATCTTACCTGTTACTGGGAATTATTCTATAATGGATTTACTACCATAAATCATTTTGGTCATGATATGACTAGGGTAGTAGATTGCCCAATCTTCCTTCTGAGGAGCAACTGGTGGGTTTGAGCCACCACCCTTCTGGTTAGCAGTCATATGCCTTAGGCACTATGCCACCATGAATATGACCAAAATGACCAAATGACCGATCAATGGTGCTACGGACTGATTTCTCTGTCAAAGTTATGCCCAGTTTTATTGTGATATCAGTGTTTACTTCATTGCACCTAGAACCAACAGGATCACATGATCAGAATTACTGGAATTGCCTATTGCAAATCTGATTTATGCTGAGGCGTATGTAATTCTATTCTCATAGCTCCCATAAAGGAATTATTTCAATATTTTGGAATGGTTTCAAATAATATTTTCCCAGTAATTTGTAATGTGTATTTTTCCTTTGCTTCAATAGTTTTTATTGTCCAATCTGATAATACTATTTATTTGTTCATTTAATCAACATTATAAATCAGATATTTCTATTTTTTCTATTATTGCTATACCCATTGGTGTGGTTGCAACAATACTTAATATTGTTTATTCTTATCCCAGACATGTAATATGACTGGAAATTAAAATAATTTCAGTAAGTTTTTTTAGAAAACCTGTACCATTACATTATTGCCTTATTATATATTGGTCATCTACCATTACTGCTGCTTAATTTTTGCAAGAAACTACTCTCTGGTTCTTTTTTGTTAGAATAAAAAACGTTTGATGTGAATTACAATATTTATAGACAAACAGTGGGATAAAACTGATAACATGATAATTCTACACTTTGTTTCAAAATGTAGAGTCTAAAACTAATGACATTTCTTTGTATAACTTTCTCTCTTTTAGAAGGAATAACTCAAGCTTTTTCTTTCAGAATAATTGATCACATGGTTTATAATTCACACATGCCAACAAACCCTAGTTTTATGAAAATTGAATGAGATATTTAATGCTAATATCTCCCTTTACTGTAAGTGAGATATCAGGGTGCACTGTTTCACACAAAGATCTGCTTATATTAAATTTTTACATCAAGCAAATGGATTAAAAATTTGAAAATTACCAAATGAAAAAATTTACGTCATCATTCTGCTTTAAAAAAAAAAAAATTACCTCCAGCAAGTCTGTCTTCCTGAAAACTTACTTGTTACCATCCATTCCACTATTCCTTTACAATGCATATTTTCACCTGCAGAGGGTTTGTGTCAGCTTTCAACAATAATGATGCTGGTAACAATGGGGATTTTTTTTTTCTTTGTTGCTACAGCTGCACCAATGGAAAAATCGCTTCTAGCTGTCAGTTATGTGATGGCTACTGTTACAATGGCGGCACATGCCAACTGGACCCTGAGACAAATATTCCTGTGTGTCTGTGAGTACCTTCTAACACTGTGGACCTATCATGGTAGGATTTTGTGTATACATGGAATCCCTGTTGTATTTTTCTCCTTTCATAGTTACTATCAGCATTAGTGATTCATTTTAAGTGAGTGTTCCATGGACATATCTGATCAAGTATTGTCCTTTCATTGACTCATATGCTACAAAATCTCCTCCTTCATCAATTTGCTAATGATTTCATGAGGAAGAACACTTTCAATTCTTTGCATCATACCCATTTCAGACATTCATAGATCTTTGATTTGGAAATGCAGGGGAAGAATGTTCTAATTTCACTGCCTGGTTCATATATATGAAACCCAGAGATAATCATCTTCTATGAATACTTTGGTATCTATGAACATTCTTTTTAAAAGAACTTAAGATATCTTTTCAAATGTGTAATGCTATTTCATGTTTATATCAGGCTTAGAGTGTTGTATTATGTACAACTATTACGCCCCTGGCTCCTCAGGAATACATTACCTTGAATCTGGGTTTCTGAACACCTAAAGAAACTACTGGAGATTCTCTGCTCCTGGGAAAATCTGGAATTTCATTATTATTTATTTTTAATTCCCTGTCTAGAATTGACAGTTTGAAATAAAACTACTCACCTCGTGTGGCCATTATTTTGAAATTTCTTTCTTTGCTGCTCAAACTGAAGGAAGACATTCCCATATGATCCAAGTCTGCATCCTGTTCCCTATCTTTTAAGAGTAGAATGTGATGAGTGTGTATGAGAAAGAAAGAGCATACCTGGGAGAATTTTTATATTTTTATTCATGTTACCATTTCTGTATGAAATAAATTTGAAACATTTGCCAAAAAAATTAAAAAAAAAAAAAAAATCAGACGCTTTATTTAGCTGTATTTTACTGAAATTCTGCAGATGCTCTGTGGGGTTTAAAAGTCAGCGCTGTGACCAGAAAGCGAACCCTTGTGATCACTACTGTCAGAATGAGGGGATTTGCACTTTAACTGCGTTTAATGAGCCGAGATGCAAGTAGGTTTAACCTTCCACTTACCACTGCACTTCGTGTGACATCATTTCAGGCCACAGTTCATTGGTTCAAATCATGAACATCCATATGCATTTCACAGTTTATACTTAATCTTCAGGGCTCATCTGTGTCATACATACTTAACCTTTGCTTCGCTCACCCACAAGTGTGTGCACCACAAACTGGTAGTGTCTAGATATTCAAAAAAAGGACATGAAAAAGCTTGTGAAGCTGTCTAATAAAAATGCATTTGCTAGAAGAGTAGCTTTTAATTAGAGAAGTACAGAAGCAGGTGTTTTTAGACTCCATTCCCATGGATTTTAAAATGGTGATTTCTGTTTAGCAACTGACTCTCCAATTCTAGCACTGATGGAAGAAGACATTACTTTGTTTCCCAAGATTTTACTGAGTACTCTGTTTATTACCTTAATCAATAAATCTCCTTTACAAAGAAATAGATACAAGCTGGGTAAAAAAAAAAAAAATAAAGTAACTTTATTTCTTAACAGTGTTAAAACTTCATTCCTGATTAATTTTGTTGTTGTTGTGAATACCCACGAAAAAAAAACCCTCAATTTTCCTGTAAGAAATTCCAGGGACTACTTGTAGGGTAACTGCCAATGTTCACCACAATGTAAAGTATCTTTGTGTTGTGCATTTGAGCTCTAGAGATGGATTGTATCTGGCATCCTCCCAGATATCTAGTATCATAATCCATAGCCCTGGTTGACACTTCATAATAGCCCCAGTGGTGATCATCTCAGAGTTCTAGGAATGGTTTTAAATCACAATCATATTGAATTTCAGATATTTCATTACCCAAACTCCCTATTTTGTTTGTAATACTATATTTTGCATGAAGCAAATTATTCTTTAAATAATAGTTGGAAATTCATGGGAAGTGATTAAAAGAGTCACATAGGAAAAAAATGTAACTTACTTTTTCTGGAATTTTTTTTTTTGAATATGTTAAATCAATTTTCCTACATAAATGAGTCCAGAAATACCCCTTTAAATATTATGCTTTAAAATGTATATAAATGAATCTATCAAGCAATTGATCTTCAATTCATAGTCCATGCTCAGTTTCAGTACA
Source organism: Orycteropus afer afer (assembly GCF_000298275.1). Taxonomy (NCBI): domain Eukaryota; kingdom Metazoa; phylum Chordata; class Mammalia; order Tubulidentata; family Orycteropodidae; genus Orycteropus; species Orycteropus afer. The sequence continues at coordinate 4,286,577 of NW_006921735.1, forward strand.
TGTTGCTATTAAAAGCAAAGAGGAAAAGAAAATCATTTTTTCATCCACCTTCTTGCCCTACATCTAAATTTGTTCTTCCAGTCATTCAACAAACATTTAGAAAACCCTGAAAGGGTGCAATATCCTAGACATGTGAATAAGAATGAAATTGAGCCCCTCCTACTAAGGAGCTGTTGAGTTTCCATGAGTCAGAATCAACTCGATGGTATGAGTTTGTTTTGTTGTTGTTGTTTAGTATTAAGAAGGTCACTAATTAGCAGGGCTAGAGATTTATAAGCCTACAATAAATTAGATAGGGAACACAGAGATAAAGATAGGAAGATGGATTCTTAGCACAACAAGTGATACATTAAGAATGGGAAATGAGATAATATTGAAGACTTTACAGAAACAAACAAAAAAAAATGACCTTTTTTTTAGCCCATGTCAGTTCAGTGAAGTAGAGAAGAGCATTCCAAAATAAAAGAGTAACATAACCAAGGGTGTATCTGAAACTTTATGGTCTATTTGAGGAACTATGAGTGGTTTAATATAGTTAGAATATAATGTCTAAGGCGTTTGACTGCTAACCAGAAGGTTGGCGGTTCAAACCCACCAGGCACTTCTCAGAAGGAAGATGAGGCAATCTACTTCCGTAGTGATACTGCCTCGGAAACCCAAGGAAGGGTCGCTATGAGTCGGGTCAGCCTTGATGGCACATAACAACAACAACAACAACATCTAGGGGGAAGGGTGTGAGAAGATGAGACTAGAATGGTAAATTGGAACCACGTTTATGCCAAAGTAAGGGATTACACAGGAGCTTGCAAACAGTGGGTAGTAAGATTTGAGGCAGAGGCTTGAGTTGATGTAATTTGGTTTTGAATGTGATACTTGTTGGAGGAAGCCCTAGAGATTAGCTACAGGGACTCAACATCAAAAGGTTTCACAGCACTCCTAATGAGAGGTGATAAGAGCTTGAATCCAGATAGTACAAGTGGAAGAAAGAAGAGTGAAGGCATTAGATTCATAGATATTTCACAGTTAATAAATCCAGGGTGATCCTAAGCCAAAAACTGATCCAGGTATGTCTTAAATTCATTCTGAGGACATTGGTGTTGCCTGCTCTGCTTCATTGTTCCCTGGCAGGATACATACAACATTCCAGGCCCACATCCCTTCCCCACACACTGGTCACAGGGTCCTGGCCTGTCCAGAGAATGTCCCTTGACATTAGAATAAAAATATTTTTTTTTGGCACAGAAGCCCGTAGTAATATTCTTTTCCACTTATTAAAAAAAAAAAAAAAAAAAAACTCTAAAAGATAGATAATAATCCATCTATCTGATAAATTCAACCAGAAAAAATATTTATTAGAGAAACTTACAGCAAATGCTATTTACTTTTGTGTATTTACATCTTTTATATCTCTATGTCTACCTACATTTGGCTTTATGGAAAGTTTGTGCGTGGTTTCTACTCCCTATAATTTATTCTGATAATAGGAGAAAATTTATTGCACCTTGCAAATCACTTCACCCATAAGAAGAGCAGAAAAGAGATAATTACATTTTCTCATAATTCATTCATTAATTCAGTCACAACATATTTATTGAAAACCAATTATGAGTGAGATTATGTGTACATAAGGAAGCAAAATTAATAGCAGCTAAAACTAAATTAGCAAACGTTTTCCCCAAGAACTATGTGTTAAGCACTTATCTAATTTAATCAATGCAGCAACCCAATCAATGACATGACACTATTATTATTCCCATTTCATAGATGAGTTCACTGAGCTCACACAAATATGAAGTGCTGAATGCCTGGGATTCATTTTGATTCTAAAGTCCATGCTTTGTTTATAACTCTTATGCTGTACCAGTCTCTTGGTGCTACAGAAACTCTGATATGATTTTCACTTTTGAAGAAAAATAGCTATAAACTTGTTACTGTTGTTGTTACTAGGTGCCATTGAGTCACTACTGACTCATTGGGACTCTGTGCATAGTAAAGTGAAACACTGCCTGGTCCTGTGCCCTCCTCCCAATCATCGCCCATTGTTGCAGCCACCATGTCTACCCATCTTGTTGAAGTTCTTTCTCTTTTTTGCTGACCCTCTACTTTACCAACATGATGCCCTTGTCCAGGGACTGGTCCTTCGTGAGAGCATGTCCAGAGAACATGAGACAAAGCTTTGCTGTACTCATTTCTAAGGGGCATTCTTACTTTGGTACTTCTTCCAAGTCATAACTTTACATTATCCTGGCAATCCATGATATCCTTAATATTCTTCACCAAAACCAATAAGTCAAAGGCATCAGTTCTTCAGTCTTCCTTATTCATTTTCTAGCATTCAAGTGCATATGAGGTGATTGAAAATACCATGGCTTGGGTCAGGCACATTTTTGTCTTCTATGTGGTATCTTTGCTTTTTAATATCTTAAAGAAGTCTTTTACAGAAGTTTTGTCCAGCATGATACATCATTTTATTTCTTGCCTTTTTAACTGGACATTTATTGTAGGTCCAAGTAAAATGAAATCCCTGACAACTTCAGTCTTTTCTCCATTTATCATTATGTTGTTTATTGGTTTGGTTGTGAGAATTTTTGTTTTCTTTGTGTTGAGGTGTAATCTGTAGTGAAGGTTGTAGTCTTAGATCTTCATTAGTGAATGCTTTAAGTCCTTGTCACTTTAAGTAAGCAAGGTGTGCCATCTATGCAATTCCTCATTAATTCATTCATAATCCTGATACTACCTTCTCCTTCATGTAGTCCAGATTCTCAGATTATTTACTGGGTATACAGATTGAATAATTATGGTAAAAGGAAATCTTCCTGATTTTAAGTCCTTTTCTTCTGTTTGAATGAATGACTGCCTTTTGTTCTATGTATTGTTTTCTCATGAGCACAATTAAGTGGTCTGGAACTCCCATTCTTTTACATTGTTATTGCAATGCTATAATTTGTTATGATCTATGGAATGAAATGATTCGCATAGTCAATAAAACACAAGTAAACATCTTTCCTATATTCTATGCTTTCAGCCAGGACTCATCTGACATCAGTAATGATATCTTCTCTATGTCCTCTTTTGAATCTGGTTTGAATTTCTAACAGTTCCTTGTCAGTGTACTGTTGTGACCATTTTTGAATTATCTTCAGAAAAATTTTACTGTGTGTGATATTAATGATATTATTTGACAATATCCACATTTTTTGGGTCATCTTTCTTTGAAATGGACACAAATGTGGATCTTTTCCTGTAAGTTGGCCAAATTTCTTGGCATAGACATGTAAGGTGCTTCCAAACTTTTATCCATTTGTTGAAACATCTCAATTGTTTTTCCATTAATCCTGGAGCCTTATTTTTTGCCAATGCTTTCAGTGAAGCTTGGATTTCTTCCTTCAATATGATTGGTTCTTAATCATATGCTACTTCCTGAAATGGAACGTTCCTGAAATGACTGAACATCGACTAATTCTTTTGGTACAGTGACTGTGTGCTTTCCTTCCATCTTCTTTTGATGCTCCTGTGTTGTTCAATACTTTGTACTTAGAATTCTTCAGTGTTGCAATTCAAGACTTGAATTTATCTTTAGCTCTTTGGACTTGAGAAATGTTGAGTGTGTTATTCTCTTTGGGTTTCTCAGGATTTTGTGCATTTCACTGTAATACTTTATCTTCTCAAGCTGCCCTTTGAAATCTTCTGTTCAGCTCTTTTACTTCCATTTTCTCTTCCATTCACTTTATGAGCAAGTTTCAGACTCTTCTCTGCCATCCATTTTGGTCTTTTCTTTTTTCTTTCTTGTCTTTTTAATGACCTTTTACTTTCTTAATATATGATGTTTTTGATGTCATTCCACAATTCGTCTGGTGTTCAGTCATTAGCGTTCAGTGTGTCAAAGCTACTCTTGAAATAGTCTCTAAATCCAGGTAGGATCAAGGTTGTACTTTTGTTCCTGTGATTTGTTTTAATTTCCTTCATCTTCAACTTGAACTTACACGTGAGCAACTTTTAGTCTCTTCTTCAGTCTGCCATTGGCCTCGTTCTGATATTATGCTTCCCCATAATCTCTTTCCACACGTGTAATTGATTTGATTCTTGTATATTCCATCTGGTAAGATTCCCAAGTAATGTCAGTGTTTATTTTTCTGAAAAAGAAATTCCAATGAATAGGCATTGGTCCTGCAAAATTCTATCCTGTGATCTTTCTTGTTGTTTCTAAAACGAAGTCTATGTTTTCCAACTACTGATACCTCTCTTGCCAACTTTTGTATGCCTGTCTCAAGTAGTTATCAATGCATTTGGGTTGCATGTCTGATAAATTTCTCTCTACATAAATTTGTAAAAATATTTAATTTCTTCATCTCTAGTATTGGTGTTGATGAGTAAATTTGAATTATAGTCATTTTAACTGGTCTACCTTGCAGAGAAATGGATATTATCCCATCACTGACAGCATTGTACTCCAGGATAGATCTTAGAATTTTATTTTTGACAACAAATGCTATGCCATTACTCTTTAATTCCATATTCCTGAAATAGTAGGCCATAAAATTGTCTGATTCAAAGCATCCAATACTAGTCCTCTTTAGCTCACTTCTACCTTCAAGCCTTCCATTTTGTTTTTGAGAACTCCCAATTTTCCTAGATTCATACTTCATACATTCCATATTCTGATTATCAATGAATATTTCCAGTTTTTTTCCTCATTCTGAGTCATGTCACATCAGCAAATGAATGTCCTGAAATCTTTACTCCATTTATGTCTTTAAGGTTGAATGTACTTTGAGGAGGCAGCTCTTCCTCATTTGTATATGGAGGGCCTTCCAACTTCTATGGCTTATCTTCTGCATTATATTGGGCAATGTTCTGCTGTTTTCACTGGTGAAGTTTATCAGAAATAGAATGCCAGGTCCTTCTTCATATTCTTTCTTAGTCTGGAAGCTCCGCTGAAACCTGTCCACCATAGGTGATCCTGATGATATTTGAAATATCAGTGGCACAGCTTCCAATATCAGTAGCATTCAAGTCTCCATTGTATGACAAAATGACTGTTGAGTTTTGAGGATAGAATGCAGGATGTGTGGCAAGATGGAAGAGATTAAGATAGTGAATAGATTTTATGCTATAACATGTGAATGAGTTTATTAAAAAAAAAAAAAAAAAAAAACTAACAAAATAAGGACATAAGCATACAGGAAATCAAGGTTTTGGTATTGTATGAAGAAGTTTTCAACAAAAGTAAATGGAAAAAAAGAATTTTTTTGAATGAGAGTTTTATCCTCCAAGTGAAAGGAGTAGAGTATCAAAGAATATAATCTCTAGGAAGTTTAAAGAGGATAAGGCTTGTAAAAGGCATGCTGAGGTTTTTAACAGATGGTCATTATGACAAAGCCTTATAAAGACAGAAAAAAGGCTTCAGCTTGTTAGTTAAAAGGTAAGGAAATAGAGAAAAATGTAAATTAATTTATGGAGGTTTGGTTAGATTCAAGGATAGGTGAATTATTAAAAAAAATAGACGAGTATTCAAAAGGATTGTTCATTCAGTAAGTATTAATTAGGACCTCAAATAACATGTTTAGTGCTTATTATCTATCTCCTAGTTTGTTGCCTACTACCTGTGGTCTTAAAACTTGCTAGCAGCCATCTAAGACACATTTGGTCTCTGTTCACCTGCAGGAATTGAGGAAGGAGATACAGGAATAAGAGGAGGATATGGAGTATGTGGCTGAGATAATTTTTGAACCTTAAAATGAAAATCTCCCCTGAAGTCTTCCTTAAACCAAAGAATAGTTTAGCTTAACTAGTAAAGAATGTGTGCCTTGAACATGGGATTTTTTCAAGATCTGTCTACGTGGGATCAAATTGACACCCACAACTCAAAAGATCAGATAAGAACCTTAGGAAGCAGTGAATTTATGTTATGAGGGAGGAACAACTCAGAAAAGGAGAGTGAGAATGGTTGCACAACTCAAATAATGTAATTATTTTCACTGAATTCCACATGAAGAAACTGTTGAATTGATTTTGATTTTGCTGTATATATTCTCAAAAGCAACATTAACAACAGCAAAAGTGGAGAGTTGGTTCAGACACAGAGTCCACACTCATGTTGCTTAGAGGCAGAATTTCTAAAATCTGGGAAATTTTCCCTAAGATATTTAACATTCATGTGGTAATGAAATGTATATAAATTTTAAGCATCTATGATCATGTACAAGGAGCTCTGGTGGTGTAGTGGCTGAGGTGATTTGGCTGCTAACCAAAAGATTAGTGGTTTGAACCCACCAGCTGCTCCATGGAAGAAAGATGCAGCAGTCTGCTTACACACAGCCTTAGAAAACCAGTGCGGGTCATTATGAATTGGAATCTGCTTGATGGAAGTGAGTTTTGTTTTGTTTTTTTATGATCATATACAATACAAAATTAGTCCAGCTAAGGAATATTAAGCCCTCAGGAGACCCTACTAGTTATCAGTTCTTCATACAAGGGAACATAGTTCTTTTTTAAAAAAACATAGATTTCAACCTGGTTTTGCAATTGGTAGAGGTAATGTATCTTTGATGAAAAGTTTAGTATGTATTATTTTATCTATAAGCATTTACAGGAAAGAAAGTTGCTTTAGAAGATAAGATTTATTGTCTTCCTTAGTTTTTGTCTGTTGTACATTTTTCTTTCTTTAATAGGTAAAAATCTATTTGAATTGTGCAGAATTTATACACATTTGGAAAGTCTATAAAGTATTCAGATCCATGAAGGTGACAGTTTTTCCACGTGGAAATTTTATATTGTATCTTTCAATTTAAGGAATAGATTTGTTCTTTGAAAGCTTTCACTTTTGTCTCTTGATGGCCATTTTCATTTATTACTATGTGTGTGGTTCAAAGAAAACTCCAAAATGAAGCCCCGAATAAAAGCCTAGAGTCTAGCCTTTTTTCCATGTTTATGTGAAGGGAGTTTTGACATTTTTGAAGTAGATATATTGAATAATGTTACTTTTTTTCACTTTTAATGTATGTTACTTTGCCAATGTTCATATTGTTAAATAATATTTGATTGGTAGTCTTAGAAATTGCTAATCCAGTAAAGAATTATTAAAATCATATCAAGTAGATTGCACCTGCCCATGTCAAAGATTTTTTCCCTAGCATCAGACTTCCATTTATATTGGATTTTAGTTTCTTTAAAACATAGGCCTATCTCCACAGCATCATCTCCCAACATTATCTACAATTCCTTTTATTCTCTATTAATAAAGAAATGTTTGTAACTACTGTTCCTCCTCTACCAATACTTTACGAACATGGACACAGGCACACAAACATGTCCTCTCTTTATGAAAAGTGTGCTCATCGACACCTAGGTGCTTTTGCTCAAACAACTCACTGAACCTAAATGTATCTCTTTCCTTTGTTCCAGTAAAGTTTTTGAAAAGAGAGCAAATTTTAGCAAAGACAAAATATGTATGGATATGTTGTTATTATTGTTAGGTGCTGGTGGTTGCAACTCATAATGATCTGATAGACAACAGAATGAAACACTGCCCGGTTTTGCAACATCCTTACACTCTTTGCTATGTTTGAGCCATTGTTGCAGCATATGTAAATACAGATATCTACATGTCACTATATACATAGATGATAATACATTTTTTTAATTACTTTTCTTTTCCATTTTGCCACTCTAGGTGTTTTTTGGCTGAGAAACCCACTGGCAGCCATTCTGTTAAGAAAATTATTACTTTTATAGGGTCCCTCACCTTTCCATAGCTTCCTTTAGGTTAATAATTTCAGAGGCACACCTATCAACCCCTATTTCCAAACTAGAGCTTCACCTTACTCCAGACTAGAGAGATATTGAAATGTTCTAATAAGCTTCTCCTGGACAGTGCTTAAGGGTTTACAGGAGGATGCAATAGAAGACAAAAGAAAATCATAAAGTCCTCGCTTCTTAACTCTCTGGTGGCGTAGTGCCTAAGGCATGTGACTGCTAACCAGAAGGCTGGTGGTCCAAACCCACCAGCCACTCTTCAGAAGGAAGATTGGGCATCTACTTCCACAGTGATACCACCTCAGAAAACCAAAGAGGGGTCACTATGAGTTGAATCAGACTCTACAGCAATGGGTTTCTTAACTCTATTTCCTGTTTTCTGGCTTTTGAATACAGATACAAAGTTTTATTCTGTTCATATCAATGTCCTATGTTGACAGTAGCAGAAGGATTTAATTATTGGCTGGTATGATCATTATCAAAGATGAGAGAGCTAGTAAGAAAGTTTTGTTGATTTCTGAACAAGATACAGTAAGTGCAAAGACATGAGTTTTGACATCAAATGTTCCTAGATTCATATAGCTACTCTTTTACTGTTGGTGATCTATTGAGCTCTTTAAGACTTGGCTTCTTCTTCTTTAAGATACTGATGCTAGAATGTATAGGTAAAGACCTCCATGTGAAAGAAAAGGTTACATGAACACCCTAAGATTAGTCTGAAAATCTATGTTTAAAATCAGTAGGTCTCTGGTAACATAGTGCCTAAGGCACTTGGCTGCTAACCAGAAGGCTGGTGGTTCAAACCCACCAGCCATTCCTTGGAAGGAAGGTTGGGCAATCTACTTCCGTAGTGATACCGCCTCAGAAACCCAGCGAAGGGTCGCTATGAGTCAGGTGTGACTCGATGGTACAAAACAACAACAACAGGTCCTCTACATCTGGTTCATTAGGCTTTGACTGTGACTATGGATCCAGACTTATAATTGGCTTTTATTTTAAAATCTTTACAGTGTAATACTTTGCTTTATGGTTTAATTTTAGGTAACTTCATTTGATTATTTGCTGAAATGTTCTTAGGTATCTCAAACTCTACTTCCTATCTTGGGTAAGCAGCCTGAGGCTGAGATCTTGACTCTGTGGTTACAGATTAGCAAAGATTTGAAAACATCATATCAGTTTTTGTATACACAATTTTTGGGGGGCATGAAACAACAGGAGGACTGAAAAAAAGTAAAGGAGTTGTAACATTGAAATTTGTATTCAATACAGTGTGTATTAAAGTAAAAAAATGAAATCAATGATTTAAAAGTCAAACAAGAAAAATTATCTGAAAATGCAAGGATAAACCAAAAACAAATTAAGTGGAGAAAAGAAAAAGAGAAGAAATGTTATGGACCAAATATTAAAATATACCCTAAACAACTAGAAGTGTTCTAAGGAAGAAACTAGAACAATGGAGAGATACAAAGATCAAAAGTATCATTACATATTTGTTTATGTGAACTAAAAGAAGGCCTATATATAGAAATGATTTCCCATGCTCAAGGGCAGAAACAACAAAACAGAATCAAAATCAAAAGAACATCACATTAGAACAATAAATTCAAATTGCATATAAACAAATAAGAATAATGCAGACTCAAATTCCAAGCAGAAAAAATATATATATATTTTACCAATATTCAAAGACAATAAAGTTGCTATCCATATGCAAAAGCAACAGATAGACATTTTGAAATTTCTATGATTTAAAATATTTAACATGTACTTACTTATTCCTTTGGGAAAACAAAATGTTATACTCACATTTAATAAGTTACTTGAATAAAAATTAATATGTCAAAAATAAAGTTTGTACAGTGCAAAATATAGAAATAAATATAGCATTATGAAATTGTTTTCCAACATTAAAATTATTTCCATCAGAAGTCATTTTTAAATGAAAAATTATAATGTTAAAAAATAATTTATATGGATAAATATCAGTGGAAGAGTGAGGAAATGAAGCATGCTGAATAACTCACCTTAATAAAATGTCAACAGGTAACACTACACATCTTATGTCGCAATTTATATAAAACAGTCTAATTTTATTTTTCAGTGTAAAAGAAGCTAATTTATT
>NW_006921735.1:4296673-4307464 GCF_000298275.1 Orycteropus afer afer
ATATATATAAGTGTACAGAGACACATGTGTATATCTGTGTGTATGGGTATATGTGTACATGTGTGGATATATGTACACGTGTATGCATGTTTGTGTACATATGTATATACATATGCACATACATGTGTGTATGTGTAAATGTGTGTGTATGTGTGTGTGTGTGCCTATCTATACATATGCACATATATTGTTTCCTAATCATAGCAACCTCTCCTTGGGTTTCTGAGGCAGTATCTCTATAGAAGTAGATTGCCCAATCTTCCTTCTGAGGAGTGGCTGTTGGGTTTGAACTAAAACCTTCTGGTTAACAGTCAAATACCTTAGGCACTATGCCACCACAGCTCACTTGCTTACTCTCTCTCTCTCTCCTGTGAAACCTGTGATAGCTAGAACTTGACAGGACTTTCTTGCTCTTCCACATTATATAAGTTTTCTGCCCTTGACAAGGTTCAGTCACCACTTTTCTATTGCTCTCTATTTAGTGGAAAATATTTGAGTTTTCCTTCTCTGACAGGTTTCCACCTATACATGTTCTGGCTCTGGTGGTGTAGTGCTTTGGTATATTGTATTATATTATATTATATTATATTATATTACATTACATTACATAACATAACATTATATTATATACTGAAAATGAGATCAAATGCTACACATTTTTTATAGTATACTTTTTTAAATTATAGTATATTATAAATATCCATAGTAATTTGTAAATATATATTTGCATAGAGAATCTCTGGATGGGCAGAAACCAAAAATATGGTGGCTATTATTGAGAAACGGAGCTCTGATAGCGTAATCCCTAAGGCACTTGACTAATAATCAGAAGGCTGAAAGTTCAAACCCACCAGCCACTCCTTGGAAGGAAGATGGGGCAATCTACTTCCATAGTGATACTGCTTCGGAAACCCAAGGAGGGGTCGCTATGAGTCGGGTCCGACTCAATGGCACATAACAACAACATTATTGAGAAATATGGGTATTTTTTGAATTATGAAAATTATTTATTTTTATGGCTTAAGCTGTGTCTCCCTAAAAGATATTTTGAAGCCCTAAGTTTGGTACTGTGAATATGGCCTTGTTAGGGGAAATAAGTTTATTTAATTTAATTAAATATTTTTTTTGTAAATGCTTTCAGTTAAGTTAATGACTTCATACCTGAGTAGGGTGGGTCATAATCCAGTCAGATCCAATTGATAGCAACCTTATTGACAGAGTAGAACTGCCCCATAAGGTTTCCTAGGCTGAAAATTTTGCAGGAGCAGATGCTTGCTCTTTCCTCCTATAGAGCAGCTAGTGGGTTCAAACCACCTACCTTTCATTTAGCAGCCAGCTGCTTAACCTCTGTGCCAACGTTTCCATATAACTATTGGTAATATATAAGTACATTCATAGGGAATTCTTACAGAAAACACATCAAAATGGCCACCATGTTTATGTTCTATTGGTGGAATATGGTTTATACCACCTTGGAAACCCAAGGAGGGGTCGCTATGGGTCGAATCCAACTCGATGGGATTGAGTTTGTTTTTGCTTTTTAATATATTAAAAAAAAAAGTTTTCTGTACATTTCATATTCTCTTTCAAAATCTGAAGGAAAAAGCTTTTTTTTAACTGTATGAATCTTTTGGAAAAGGAGAATGTTGTCTGTTCTAGTCCATGACCTCTTTAAATTTATATATCTATTTTTCTCCAGCAGACTGTAAATTCCATCAAAAAAGGAGCATGTTCTATTTATTTATTTAGTCCTTCAAAATCAGCATGGGTTCTGCATGTAATATGTGCTTAGCATTTGCTGAAAAATTAAGGTCTTGGCTCCTGTATTATATTTTGAGTTTCAAGGTCCTATATTTTTATCATGTATTTGTCTTCATGTGATAGCTCATCTTGCTGCTTTGATAACTTCTCAAAAATGCATGAGTCAGAAAAAAAATTGAAAAGTTAATTCTTAAATTATTTTTTGTTCTATTTCTGATCTGTTTAATATTTTTGAAAACTACTATTAGGTTCTTCCTGAGCATTTTGGAACTCAGCAAATATTTCTGTCTAAATAAATAACCAGGTGGGCTTAATACACCATCCTAACTCCATTTTATTTATTTTGCTCCCTCTTCTCCTTGCTTTTTGTTTGCTTAGTTTTTGTTTGTTATTTTTATTTTTTTGGTTATTTTTATTCTAGCATTTGTTCTCAATAATCGATAGAGAAGAAGAGGGATGTAAGGTACAGTTTCTTTCACTGAGATCCTCCAAGTCTATTCGAGAGAAGAGTTGAATCAAGAAGAAATATAGTAGGTGATTTAGGGATTTTAGTGATGTCAAGCTATGAAGCTTATCAAGGAATATTGAATAATAATATAACCCACTGCCACTGAGTTGATTCCAAATCATAGAGACCTCCATTGAATTTCCAAGACTCTAAATCTTTTTGGAGATTTATTGCCTCTCTTCCTCCCATGGAGCAGCAGGTGGATTTGAACCACTGACTTTTTGGTTAGCAGCCATATGCCTTACCCAATATGCCACCAACGTTCCTTGAATAATAATATAAAGCATAAAAATAATTCTTAGGTATATTTTATGTTTACCTAGGAGTTTGAAATTCATTCTGTAAGCAGTAAGGGTCTAACTGAGAATATTTTAAGTGTAAAGTTTCTTGCAGCATCTTGAATATAAATATATATATATATATATATATATGTGTGTGTGTGTGTGTGTGTGTGTGTGTATCTGTATATATACACATATATACTTACATACACATGTGTATTTATATATCTGTGTATTTGTATATATTAACCATATAAATGTTGTTGTTGTTGTTATTTGCTGTCGAGTCGGCCCCCACTCACAGTGACCCCTCCTTGGGTTTCCAAGGCAGTATCACTACGGAAGTAGGATTGCCCAACCTTCCTTCCGAGGAGTGGCTGGTGAGTTTGAACCGCCGGCCTTCTGGTTAGCAGTCAACATATAAACATATGGTTTCATAAATAATATATTAAAATATTATGTATCATACAAAATACACATTAGAATGACCTTGTGAACATGATAATATATGGGAAGAAAAGCTTGTGTGTTTTAAAAAAGAGACATTAAAATGAATCCAAATAGGCAATTTAAAGGACAATAATTTCCATTTTTTCAATTCAAAAGAATATGACTAGTGAGTTTGTGTGAAAATAGTGCCTTAAAAAAAAAAAAGGCCAGTGATAAAGAACTTTACCTTTCAGAGTTGTAGTTTGCTTTGTTGGTTTGTTTGTTTGTTAAATCTAAATATATGAGTATTTGAGAGTAAGGTCATTATTCTGACATGAAAGAGGTATTATCAAAACTGTGCTTATAAAGAAGTGTTTCCATGTTGTGCTATCAAGGTTTTTGTCCTGGCTATTTATTAGCCACATAATATTGGTCAAGTTGTTTTTTGTTTTGTTTTATTTTTCCCCACATGCCTCCTTTTTTTTTTTTTAAATCTTAATATTAAAACCTACCTCATAGGATTTCTTAAGGATTAAATAACAAATACATATAAAAATTTTTATAATACTGTCTGCAATATAGGATAACCTTTTAAAAAATGCAATTTCTTCAAGGAATTAGAGAAACCCTAAAATGATCAGAACTTGGACTAGTTTGGGCTTCTGGGAATCTGCAGATGAAAACTAAAGTGTAGATATAGAATAAAAAGTAGTTGATGATGAAAATAAACCAAAGCTTGTCATAAACAAAAATAGTATTATAAATAATTGTTGTTGTTGTTGTTATGCACCTTTGAGTCAGCCCCAACTCGTAGCGAACCCTCCTTGGGTTTCTGAGGCAGTATCACTACAGAAGTAGATTGCCCCATCTTCCTTCCGAGGAATGGCTGATGGGTTTGAACCACCAGCCTTCTGGTTAGCAGTCAAGTGCCTTAGTCACTACGCGACCAGAGCTCCCCTTATAAATAATAGTATTACAAAAAATAGTATGACAGTGAAAGTTATATTGGTAGGAAAGTAACGACAATATGTGAAGCCGCTGTCAAGTCCTATTAAGGATATAACAGAAAGGATAGGCTTTCTAAGATCCATTATCTTAGAAAACACACACAGGAAGTAGCTTTAAAATATACTTTCAACATAGACTTCAAAAAAAATCACTGCTGTGGAGTGGGAGCTGACTCATAGCAACCCCTCCTTGGGTTTCTAAGGCAGTATCACTACGGAAGTAGATTGTCCAATCTTCCTTCTGAGGAGTGGCTGGGGGGTTTGAATGTCCAGCTTTCTGGTTAGCAGTCAAATACCTTAGGCACTATGCCACTAGAGCTCATATTACTGCCAATGGCACATTCATTAGGAGAGTGATCTGAATTAGGAATTTTATCATTGTCTTTGGATTTGTGGTTTTTCCAGTCTAATTATTTTATTCAAGGTTCAGCCTTATTTTCTAAGTCCTTAGAGTGAAAAGTACATGAGAAAATGCACAGATACTAGAGAAGACTTTGTTGATGCTTTTGGGAAGAAGATAATGAGTTCTGTTTCTGTCACAAATTTTAAAAAGGTCGGAATTATTCCTCTACCTAATTAAAGCCTTGGTTTCTCAAAATATTGGCCCTGCAAAACATAGACTGGAGATTTTGCTCTTTACTGCTTCTTGATGTCAAGTTCCACAGCTTATCTCTGTGGACTAGTAGACTGATGACCCTGTAGAAAATATTTGAGAAGGAAATTCTCATGAGTGATTTCAGAAAGATCACAACTTTCAGCAGGGGTAATGAGCAATTCAACTTTAGCAGCCTGCTTTGTCCACATTTCAAGAGTTGGGTCATTGCATATTCTGATTTGTTTTCTTACTCTTGGTATATTTTCAATACACAATGTATGATATGTACATATCTTTTGGACAAGTAAAGGCCAAGAAAACCTGTCACATCAATATCTATTCTTTATGATCCCAGGTACCAAGTTTTAACTTGTTCTGGGTTTTGCCCTGCTTGTGGTGCAATGGTGAAACAATGAAAACAGATATCACATTTTTCTGTACTACTATAAAGTCCGGTTTGTGCTTTGAGAGGCCAAGTGGCACTGTTTCATAAAGAAAAATTATTACATAGTTGTTTATAGGAAAGCTATTGTTATGGAGCTATGGTAGTTAAGTTTGTGTGTCAACTTGGCTGGCCTGGTTGAGTGGCTGGGGAGCTGGATGTACTTATTCCCCATGGTGAGATTGGTAATAAACCCCATGGGTAGAATCTATTGGAGTAGCTGAGTAGCTGCTTTAGGGACATGGTCTGCTTCCAGTATATAAGAAGCAACTTTGAGGATGGTCTCTAGCTTACGGCATCGTTGAAACCCGCATGTAGCTGAGTTGTTCAGCAGCCTGCCATGATTTGCAGATATGGGGACTTTAAATGGACTTGAATCAATGGCCTGTGTGTTTGGTAACATTCGGATTATGCCTTTTTACTTGTTGACCTTGGGTTTATCAGCCTCAGCAGCCAGCAGATATCTGAGTGAAGAAAAGCCTCCCGTTTCGGTGAGCTGAGAGCAGGAGGCAGAGCTGAAGCCCAAGGTTGAGGGACTTTCACCCAGCCCCTAGAGGCTGGCATTTTTAATTCAGACTTAAAGCCTCCAAACTGTAAAAGAATAAAGTCCTGTTTGTTAAAGCCATCCCATTTGTGGTATATTCCTCTCAGAGCAGCACTATATAACCAAAACAAAAAGAAAAAAGCTTTGATATATTCATATTATTTTTCTGTGGTTTTGGGATATATTGTTGTTGTTGTTAGGTGCCATTGAGTCGTTTCTGACTCACAGTGACCCCATGCACAGCAGAACGAAATACTGCCCAATCCCGCGCCAGCTCCATGATCCCTGATATACTTGAGCCCATTATCACAGCCACCATGTCAATCCATCTCATTGAAGGCCTCCCCCTCTTTCATTGACCCTCCACCCTACCAAGCATGACATCCAGGTAATGGTCCCTTCTGACAACATGACCAAAATAGTTGAGAAGAAGTCTGGCCATTCTCGCTTCCAAGGAGCATTTTGGGTGCAGTTACTCCAGGACAGATCTGTTAGTTCTTTTAGGAGTCCATGGTACTTTCAGCATTCTTTGCCAGCACCACAACTCAAAAGCATCAACTCTTCTTCAGTCTTCCTTATTGATTGTCCAGCTCTCACATGCATATGAGGCAATTGGAAATATCATGACTTGTGTCAGGCACACCTTAGTCCTCAAGGAAACATCCTTGCTCCTCAGCACTTGAAACAGTTCCTTTGTGGTTGACCTTCCCAATGCTACATGTCATCTAATGTCCTGACTGCTGCTTCCATTGGCATTGACTATAGAACCAAGCAACGTGAATTCTTTGACAACCTCAAACTTCTCTCCATTTATTGTGATACTGCTCATTGGTCCAGTTGTGAGGATTTTTGTTTTCTTTATATTGAGACATAATCCATACTGCAGACTGTATTCTTCAAACTTCATCAGTAAGTGCCTCAAGTCATCCTCACTTTCAGCAAGCAAAGTTGTATCGTCTGTTTATCTCAGGTTGTTAATGATTCTTCCTCCAATCCTGATACCACATTTTTCTTCATATAGTCCAGGTTCTTGGATTATTTGCTCAGAATATAGATTGAATAAGCGTGGGGAAAGGATACAACCCTGACGCACTCCCTTCATGATTTTAAACCATGTAGTGTCGTCCCCTTGTTCCGTTCGAATGACAGACTCCTGGTCAAGGTACAGGATCCTCATGAGTACAATAAAGTATTCGGGAATTCCCATTCTTCTGAATGTTATCCATAATTTGTCATGATCCACACAATCAAATGCCTTTGCATAGTCGATTGAGATATATGCTTGGCCATTAATAACACCAATAGATGAGGACAACTAAGGAAACCAAATACAATACAACTCAATAATATCTGTATTTATGTAATTGTTACCTCTTTCACAATTTAAGTTCTTTGCCTATTAGCCTGCTTTCAGTATATTTGCTGCTGTAATAAATAATCTTATACATCTTTCGAACTTATAAAAACAAAGATTTATTTCTTGCTTATGTTCTATCCTGGAATAAGTCAATCAACTTTCTCCTTAGCACTAATCACATACAAATTTTATATAATTCCCAGAAGGTCTGACTTATATGGCTTAACCAGAAACATTAAATAGCCAAAAAAAAAAAACCTTCTATTTTTACCATTTAGGAATTTTTTTTTTTCCTTTTTTACACTAGAATTATAATAGAAGGAAGCTATCATATTAAAAGTATAAAGAAATATGAATGTAACACCCCTTCTTTTGGGAATAAAATCACAAATAATAATTACACTGATGTGCCACATGCAATTTTTAATTTAATATTCATAACATTATCATCTGAGATGAATCACAGATGTAGCTAAACAAATTTTATATACATTTTGTCATTTAATCTACCAAGGAGTCTGAATTTTTTTTAGTTTTATGATAGTCACCCTGCCTTAACTAAAAGAAAAAAGACAAACAAGAAGGGAAGGAAAGAGGAAAGTTTCCATATGAAACGACCCACTAGGCAAACGTTTTGAACTATTATTTTTTTATTGTTGTTGCTGCTGCTATTGTTTTTGCTTTTGTCATGAAAAGAAAATAAACATTTCTACTTTGCTGGATCCTACAACAAGAAATGAAGTGGCACATAACTGACATCATAGACTGAATAAAATTTACATGCCCAAATCACTAGAATGTGATCATGTAATTTTATAAATGAGTTTAGAGAATAACTAAAAGACAGGTGGAAGAAAAAAATAGGTACAAATATTTTTCCATTATTGTGGTTCTTAGGGACTCCTACGTACCAAAACCAGCAAGCAAAAGTTAGTACATAGACGTGGCATTGCCAAAAATCCACACTGGATTCACAACAGAATGTGGAATGAGGAATATCAGTGCTGATGTCAGATGGATCTTGGCTAAAAGAAAAGAATACCAGAAAGATATTGTGGTAGTTAAGTTTGTGTTCAACCCCTAACTTCTAGGTTGGCAGTTTGAACCCCCCCAGAGTTACCATTGAAGAAAGGCCTGACACCTCTTGTTATCCAACCACTGCCAAATTTTATAGGTTGAATATAATTTGAACATCTTAACTGCACTTGTATGTGCATGACATTGTCATCATAATTTATTTTACCACCACATAAACCTTCAGAAATAAGAAGAGCTTTTGTTGGGATTTTATAGAAAAATGCACTAGTTTTTACTCTTAATTCGTGCTAAAACTCAATGTATTCAATCCCCAAACTAATTATTTTGCCCTCATGGCACTTAGCATTGAGTTGGACTGAGGTTGCTTCCCATGGCTTTCTTTTGACATCATGTTCTTTACCAATTTTGCATTTGACCATTTGTTTTGTCATCACGCAGACAAAGCTTCCTACTGGCATTACAGCATACATTTATTTTTTTCTTCCTCCCTTTAGCTATAGAATTATAACTACTGCTTCTAATGTAATAGCCTACTTTTATGTATTCAATTACATCCACCATAGTACTTAATATTAATTTTACAATAGTTCCTTTTTCCTTTCAGTTGATGCATGCAATGTATACAGTTAAGTAGAAATATTCTCCTTAAATATGTGTGTGTGTCTGTGTGTGTGTGTGTGGTATGCCTTTCAGATCTGCTTTCAATAGAATTTCCTGGAGAATATCTAGATGGTACAAGTTTTAGTAAAGATCTCATTTGTTAAATGTATTTATTCAGTCATTGCATGCTTCAGTGGACCTTTCTGCTCAAGTGGTTTGCACAGAATTTTATGTTTAAACATTTCTAACTTAAACTACCTAAACTTAACAAACTTCTCTTTATGGATACTTTCTTGGCAAAGTAGATTTCATCTTTTCTTTTATCTTTCTACTTACTTCTTAAAATAAATTACTTTAAATAATCCATTTTATTAATTTTATTCCATGGCCACCTCTTCAATTGAAACTTCTCTTTAATTCTTACCTTTTCTAAAAAAACAAATGCTGTTCAGTTTACTAAACATTTCATTATTTCTTGACTTAATCATTTTAATTCTTCTCCAAAATGAAGAACTCTTTCTAATTAAGTTCTCTTATAATATGAAAATAGGATTATTTTTATCTATTGAATCCTAACTTATCAGTTCAAACCTGTTTCCATCCAGTCAGTTCTGACTCTTAGCAGCCCTATATAGGACAGAGTAGAACTGACCCATAGAGAATCTAAGGCTGTAATCTTTAGGGAAGCTGACTGCCTCATCTTACTCCCATGGAGTAGCTGGTGTGTTTGAATCACTGACCATTGGTTAGCAGCCAAGTGTTCAACCACTCACCATCAGGGTTCTTCTAGTTAACATCTAATGACTTAATGTCATACTTTAAAACTAATAGGCATAGTATATTTATTTTAGAGTTGAGTCAAATATATTCATTACAACAAACATAAATTTAAGATAGCTTATTTGGCTCTTCAAAGTAAATAAAGCAAAGTAATCTATAGCTATTGACTTGCAAGAAGTTATAGTCAAATTTGGATTTTTAAGAAAAGTATAGTAAATATAGATTATAGTACAAACCCATCAGCCACTCTTCAGAAGGACTGGGAAATCTACTTCCGTAGTGATACGATCATGGGAACCCAAGCAGGGGTTGCTGTGAGTCAGATTTGACTCGACAGCAGTGAGTGAGTGAATGAGTACAAGGCAGTTTATAAATATATACCAAGTTAGTGAAACAAGAGAACATTGATATGAAAGTCCAAAATTATATTAATTGCATCATAATAAGAGTTTTGCTTATTGTTTCCACATTTTCTATAGATTTATAAAAGTTGGCTATTTAAAGAAATATGATATAAATTGATAGTGTTTTGGAATGACTACTGAAATATGAAGTTGGCATCAAGTAAGAAAGAGTACTCTTCAGTGATATTTCCCTCATTGTCACTGTCAAGGACTGACCACAGGTCAATGTGTTAATTCTTAATGTTTTACAACTAAAAACAAAGAAGAAGAAGAAGAATTGTATGCATCTGTTCAGACAATATTTTGACATTTTTATAAAGAACCTGGTTTTCTATTGGACACGAGGGAGTAAGAAATAGAATTTATGCCTACCCTTGCACTATATTTAAAAGATCATGGCATAGTGAAAGAAAAATGATAAAATAGCATCTTCACATTTTATATCTATCAGATATTAGTTGTGCCTCTTTGGGAAAATTATTTGAACATCCACTATCTCATTTGCAAACAGTGGATAATTTCTACAGATAATATTATTGTAGAAGTTGGAAAAGATAGTGTATTTTCATATGAAAGTACCTATCCTAGTGTTGGGCACAAAGATCAGCAAGTGTTGATTGAAATACACAAAGCTACAAAAAAAATTCTAGGTAATATATTTTTGAAGCATATTACAAAAATTAAACATAATTATATATGCATGAAATATTTGTATCTAAGAAGGTTGTGAAACAAAAAATGCAACAGTAATTTAAAGGAAAACTGACAAACAGGTCAACAAATATCTAAACATCTGTCTCAAATTAAATGATATTTTTTGTATTTTCCAGTGCTGTTTTCTGTAATAGTGAGGTCATAAAAAGTGCTGTGCAACATAATGAGAAAAACTTCAAAGGAGGGGATGTCGTGTAAATAGTTATATTTTTAATACTGTTGTTGTTGTTGTTAAGTGCTGTCGAGTCGTTTCCGACTCATAGCGACCCCATGCACAGCAGAACGAAACACTGCCCGATCCCGCACCAGCCCCACAATCCATGCTATACTC